>NC_058102.1:114765166-115082333 GCF_020171115.1 Neogale vison
CCCACATAAAAATACTGATTATGTATATGCACTCAGAACATTCTTTTTGTACTTTTATTTGTATTTTTGTAAGATTTTATTTATTTGACAGAGCGAGAGCACAAGCGGGGGGAATAGTAGAGGGAGAGAGAGAAGCAGACTCCCCGCCAAGCAGGGAGCCCGATGTGGGGCTCAATCCCAGGACCTTGGGATCATGATCTGAGTCGAAGGCAGATGCTCAACCAGCTGAGCCACCCAGGCACCCTTTACATACTTTTTAGAAGGTTTATGGATTCCTATGATCAGAACAGCTGCTTTAGCATTTCTATGGTAGACTCCTTTATTTCCAAGAGAATCATTTAGCAAATTATAAACTGAAATAAGTTTCTATGCTTAGTACTTGTTGAATTGGAAAAGTTTTTATTTATTCTGAAATTACAACTCAGCAGCAAAGCAGTCATGACTTTTTAGCATCCACTTTCTGTTGTATAATCATAAACAAAGACAAGTGACAAATGGAAAAAAAATTTTTTAACTTCATAGCTCCTGGTTTTTTTGTTTTTTAAATTCTTCCTACTTTCACCATTATTCTAACATCATGCCCTATTAGATACCAAAGTTTCCTACAAGTGTGGCTCCCTATCATGGTTCTTTTCTATTCCACTTGTTTGTTTGTCTGTCCTTGGGCCCACACCTCACTGTGTTTATTATTACAGCATAATAAATCTTGATATCTGGTAAGACAGATTTGCCCTCCATAAGCCAGAAGTGTTCTTGCTGTTAGTTGGTCCTTTATTCTTTCATATATAGGTTATAATCATCTTTTTTTAAAGGTGATTATAAGTTACCTAGAAGAAATTTTCTGTAGGATTGAAATTCAGTTGAAGATATAAGTTAGTTTGGAGAGAATTTACATCTTTTTTTTTTTTTAAAGATTTTATTTATTTAATTTGACAAGCAGAGATCACAAGTAGGCAGAGAGGTAGAGAGGAGGAAGCAGGCTCCCCACTGAGCAGAGAGCCCGATGCGGGGCTCGATCCCAGGACCCTGGGATCATGACCCGAGCTGAAGGCAGAGGCTTAACCCACTGAGCCACCCAGGCGCCCCGAGAATTTACATCTTTATTAAATCTTCCTATTAAGTTATTCCTATTAAATCTTCCTATTACCTCCTAAATAGTTTTTTTTTTTTTTAAGATTTTATTTATTTATTTGACAGAGATCACAAGTAGGCAGAGAGGCAAGACAGAGAGGAGGAAGCAGGCTCCCTACTGAGCGGAGAGTCCAATACGGGGCTTGATCCCAGGACCCTGGGATCATGACCTGAACTGAAGGCAGAGGCTTTACCCCACTGAGCCACCCACCCACTCAGTTTTAGCCACTGAGCTAAAAACTATTTAGCATCCCCTAAATAGTTTTTATATATTTGTAAAGATTCTTCATGCTTTTTGTTTGATTTCAAGATACTTCATATTCTCTGATACTGTTACAAAAGTTTATCTGTATAATTAGCCATTCTATTTGTTTTCTGCTAGTATATTGAAATACAACACTCAATATATAAATCTTATAGTCAGCCACCTTGTTAAATTCCATCATTTCTAGCTTCATTTGCAAGAAAAAAAAGTGTCATTTCTAATAATTTGTGCTTATTTTTGTGCTTTCCATGTAAGCAGTCATAATCTGTTAATGATAGTTATATTTCTTGTGTGTGTGTGTGTGTGTGTGTGTGTGCGTGCACATGCTTGCTGTGCACATACACACACCCCCACTGACCAGGACCTCCACAGCAGTGTTGAAGAGGGGTGATGGGTAATGAGCATCTTTGTCTCATTCCTAATTTTAAAGATTACACATGTAACATTTCCTCTTTTAAAATGATGCTTCCTCTGATTTTTTTTATTAGATACTCTTTATCAGAATGATTAAATTAATTTGAATTTGGTATTGAGTTTTATAAAATGATTTCCATTTGTATTGAGCAATCATGTTTTTTTTCTATTAATCTGTTAGAGTGGTGGGTTACATTTATGGATTTTTTAATATTAAACTATCCTCATATAACTAGAATAAAACCCAGGTTGGTGGTTGTTTATAATAACTTTTATAACGTTTTTGCATTTGATTTGCTAAATAATATTTTATTTAGAATTTTGAATGTATATCCATGAATGGAATGAGCCTATAACTATTCTTTCTCATATGTCTTTGGGTTTGGTATCAGGCTCATCCTTGTAGGATGGATTGGGGCTGTTCCTCTTTTTCTTTTAAGGAAAAGAGTGTTTTAAGAGTTGTAACTGTGGGGGACGCCTGGGTGGCTCAGTTGGTTAAGCAGCTGCCTTCCGGCTCAGGTCAGGATTTCAGTGTCCTGGGATCGAGTCCCACATCGGGCTCCTTGCTCAGCAGGGAGCCTGCTTCTCCCTCTGCCTCTGCCTGCCATTCTGTCTGCCTGTGCTCGCTCTCTTCCTCTCTCTCTCTGACAAATAAATAAATAAAATCTTTAAAAAAAAAAAAAAAGAGTTGTAACTGGGGTAATGTTTTTTTTAAAAATTTCTTTAAATTAGTTAATTAACATACAGTGTATTATTAGTTTCAGAGGTAGAGTTCAGTGACTCATCAGTCTTATATATAACACCCAGCGCTCATTACATCACGTGCCCTCTTTAATGACCATGGGGTGATCTTTTTTTGTGTTTAGTAAACTCCCTGCAAAACCATCTGGGTCTAGAGTTTCTTTGTAAGAAGAATTTTTTTTTTCACATTTACAAATTAACCTTTGTCTTTGTTTTCTCTTACTGAAGTATAGGTGCCATACTTTGTTATATTTGTTTCTGGTGTACAACATAGTGATCTGACAATATTATACATCTGCTCACCACAAGTATAGTCGCCATCTGTAACACCATCATATGTTATTAATATTATAGACTATATTTCCTATGCTGTACTTTTCATCTCCGTGACTTATTTATTTTACAACTGGAAGTTTATAACTCTTAATCCCCTTCACCTATTTTGCCTATCCCCCCCAACCACATCCTTGCCAGTAGCCACCGGTTTGTTCTCCATATATAAGAGTCTGGTTTTTTTTGTTGTTGTTGTTACTTGCTTTGTTTTATAGATTATACGTCTAAGTGAAATCATGTGGCATTTGTCTTTTTCTGTTTGACTTATTTCACTTAGCATAATACCCTTTTGGTCCATCCGTGTTGTTGCAGATGACAAGATTTCATTCTTTTTTATGGCTGAGTAGTATCTATTGTGTATGTTTACTGCATCTTTATCCATTCATTCTATCAGTAGATGCTTTGGTTGGTTCCCTCTTTTGGCTATAGTAAATAATGCTGCAGTAAATACAGGGGTGCATATATCTTTGTGAATTCATGTTTGCATTTTCTCTAGATAAGTACCCAGTAGTGAAATTACTGGATTATAGGATATTTCTATTTTTCATTTTCTAAGTAACATCCATTCTGTTTTCTGCAGTGGCTGCCATCAATTTGCATTCCCATCAACAGCCCATAGGGCTTCCACATCCTGACCAATGCTTACTATTTCTTGTCTTTTGGATACTAGCCATTCTGACTAGTGTGAGGTGATACCTCATTGTGGTTTTGATTTGCTTCTCCCTGATGATTAGTGATTTGAGCATCTCTTCATGTGTCTGTTGGCCATTTGTATCTCTTTGGAAAAATGTCTATTCAGGTCCTCAGTCCATTTCTTAATTAAATTGTTTGGGTATTTTCTTTTATGTTGATTGTATAAATTCTTTATGTATTCTGGGTATTAGCCCCTTTATTGGATATATCATTTGCAAATACTTCTCCCATTCACTGGGTTGCCTTTTTTTGTTTTATTAATGGTCTCCTTTGCTGTGTAAAAGCTTTTTATTTTGGTACAGTCCCAGTAGTTTATTATTGCTTTTGTTTCCCTTGCCTGAGGACATATCAATAAATCTGTTGCTAAGGCTGTTCCTGCCAGTATTTTCTTCTAGGTGTTTTGTGGTTTTGGGTCTCACATTTAGATCTTTAATCCAGTCTGAGTTTATTTTTGTATATGGTGTAAGAAACTGATCCAGTTTCATTAAATTGCATATAGCTGTCGAGTTTTCCCAGCACCATTTATTGAAGAGACTGTCTTTTCCCCATTGTGTCTTCTAGCTTCCTTTGACATAGATTAATTGACATAGAAGTGTGGGTAGGCTCTCTATTGTGTTCTGTAGATCTATGTGTTTGTTTTGTGCCGGCACCATACTGTTTTGGTTTCTACTGCTTTTTAAAAATTTTTTATTTATTTATTTTAGAGAGAGAGTATGTGCAAGTGGGGGAAAGGGTAGAGGGAAAGGGAAATAACCAGACTCCCTGCTGAGTGGGGGACCTGATGTGGGACTCAATCCTAGGACCCTGAGATCATGACCTGAGTTGAAATCAAGAGTTGGACGCTTAACTGACTGAGCCACCCAGGCACCTTGAATACTGCAACTTTTTCGTTTATCTTGAAATCTGGGACTGTGATACCTTCAGCTTTGTTCTTTCTCACGATTGCTTTGGCTATTCAAGGTCTTTTGTGGTTCCATAAAAATTTTAGGATTATTTGTTCTGTGAAAAATGCTATTGGTATTTTGACATTACATTGAATTGGTAGATTCCTTTGGGCAATATGGACATTTTAACGATAGTGATGTTTCTAATCCACAAGCATTTTTTGTGTCATTTTCAGTTCATCAATGTTTTATAGTTTTTAGAGTGTAGTAGGTCTTTCACCTCCTTGTTTACTTTATTCCTAGGCATTGTATTCTTTTTGGTACAGTTGTAAGTGGGATTTTTAAAAAATTTCTCTTTCTGCTCCTTTATTATTAGTATATAGAAACATAACATTTCTGTATATTAACTTTGTATCCAGCAAGCTTACTGAATTCATTTATTCTAATAGTTTGTGGTGGAGTCTTTCGTTTTTTTTCTATATATAGTATCATGTCATCTACAATAGTGATAGTTTTACTTCTTTCTTACCAATTTGGATGCCTTTTCTTTCTTTATTATGTTTGATTGCTACAGCTAGGACTTCCAGTACTATGCTGAATGAAAGTTGTAAAAGTGGACATTTTTGTCTTGTTCCTGATCTTAGAGGAAACGCTTTCAGTTTTTCATCACTGAATATGGTATTAGCTGTTGGTTTTTCATATATGGCCTTTATTATACTGAGGTATGTTTCTCTAAACCCACTTTGTTGGGAGTTTTTATCATGAATGGATGCTGTATTTTGTCGAATGCTTTTTCTGCATCTATTGAGATGATCAGATGGTTTTTTCTTTTCTCTTGTTATTGCAAGGTATCATTGATTTGTGAATACTGAACCGCTCATGCATCCCTGAAGTAAATCCCACTTGATTGTGGTGATTGTGGTGAATGATCCTTTTAATGCATTGTTAGATGTGGTTTGATAATACTTTTGTTGATGAAATTGGCATCTGTGTTCATCAGGGATATTGGCCTGTGGTTTTGTTTGCGTACCTGCGTGCGTGTGTGTGGGTCTTGGTTTGATATCAGGGTAATGCTGGCTTTGTAGAATGAATTTGGAAGTTTCCCTCCTCTTCTAAGTTTCTTGGAATAGTTTGAGAAGGGTCAATATTAAGTCTTCTTTACATGTTTGATAGAATTCACCTGTGAAGCCATCTAGTCCTGGGCTTTTTTTTGTTGGGAGTTTTTGATTACCTGTTCATTTTCAATACTAGTAAGCAGTCTGTTCAAGTACTCTATTTCCTCCTGAT
Organism: Neogale vison; assembly: GCF_020171115.1. NCBI lineage: Eukaryota > Metazoa > Chordata > Mammalia > Carnivora > Mustelidae > Neogale > Neogale vison. The sequence continues at coordinate 114,770,915 of NC_058102.1, forward strand.
TCAATTTTAGAAGATTACATGTTTCTGGAAATTTATCTGTTTCTTCTAGGTTGTCCAGTTTGTGAGCATGTAATTATTATTAATAGTTTCTCATGCTTTGTATTTCTGTGAGGTGGGTTGTTATTTCTCCTCCTTCATTTCTGATTTTATTTATTTGAGTTCCTTTTTTTGTTTGTTTCTTGTTTTGGGTAAGTTTGTCTAAATGTTAGTCAGTTTTATCTTTGAAACAAGCAGCTCTTGGTTTCATTGTTTTATTTGTTTTTGGTAAGGTTTAATCATTTGTGATTTTTCTTGTTTTTTGAGGTAGGTATCAATATGTACTTCTCTCTTCGAACTGCTTTTTTCTGTGTGCCAAAGATTTTGGACTGTTTCATATTTTCATTTTCATTTGTCTCCATTTATTTTTTTTTAGTTCTTCTTTGATTTCTTTGTTCACCTATTGGTTGTTTAATGGCTTTTTTTTTTAGCCTCCATGTGTTTGTGGGGATTTTTTCTCATTTTTTTTCCTTATAATTGATTTCTAGTTTCTTACTGTTGAGATTTAAAAAGATGCTTGATATGACTTCAATCTTAAATTTATTGAGACTTGCTTTGTAGCCTTACATGTGATCTGTCTGATAAAATGTTCCATAGGCATGTGAAAAGAATGTGTGTTCTGTTTGTGGAATGTTCTATATATATCTGTTAGGTCCATCTGGTCTAATGTGTTGTTCAAAGCCATTGTTTCCTTATTGATTTTCTGTTTGGATTATCTGTCTATCCGCTGATATAAGTGGGGTATTAAAATTCCTTATTACTAATGTATTACTGTGAATATCTCCCTTAATGTCTGTTAATTTTTGCTTTATATATTTAAGTGCTCCTATGTTGGGTGCATAGATACTTAAATTGTTCTATTCTCCTTTTGGATTGACCCTTTTATCATTTTGTAATGATCTTTGTCTCTTGCTACAGTCTTTCTTTTAAAGTCTGTTTTATTTGATGTTTATATTTCTACTCCAGGTTTTATTTTCACTTCCATTTGCGTGGAATATTTTTTTCTGTCCCTTCGCTTATAGTCGGTATGGGTCTTTAGGTCTGAGGCGAGTCACTTGTAAGCAGCATATAGATTGGTCTTGTTTTTTTATCCACATCACCCTATGTTTTTGTATTTAGTCTTTGAAAATTTAAAGTAATTACTGATAAGTATGTACTTATTACATATTATTTTGTTCATTGTTTTCTGGTTGCTTTTGTAGCTCTCTGTTCTTCCTTGTTCTCTTTCCTTATGGTTTTATGGCTTTCTTTAGTGTTATGCTTAGATTCTTTTGTCTTTATTTTTTGTGTATCTAGTGTAGGTGTTTGATTTGTGGTTGCCATTGTATTCATATATAACATCCAACATGTATAGCAGGCTATATTAAATTGATGGTTGCTCAAGTTCAGGTACATTCTGAAAGCATTAAATTTCTACTTCCTCCCTCCACATTTTACATATATGATGTCACATTTTACATCTTTTTAATTGTTTATCTCTTGACTGATTTTTATAGATATAACTGATTTTACTACTTTTTTGTGTTTTAACCTCCTTGTGTTTTTTAAGTAATTAATCTACTATGTTTACTATATGTTTGTTTTTATTTGTGTAATTAGATACCTTTTATTATTTTCTTCTAGTTATGCCCATTCTTTCCATTTAACTAATTTCCTTTAACATTTCTTATAAGGCTGGGTTAGTGGTGATAAACTCCTTTAACTTTTGTCTAGGAATCTCTCTCTCCTTCAGTTCCAAATGATAACCTTGTCAGGTAGGATATTGTTGGTTGTAGTTTTTTCCCTGTCAGTACTTTGTACATACTATGCCACTTTCTTCTGGCTTGCAAAGTTTCTACTGAAAAATCAGCTCATAGTCTTGAAGTATTTCCCTTGTATATAGGTATTTCCTCTTGCTGCTTTTATTTATTTATTTTTTAAGATGTATTTGAGAGAGAGAATGTGTGAGTTGAGGAGAGGGGGAGAGGGAGAGAATATTCAAGCAGACTCTCCACTGAGTACAGAGCCTGACCCAGGACTTGATTTCATGACTCATGAGATTGTGACCTGAGCCAAAACCAGTAGTCAGACAGTTAACTGACTGAGCAATCCAGGTGCTGTTACTCTTACTTTTTAAAAAATTCTCTATTATTACTTTTGCCATTTTAGTTATGGATCTTGGTGTGTGGATCTCCTTAGATTCATCTTGTTAAGGGTTGTCTGTGCTTCCTAGACCTATATGTATGCTTGCTTTCTCAGATAAGGGGAATATTCATCTACTGATTCTTCAAATAAATTTTCCAGCCCCTTCTCTCTCCTTTTTCAGGGATCCCTATCATATGAATGTTGTTAACTATTGATGATGTTGCAGAGTTCTTTTAACCTATTATTTTTGTTTTTCTTTTTGTTCCTTTTTTTTTTTTTTTTCCTGTTCAGCTTGGTTACTTTCCATTACCCTGTCTTCCAGATCACTGATCCATTCTTCTGTGGTTTCTAATCTGCTGTTGATTCATTCTAGTATATTTTTTTCATTTCAGTTATTGTGTTCTTCAACACTTTTTAAATTATTTTGTATCTCTTTGTTGACGTTTTCACTGAGTTCATTCACTCTTCTCTAAAGTATCTTTATGACTGTATCATTATGACCGTTACTTAGAACTCTATGAGAAATATTGTTGATCTCCATTTTTACTTGGCTCTTTTTCTTGTCTTGTTCTTTCATTTGGGTTGTATTCCTCTGCTTTCTCATTTTGTTTAACTCTCTTTGTTTCTCTGTATTAGTTAGGTTAGCTGTATCGTGGTCTTGAAAGTGGTAGCCTTGTGTAGAAGTCATGTGTTACCCTGTAGCACAGTCTCCCCTGGTAACCAGAACCAGGTACTTCATTGGTGGTCCCTGTGTGAGCTGCATGTGCCTTCCTCTTGTGGCTCAGCCAGTTGCTTTGGGCTTGCTGGTGGGTGGAGTTGACCTTCAGCCCAGCTGGCTGTTGTTGGGATACTGGGCAGAATTTGCTCCCTACACTGTTGAGAGGCCCAGCTGCAGCTGGTGGTTGTTGGGGCTCGCACTCAGCCTAGTTGTCTACAGTTAGCCTCTGCCACCGCTGCAAGTGCACTGAAGGGCAGGGGCTTGCTATGTGTGCAGTCAGCTAAGGGGCCTGGCTGTAGAAACTGTGGGTGGGTTGATGTATGGTGTTGTCTCCCCAACTTCTCAGGGCAGGAGTCACTTTGGAGTGGTACCAGTTTTGGCAGGGGCAGCCTGATTGGGGAACACTGGGGTGGGTAGCAGTATAGATGGGAGAATGTTAGAACTATATCCAGTTATCTAGACCAGAGAGTGGGAAAGAAATGGCACCTAACAACAGTATAGTTCCTTAAGAAATCTCCTATAGCTCCAGACCCCTCCAGCATATGTTCTAAGATTAGTCAGTAAATCTTCACGTACACCCCAAGTACTTTTCAAACTGCTGCTTCTCTGCTTTGTGTCTACCAAGTTATTTAGTGTCCTGGTTCTTTAAGGGCAGGGACTCAGTTTCTTATTGCCTTCCAGCTTTCCAGAGATTAAGCTCTGGTGATTTTTAATGCTCTGGAAGTTAAGTTGGGTAATTTTCAAAGCCATACATTATGGGGACTCATCTTCCTCGTGTGAGTCCCCAGGGCCGGGAGTTCCTTATAAGGTCTCATCCCCTCACTCGTCTTTGCTTGTTATGTCCCTCCCACATTTTTTGTTGGGGTTTCCTCTACAACTAGGTGTGGAAGATTTATTCTGCCAGTCTTCAGATTATTTTCAGAGTTAGTTGTGTAGATGTAGTTGTTGCCTTGGTGTGTCTGTCCATGGGATGAGGTGAGCTCATGATCCTCCTACTCTGCCATCTTTCCAGTCTCTAACCTTTTGCCATATTTTAGAGCACTAGATTCCAAAGCAGAATCTTTTGTCTCAGAGTTTTTTAAATAAGATTTTTACACTGCCAATAGTTTTTTTGGTAATATATTTATTTCTTCTAAATCAGTTGTGGATTATTTTTTCAAAATTATTGGAAGTAGCTACTGACAGTATTTTCTTTTAAAAACATGTTTGAAAGAACTTTTAAGTTTATAGAAGAGTTGCAAAACTAGTACAGAAAGTTCCTGTATTATACTCCACTCCTGTTTTTCTACTGTTATCATCTGATAACCCATGGTGTATTTATAAACATTAGTACAGAACTGTTAACTAAACTACAGATTGTATTTGCATTTCCCCAGTTTTTTCACTGATGTGTTCATTCTGTCCCAAGATTCAGTCAAAACCACAGCATTGCACTTAGCTCTCATGTCTCTTTTGGTCTCCTCTACTTGCTGGAGAATTTTTTTCATTGTCTTTGTCTCTCATAAGTTGACACTTTAAAAAAAAATTCTGTAATATGTCAACTTTGATTTCTCTGATACTTTGTCATGATTAGACTGAAATTATGGCTTAGGGGAGGAATTCCACATGGTGATATATATGCCCTTGTCATCATATAATATCAAAGAGTAGAGAATATCTATAATACTTCTTAAATTGTGGTAAACTTTAATAACTTGGTTAATGTATTATTTTCTTTTTAATCCCCATCTGGAATAATTTCTTTCATAATATTACTTATGTGCATCTTTTCTTGATGACTTTTGTGAGAGGTTTGTGTATTTTCTTGCATTTTTTTCAGAGAATCAATTGTATCTTATTGATCTTCCCTGTTGTTTCTTTTTTTCTCTTTTACTATTCCGTTCTTATATTTTTTTTCTTTCCTCTTCTGGGAGACAAGAGTGTTTTTAGATTGGTCTGAAATGGCCATGACTTAAAAGTCTTTTACCAGAGTATTTTTTTGTTGAAGAGCGGTACTTTTTTTTTTTTTAAGATTTTGTTTATTTATTTGACAGACAGAGATCACAAGTAGGCAGAGAGAGAGAGAGAGAGGAGGAAGCAGGCTCTCTGCTGAGCAGGGAGCCTGATGTGGAGCTCGATCCCAGGACCCTGGGATCATGACCTGAGCTGGTGGCAGAGGCTTTAACCCACTGAGCCACCCAGGTGCCCCTGAAGAGGGGTTCTTAATGTGAGACAATATGTAGAATTCCTGATATTTTAAAATTGTTTTCTACATGGTAATCTCAGTTAAAGGAAATGAAGACATTAATAATTTGCTTAGCTTACTGTAGCTTATTGTAATTACTTAGAGCTCTGTTAATAATTTTTTAAAATATTTAAGAACAACAAGAAATATTAGTTCAATAAGTGCTCATATTTCCTACTGCAAATAATGAAATTTATGTTTTAAAAAAGCGATTAGAAGTAAAAAGTAAGATAAAATGAAAATTGATCGAAAATTACGTTTACCAAATGCCAGAGTGGAGTAATTTATTCCCTAGGGAATATCTTTTCACACTTCTGTGATTTAGTTGCCAACTATTTTTCCTTTGAGGCTGAAACAATTTTGTCTAAATCAGTTAACTAAAAGAGAGTGTTAACAATACCCATTTTATATTGCTGTTGTGAAGATGAAGTAATATGTTTTGTATAAAGTATTTACTACAGTGCCTAAGGCATAATAAGATACAATAAATGTCAGTAAAATTAGTGTCTAAGTATAAACTTTGTATGATAATTCCCCAAGGCAATCCAGCCTGTGTAGTATTCTTTTTTTTATTATTATTAACATATAATATATTATTAGCCCCAAGGGTACAGGTCTGTGAATTGCCAGGTTTACACACTTAATAGCACTCACCATAACACATACCCTCCCCAATGTCCATAACCCAACCACCCTCTCCCTACCCCACTGCCCCCAGCAACCCTCAGTTTGTTTAGTTTGTTTTGTGAGATTAAGAGTCTCTTACGGTTTGTCTCCCTCCCATCTTGTTTCATTTTTTTCCTTCCCTCAACCCCCAACATTGCCTCTCAAATTCTTCATATCCAGGAGATCATATGATAATTGTCTTTCTCTGATTGACTTATTTCACTCAGCATAAGTAGGTATTCTTCTTTAAACAGGTTCTTATGTAGAGTTTGTCAAGACAGCTTAACCTTTTAACACTTGTTAATGAATGCAGAAAACATATCTGTTATTCTTCAAATCTGTTTTATATATATATATATATATATATTTATTTATTTATTTATTTAAGGTTTTATTTATTTGATAGAGACAGAGAGAGAGGGAGAGAGGGCAAAAGAGCACAAACGGGGAGCAGCAGAGGGAGAAGGAGAAGAGTACTCCCAGCTGAGCAGGGAGCCCAATGCAGGGCTCCATCCCAGGAACCTGGGATCATGACCTGACCTGAAAGCAGATGCTTAACTGACTGAGCCACCCGGGCTCCCCAAATCTGTAATGTATTTATCAGGTTGAAATGCCTTTTGGATTATTTTTTTTCTCCTCACCCTTGGGGGTTATGCTGTTCTACTTCCCAAATTCTTGACAAAGTGTTCATAGAGGTATTCAGAAAAAAGATTATCAGCCTCCATGGTCTTATTCTTTCTTGATTTCTTGACCCCCACCTCCTTTTAAATTTTAATCAACCCTGTCTGAATTATTTGTATGAACAACAGACAAATTGGTGATCAGGGCATTCTAATTTCCTTCACATACTCTGTTTCCTGAGTAGATTACTTCATTGGATTCCTTACCTGTAAAATAGGGAAGGTTGGATCAGCTGACTTTGGAGGCCCCTTTCAACTTGAAATTTGTTTTCCAATATATGGTTTTATATGAGGTCTAATTAGATTTAAGCTGTCATAAACAGGATGATGAGAAAACATGATAATAAATACTCTGTGACAAGAGACTGGTAAATTGCCAAGAGGGCAAGGAAATGTTAAAAAAAACAAGTGCAACTGAAGAAAAGATTGTACAGAGAAAAGATTTCAGAGTAGAGAATATTAGTGAGCAAGCAATCCTTAACTGATAGAACTGGTTTTTTTTTTTTTCCTGTTTAGATGGTTCTCACTTAGTGCTAAAATTATTTAATGTAGTCTGAAGGGTTATTTTTATCATATGGCCAAGAGTTGCTAAAATAAAAGAACATGTGTTTTTCTTAATTCTTGAATACTGAGTATTCAAGATGTTTGCATTTAGATATTCAGCATTTATTAAGTACTGGTACCTTAAAACTGTGTTCCAGCAACTGTCTACATTTCATTTTAGCCCTCTGATTCTTAAGCACTGTTTTTTAGCTAGAATGCTTGCTTCTACCACACAGTTAGTTATCTGATACTAATGTGATAGCTCTTTCCCTACAATTTGGGTTAGATAATCTCCACCTCCATTAATTTTATGATGATTATAATTTTTTTAACCACAGTTACGTACTTTCTCCCTCATTCAATACTGTAGTCTTAAACTCATCAGTAGATAAACAAATTTGGGTGGTACCATTAAAGAGAAGATTGCTTCCTAATATAAGTTTGGTTATATGAAGGTAGGTGTATTTTATGCTATACCACCACCTCTGTCTATATCCTATCACCTGTATCATTTTTTATATGATCATACATATAGAACTATCTTATACTTCCTTATTGTAAGAGAAATATATAAAGATTCCCACCCCCAGGGTACCTTCTTGGAGGATTTCAGAAGATTGAAGGCTATTTCAGCCTTTAAAGAAGTAAAGTTACCTGTCAGGCTAATGGAGGATTTTTCCTTTTGGAATCAGTATCTTCCACTAAGTGATAATTCTTGTGGAACATGAATGCTGAAATACTTAGCAAACTACAGTTAGGATTTCATGTCGTTTGGAGAAAAGTTGTAATTGGGTGCAGTGGGATTTCTGCAGGAAAGACAAGAAGAAGTCCTAAAAGAACACAGAAAAAACAGCAATGTAAAATGATGTAAAGGGAGAAAAGGAGGAGGTCATTGTTAGCTTAAAGATCATGGATCATCTGCTTTTAAGCTATAAACTAGGACTGGTCTCTTTTTGCTCAATTATGTTCTTGTAAAAGATGGCTTCTCTTGAAAGATATAAACACTATAGAAATAATCCCATAGAGGGCACAGCTTGCATGGAGCACTGGGTATGGTGAAAAAATAATGAATAATGTTTTTCTGAAAATAAATAAATTGGAAAACACACACACACACACACACACACAAAGAAATAATTCCAGTTTCATGCATTTTGAAAAAAAGTGTTTTAGAGAAATAATAGATTTACAAGTGGAATGTATGTTGTAATTTTTTTGTTGTTTTTGTTGTTAAGAGGTTCAGTGTAACAGTGGTTAATTTTTTTCATGGTAACACAAAATCTGTACGTACAAAATATAATTGATATTCCTTAAGTAAAGGGCTCTTATATAAGGAAGAAAACACCTGATGTAACCATAGATTGTATATCTGCGTATTTTTCAATGTTTATTTCACTTGGAGAGATAAAAGTAATTTTGGGGCCTGGATGGTTGAGTGGGTTAAGCCTCTGCCTTCGGCTCAGGTCATGATCTGAGGGTCATGATCTCAGGTAATGATCCCAGGGTCCTGGGATCGAGTCCCACATCGGGCTCTCTGGTTAGTGGGAAGCCTGCTTCCTCCTCTCTCTCTCAGCCTGCCTCTCTGCCTACTTGTGATCTCGCTCTGTCAAATAAATAAATAAAATCTTTAAGAAAATAAAATAAAAATTTAAAAAGATAAAATAATTTTATTCATATGCTAACTTACATTAATATAGTAGAATTGCCAACTGGGACTTTTAGTGCAGTAACAATCTAAAGTTGTTTATAATTTTAATAAATAAAAATTGTAACTTCATGTATCTAAATGTCACAATGTAAGATTTGAATATTTTCAGTGGTATATAAGAAGGCAAGCATAACCAAATAATTGGAAACATAAATATTGTGGTCTAAATTTTCTGCAAGAACTTTAGTTTTACTTAAAATTAAAATTGGAGGGGCACCTGGGTGGCTCAGTCCATTCGGTTTCCAACTCTTGATTTCAGCTCAAGTCATGATCTCAGGGTCCTGGGCTCAAGCCCGATGTGGGGCTCTGTGCTCAGCGTGAAGTCTGCTTGAGAGTCCCTTTCCCACTTTCTCTCCCCTCCCGTACCTCACCTGCTCATGGTCCCCCTCCCTCTCTCAAATAATAAATAAATCTTTAAAATTAAAACTGGATATATGAAATTATAAAAATGAACAAAATAGATATATTTTTAAATGCTGGTAAAAGGCATTGATTAGATACTTAAGGGTACTATTGAAAACACTGCATTTTTAATGTTAAAAGGATTCAAAATTATGCTTTCCAGTAATTCTGTAGTTAACTTTCTAGTTTGAGTACTCTTTGAACAAAAAGAGAAATTAAAATGAAATTATTTCTTCCTCTTTAAATTTGGAACACTCTGTAACATAGGCTGCTGTGGCTGATTTGTGTTTTCTCTGATATATCCATGTGTTTGTTATTTCTATTTCTAAATTGTATAAGTGTTGGAGATTTCATGAGATTTCATTTCATTCTACAGTCTTAGATTAGTTTCGTAGTCTTTGCTCTTCTATCTCTCAATTCCTGAGAAGATGTTTTAAAATTTCCCAGCTTATTTTTAGATTTATTAACTTTTTTCTTTGCAGTTGTTGGTTTTTGTTTCACATCTCTGTTGTTGAATAAATATCAAGATTGGCATTTCCATAGTTATTTTTATTGCTTTTTAGTATTTTTGTCCATCTTGTACTCTTTTTTTTTTTTTTTTTTTAGTTGTAGCACATACTAATATTGTTATATCAATTTTCTTTGTACTTTTGGAGATTTTGGTGTATGTGTTTAACTTTTTAGTGTAAAATATAAAATAGAGAAAATGATAGAGCATAGTTGTACAACACAATTGTACAACCTGATAAATTATAAGGTAAATATTCTTGATCTTACACCAAAGTCAAGTAATAGAACCATGTCAGCCACCCCTGAAATCTTTGCCTGTGTTCCATCCCTTTCCTTTCTCCAAAAGTTTACCACTATCCTGACTTTTAAGGCAATACCTTTTTTCTTTTTCTTAGGGCTTTATCACATATGTGTATATTCCCAGATTCTGTACAAGTTTTTAGTCTTGTCTATCCAAAAGAACTTTATATGTCTTTTAATCAACAGGTTATAAGTCTTTTAATCAACAGGTTGCTTTTCTGTCCTTTTTCCCTCCTTTTACTTTGTTGGTGAACCCTGGCCCTTTGATCTTTTGGACTTTCCCATCCTCTGGATTTTGCTGATTTGCATGAGACACATTTAAATATGTTCCTTTGTTCTCTCTATTTCCTGCAAATTGGTAGCCCAGAGGATTACTCAGACTCATTGGTTCCCTCTGGCAAAACTGTAGATATTCTTCCATATTATCTGTTTTTTCACTTTTTTGGATGTAAGCAGCCGCTGATGTTGAATACCAACATCTTTTTGTTTATTGTGGTTTGTACTGTCATTTTAATTCTGCCATTTAATTTTCACTTTTACCTGGAATAATCTTATAAAGACATGCTTCCCTCTCATCTACTATTTGGTCACCCATTGGATGGTTATATAGGAAGGATAAAATAACTACTTGTTTCTTTCCTTTACTTACTTGTTAAGGTAACGAGTTGGTTTGCTGTTATCCTCAGAAAATGACTAACTAGCTTTTTTTCTCCATTATATTCTGATGTACTTACAGATTTAAATACATTAGATTCATTTCTATTCATTGTTTTATCAAAGTTTAAATTGCCTTTCTTTTTTTTTTTTTTAAAGATTTTATGTATTTATTTGACAGAGAGAAATCACAAGTAGATGGAGAGGCAGGCAGAGAGAGAGAGGGAAGCAGGCTCCCTGCTGAACAGAGAGCCTGATGTGGGACTTGATCCCAGGACCCTGAGATCATGACCTGAGCCAAAGGCAGTGGCTTAACTCACTGAGCCACCCAAGCGCCCCTTAAATTGCCTTTCTTTGTTTAGTTGGCTCATGGTCTTTTTTCATATGACTTTAGTCATACTTGCTATCTAGTGTGTCAAGATGTTCCAGACTTACCTTGTACATTTTCTTCCCCAGACCTTATTATTAGCTACTTAATGAAAAACTTAGTTTTAAATACACAAGTGACACGTAAATGCTCTCTTGAAAAACTTTGAATGAACCAGATTCTTTCCTCAGTCCTTCTCTATCCAAAGGTAATCCCTTTTACTATTTGGTTAGCTGGCTTTACAAACTCTTTCCTATGAATTTTTATGTTTACATACAGATGTAAGTACAGTACAGATATCATATTCTTTTTTCATGTGACTGTTTTGTAACTTCAGACAATCATAAATGATACTTACACTTACTAACTTCTTTGTTTATTCAGTTATGTATCTTGATAATTTTTCTGTTAGTACATAGTACATTCTTTTTAAATTGTTACTTAATATTTGATATGGTTCCACCTCATTTGATTAACCTCTTCTCAGAGTATATTTGTTTGTTTACAGTTTTACCACTAATATAACCCTTTTTTTGTGCACACAATGCAGATGTTTGTTTGGAGTTATAAAGTATGTGCATTTAGAATTTTGCCAATTTGCCCTCTGAAGTGCTCATTCTTCCACAAACAGAGTCTGGGAATGCCTGTTTCTCTACCACTCAGCAATCTTGCTCTTATGCAGTCTTGCCAGTCTGAAGGGAAACCATTCCCTTGATTTCCCAGTGCCTTCCTGGCGTGGGAACAGGGGTGGGTAGGAGGTGTTCTCCAATGAGGGCTGCTGCAAGTGGTCTGGTAGCAGAGGTCTCCCTTCTCTTGGGCTTCACTATCTCTCAGGCGCACCACTTACTGCTCCAGTGGGGACACAGACACATCTGCTGCTGGGTGCCTCACTTCACAGCCTGGCTTGTGCTCCTGATGACCTAGTGGGTTTGATCATTCGTTGTGTGCCATCCAGCTTGTAGGCTCTGCCACTTCTCTGCCTGTCTGCCTCCACTCTCTTCCCACCCTCTCCTTGTCACATACTCTTGTGTATTTTGGTGTGTCGTTTTATTTTCCTACATTATTCAGTCTTCTTTCTATCTTTTTCAGTTTCTTGAAGTCCAAGGGCTACTGCCAACATTGGGGTGTTAAAAAGTATCCTTCTTGTCATTTCTCAGATTTAGAGTGGGAGCAGGAGACTGCATTTAGTTTGCTGGAACCCTAGTCTCATTTTAAACATAAGGGGAAAGGAAGGTTTCACGAAAAGTTTAAGTTGCCCATTGTCATATACCAGTATCAGGACTTTTCAGAGTTCCAGCCTAACTTTTGATGACTATCACAAATCCAGTCTGCTATTTGAATTAACAGCTCATTTAATTTTCTTTAAAAGCCTTGATTTTAAAGTCCCAATCAATGATTGTGGTCTCTTTTGGTCTCTTGCTTTATTCTCCTCTGTAATATATTAAAAGTGGTTCCATTTTTCTCCTGTCAGTACTTAAAATAATAGGTGCTGTTTATTGTTTACTCAGGTACCTGGGACTGTGTTACATGCTTTCTTGGATTATGCTTAGTCTTCACTACATCCTTGCAACCATGAGGTTTAGGTACTTTTATTATCCCCACTTTACAGAAGAGGAAATCTGAGTACCAAGAGGTTAAGAAATGCTTGCCCAAGGTGACATATTAATGTAGCCAGAGCTCAGACCCACGCAGTCTGACTCCAAAATCCTGGCCTTAAGGTCTATGCTAAATATTCCTGTTAGTCCCCATCATCCCAGCTGAGTGGTTTCATTATATTGGCAATTTCATCATGATTGCTCTAGGCATTTTCCACACAGTCCTGTTAGGATCAAATAATAAACCATATTTCTAAAAATTCTTTATATTCTTTTCTCAAAGTTTATCTCTTGGGACCTCTGTTCTTAGATGATATTAGAGTTTATTCAGATGACCAGTTTAGTCAGTGCTTTTGTATATTTCTAACAACATCATTTCACGGTTTATTTTCATTATCAGTCAGTCCAGTAGAAACCCTGTATATTTATAATGTTTTTATGCAGTTATAAAAATATGTAATGATTGAATAATTATGCCGTAGAACTTCTGCAGTTGTTAACTTTTTAGGGAGGACAGCTTAGTTATTAAACACTGGGAATATCATTGTTTCTTTTAGACAGTATGTTCCCTGATTCCAGCTTATCTGGGCCTTTTGGGATCAGAAGCAAATGGCAGGTGTGTTGAGAATATCAGGAATGGAAGTTATCCTGGTGCTGAGCAAGAAGAATAGGATTTGGTAATGAAACAAATTCTAGGGGTACCTGGGTGGCTCAGTCATTGGGTGTCTGCCTTCGGGTCAGGTCGTGGTCCTGGGGTCCTGCGGTTGAGCCCTGTGTTGGGCTCCCTCTTTGGTGGGGGGCCAACTCCCCCTCTTTGTGTTCCCTCTCTCGCCGTGTCTCTCTCTGTCAAGTAAATAAAATTTAAAAAAAAAAAAAAAGGAAAAGAATTCTAGGTAACCTGATTTTCCAAATATTCACATGTTTCTCATTCCTGACTAATTTTTATTTGATCCTGCACAGTTGAAAGGGGAAAAAAAACCAGTGTGTTTCAAATAGATAAGATCGGTTAGATCATTATTTCACCAGGTTTAATTTGGGTTTAGGAAGGTACTAACAGAAGATGAGTAGAGGAAATGAGTTCACTCTATTTGGCCTTAGGGAAACTCATTGTTTTTATTAGTAATATCAGAATGTAGACTTTGTATCTGAGATTCTGTGTACAGAATTACTATACCCATATTAATTCATGTACAAAAAACTTTCTCCAGGCTATCCAGATAATTGAGGAATGATCCCGAAGCAAGGAGGGACAATGTTAGAAAGTCTATATCCTACCTATAAAGAACAAGAAGTTTTTACTATGAAATAGTGATAATATACTTCTTGTTGCTCTCTTTGTAAAATAATCATTAATTCAGAGGAAAAAAACATTTTAAAGTGAGATGAAAGATTGCCAGTAGGAAGGTTAATAACTGCATAGTGGTTTGATTAGAGCATTAGTACTGGAGTCAGAAATTCCCAGCTTGGGGCCAGACAGTAGCTTTAGGCAAACTTTTTCTCTATTTCATTTTTCTCTTTCTGTAATTAGAAAGCCTGATACTCAAGTACATTTCTTATAGTGATTAAAACTTGCGTTACTCATAGTGCCTTGGCTAAGTAGGACTTACCAAATGTCACATGAATAATTGAGATGACATTAGGTTCCTTTGCAATACAGAAACATACTATTAAATTTCTAAAAAGAAAAATACCTTCATGTTTGAGTGGGAAGCAGCTCAGTGGCTCTAGCAGATCTCTTAAAGAACAACAGGTATTAGTCCCTTCAGTGAGTGGTAATATATAAAGTGTACCTTTGAGGAATGTGTACTGTTAGATTATAGTGGTTCAGACTGAATTCTCAGACCAAATCATCTAATAATAGAGTTTTGGTAAATGAAATTCAGATATTCTTAACTTACTGGACTCGTGTCTACTCTAAAATCAAGTAGGTATCATTCTAGTGTCAATATAACCAAATGTATCAGTGTAACAATCAAAGCTATTATTTATTGAAATGACATATAATGAGTATGTTAACTATCATAAGTATTAATTCAGCTCTGATATGAAAAATTATTTTTAAGCATCAAGCATGCATTGACCTTTAAAATGCTTTGTAATTTGATTAGATTAGTAGAATAAGCAGCCGTATTTTGGCATACTTTGGTATTTTTCCATAGATAATTTGTATTCTCAATTTTTTTTTTTGTTATATCTTGTTCTAGTGATCGTGGTGGAGAAGACCCAAACCAGAAAGTAATCCATGGGGTTATTAACTCCTTTGTTCATGTTGAACAGTATAAGAAAAAATTCCCCTTAAAGGTAAAAAGCCTCCTTTAAAAACATAATCAGACCTTTAATTTCTTAAACTACCTGTTTTTAATTTTTTAAATGTGATTTTAATTGATTTATTTAGTTTTATCAGGAAATCTTTGAGTCTCCCTTTCTGACTGAAACAGGAGAGTATTACAAACAAGAAGCTTCAAATTTATTACAAGAATCAAACTGTTCACAGTATATGGAAAAGGTAAGAAAGAACACATTATGCTAACTGCATCATCTCATATATAAGACATGGTTTTTATTTAACATTTATTTTCTTAGGTAATACATTTATTTGGTGGAAAAGGTTTCTTTTATTTGATCATTACTCTGAATTATAGTTAATATGCAATACCTATTGATAAGTCATTGTTCTTGCTATGGCATTCTCCATGGGAAAAAGTTCTATCCAATTTTGAAAATGGTTGATGCTTCTTGATAAATCCTGATTACTTGATTGGCTTGTCTTTAAAATTAATACTCACATTCTTGGCAAGAGAATAAATTATATCTGTGTTTAGCATAGAGGCTAGGTGTTTGGGTTTTTATCTTTCCTTCTTTTTATTTTATTTTATTTTTTTTAAGATTTTTATTTATTTATTTATTTGACAGACAGATCACAAGTAGGCAGAGAGGCAGGCAGAGAGAGAGGAGGAAGCAGGCTCCCCACTGAGCCACCCAAGTGCCAGGTGCCCCTATCTTTCCTTCTTTAAAATGGAAGGAAAAATTTAATAATTCTGAATACTTGGTAGGTTACTGTTTTGGTCTGTTCAGTTTTTGGAAGACTGAGAAAAACTCCACAAGATATTTTAATTACTCCTTAAACCTACACATACTGATTACTATTTAAAAATTCCATGTATACTTTTTTTAGTAAAGAAATAATTATGTTATAAAGTCAGTCATCGTAAAGATGTATTAAATTTTTAGCCAAGTTTTTAAATTTACAATATTGAATTCCAGGCATTTTATTATACAATGATTTTTGTTAGTTTGTTTAGCCAAGAAGATAAATGTGTTTCAAGTGGAATAGCTGTAGACTGGCCTCCATAGATGACAGGTCAAGAGATAACAGTTCGTTGTTATATATTCCACAAAACCCAGATCTAGAAGTCTGAGTTGTTTTAATTCTTTTCTGCTATTGTCACTGATTAGCTCTAGGACCTCAAGTTAAGCCTTCTAGGACATTTTTCTCCATCTACTAAGTACAGGTTACACCAGGTTAGTGACTCTTAGCTTTAAGCCTTTTTGCTTCTTAGACTCTCATTAAAGGTTCTAGATCCAGTCCTGAAAAGTGCACATGGATTATCAGTAATATATATATACATATATACATACACACACACACACACACACACACTCCTTGTTATATTTGGCCCTCAAAAAGAGGCCCTTGACAAAAGTATTATATATTCCACTTATATGGAATTTCTCTTTAGAATATGGAATATCTAGAATAGGTAAAGACAAGAAGTTATTGGGAGGAGAGAATGAGGAATTATTGTGTAATGGTTACAGAGTTCTTGTTGGGTGTGGTGAAAAAGTTTTAGAAATAGACAGTTGCACAACATTATGAGTATAATTAATGCAGTTGAATCACACACTCAAAAATGGTTAAAATGGTATATTTTATGTTACATATATTTTACCATAATTTTAAAAACACTATAATGTAATATACCCCAAACCATTGAATTATATTTTTAAGTGGGTAAATTCTACAATAAATAAATTATATCTCAAACTGTTAAAATGAAGGCCACTGGAAATTATGTTTGGGAAGTAGCATTTGTAAGCATAGTTCATTTAATTAACAGACTAATGTAGTCTTCCTACTTCTCTTTCTCTATTTTACCTGTAGTTTCAGCCTGTTCTCCCCAGCTGTAAGTGCTTTTATAGCTCTTTGAAGCCCCACATTGAGACACTCCACTCTTGTCTACCTTTCTTTTGATATGCATCCGTCCTCTTCCATTATCATTAATTTTTTTCCTTTTCTCATCCTCCATCACCTCCCCACTTTAATTCCTGTTGCATTTAGTTAATCCATAAACATTAAATCTGTAAATGACTAATAGGCATAATCCTTTTAAGGGATGATTTTCTTTTAAAAGCAAAAGTTTTTGACAAAAATTACTTCCTTAGTTGATTAAATATGCACTGAACATATTTTAGTCCAGATAGCTTCTTGCCTGCCTTTGGTTTTTGTGACTTTGTCCTAGACTACTGGCTCCACAGGGGAGCGTAGTAGGAAAGATAGGATGGTGAGTCTCTCTTCAGTCTTTGCCTCATTTTCATCAAAAGGTATCTGAGAGGTAACCAGGAATGATGTATCATTTCCCCTTTCAACATCACCTTCCTTTCCAGTATTACTTTCTTATGCCCCCGCAAACTCAGCAGTATTCTCCAAGGCTTAACTGTGCATAGTTCTCTGGGACCATTTGAGTTCAGAAAGTCTAGTTACATAGCTTCAAGTTGCAGAACCTTTTCCAAGTCTAAACATTTGTATGTATATGTGCTATACTAGCTGGTTTTTATTGTGAATGTTGTTTTGTTTTGAGGTAGAAATTAGCCAGATTCTCTAGCTCTTATCTTCATTAGCTCATTCTTATTAATATTAATCAGTGTATTATTGGTAGCCCAGTGTTTCTTATGTAGGATAAGCTTTACTAAAGCTCTTAATTGACATATTTAACTATGACTAAATATAATTGACTTTAAAAAATGTTAATGAAATCTTTAATTTGATAATCATGTATATACTGTTTACATTTACATTTTATGAGACAAGGAACCAACATAAAATAATTAGATCAATCTACTTAATCCAGTTGATGTAAACTGTTTTTTAGTTTGATAGTTAAATATTCATAAAGTGACCACCTGTTCTGGTTTTTTAATAATTTTTACCCACTTTTCCTGTTGCATGTTAGGTTACCTATATAATAGCATGATCAGGGTTATTAAATGAAGACAAAATGCAGGCCACTTAACTTGAGTTCATGTTCATGAGATTTTGGTAAAATGTAGGTGATAACTAATAGCCTAAATAAAATTTAAAATGATTTATGGAATGTGGGTTTAAATTGGTTATATAATCCATATTTGTTACCTGGCCATCTTTAATTGAACCATTAAAATTAGGCTATCTACATTACTTACTGGTATTATAGGTTTTTCCTCATAGTAGTTCATGACTGTAAAAATATATTTCTAAAGGTTCTAGGTAGATTAAAAGATGAAGAAATTCGATGTCGAAAATACTTGCATCCAAGTTCATATACTAAAGTGATTCATGAATGTCAGCAACGAATGGTAGCAGACCACTTACAGTTCTTACATGCAGAATGTCATAATATCATCCGACAAGAGAAAAAAAATGGTAAGTGATATGAAACAGTGAGTACGAATAGAAATTAAATTATAAATCCACTTTATACACATCTCCAAGCTTTCTTAGATTTCAAACATTTTTAGTACTAGTCTAAAATATTCAATATGCCTTTTTATCAATTCTTAATAATCTGTTTTAAAAGACTGTTTTGGAAAGGTGTGTTTTCAAAGTGTATTCCAAAGTGAAAAGAAAAACTAGGAAAAAGTGTTTGTACATTTTTACATATCACAAGGCCTAATTTCCTTAAAATATTAAGAGTTTCTACTAAATTGCAGGAAAACAAAGATGAAAAGGAAATAATACATTTTAACCAGCTGAGCCACCCAGGCACCCTTGAAAAGGAAATAAACATTTTAAATATGTGCAGATACTCAATCTCGTTCAGAATAGAAGAAAATACAAAATAAAGACATAGTGAGATACTAGTTATAAGCAGTAAAAGAATGGAGCTTGTTTTTTTAAAGATTTTATTTATTTGTCAGAGAGAGCACAGGTGGTGGTGCAGCAGGCAGAAGGAGAAGCAGTCTCCCTGCTGAGCAAGGAGCCGGATGCCAGGCTCTACCTGGGATCATGGGCTGAGCCTAAGGCAGACACTTAACCTGCTGAGCCACCCAGCTTTCCAAAGTGGAATATTTTTTTAAGATTTTATTTATTTATTTGACACAGAGAGAGAGATCGATCACAAGTAGGCAGAGAGGCAGGCAGAGAGGGGGGGTAGGCTCCCTGCCGAGCAGAGAGCCTAAGGTGGGACTCCATCCCAGGACCCTGAGACCATGACCTGCACCGAAAGCAGAGGTTTAACCCACTGAGCCAACCAGGCGCCTGAATTTTTTTTTTTTTAAGGAGAAAATAGCACTAAAAGTTTTCAAATAACAGGGAATAAATGTAACAAGATATTTGCAAGACCTACACAGAAAATGAAACATTGTTGAATTGAAGGTAGCATTGATTTATAGATCCAGGAGAATCTACTCAAAACTAAATGGTTTTTCGTTTGTTTTAATTCTGAAAGTTAAACTCTTAGACTAAGAAAAATCAAGACAGTCTTGAAGACTATCATGGGAAGACTTTGCAGGATAGCATGACTTAGGATAAAACCACAGTAATTAGGACAATGAGACATTGGTGCAAGGGTAAACAAATAGACCAATGGAATAAAAGAGCCTAGAAATAACCCGTGCATAATAGGTACTTGATTTGAGACCAAGGTGACACAGTAGAGCAGTGGGTGAAAGATGAGTCTTTTTAGTATAATGCTGAGTCTATTGGATGTTCTCTTGGGAGAAAATAAAATCTGATCTCTACCTCAGACACCATATACAGAATCAATCAATACGTTGTTGGCTTTTTACCTACATGTAAAATAGTAACACTTTGAGAAGATAATATAGGAGAGTAACTTCATGACCTTGAAGTAAGGAAAGATATTTTAAATGAGACACAAAAAGCACTGGCCACAAAGGGAAAGATTGATCAAGTGGACTGCATTTAAAAAAAAAAAAAAAAACAACTTTTAGATCATTAAAAGACCATTAAGACCATCAGAAGACAATCATAGGGTAATATATTTGCAATCACTGAAAAAGGTTTATGTCCAAAATATAAAATGGTCAAGAAATTTGAATAGGTACTGCAGAGTAGAGGATATCCAAGTGGCCAGTAAACATATACAAAGGCCCTCAATCTTATTAAAATAGGAGAATGTGAATTAAAAGCCGCACTAAGATACCAGTACTCACATTTTGATATAAAATTTAAAAGACCAAATATAATTAGTGTTGTGAAGTATGTAGAATAGTAAGAAGTTGTTATATACTGTGGACTCAGAGTATAAATTGATGCAACTACTTTGAAAACTGACATTAACTCTTAAGGTTGAATGTATACATATCTTCTGATCCAGCCATTCCAATCCCGATACATAATGCCGTGCCCAAACTACATGCAAATATACACAAAAAGGTACAAGAGTGTTTATAGCAGTATTATTTGTATTAGTTCCAAACCAGAAAGAACTCAAATATCCAATAACAGTAGAATAAAGTACAGTATACTCCTATAATGGAATATTATTAGAGAACTGAAAATGAACAATTACAGCGCCATACAGAATGCAGATGAGCCTTATAAACATGTTCAACGAAAGAAACCAAACATGAAGGAATTGTACGATTGATTCCATTTTTATAAGTAGTTCAAAACAGGCAAAACTAATCTGTGGGTTGGTAATCATTATAGTGATTACCTGTGTAGAAGAGCAAGAGGAATAGGGATTGGGAGGAGGTATGAAAGGAGCATTTAGGTGTGGGAAATGTCTCTTTCTTACTCTGTGTGGTGATGACGTGGGTATGTATGTTCACTTGTGATAATTCATTGAGATATATACTTACAGTTTGTACACTTTTTATGTATGTGTTATGTTTCAATAAAAAGTTTAAAAAGCATTGCACTGAGACATCATTTTCATTTCTCAATGGGAAAGAGCAAAATGTTTGATTACATGTTGTTGGCAAGAGAACTTCCTATTATTGGGAGCTGTTTTATAAGGATCTGTCTATAAGATGAAGCTCTTGACACAATACTTCCACTTCCAGGAATTTATACCACAGATATCTTTGTCCATATACGGGATTATTAATTGTAATATTGTATTACCAAGGATTGGAAAAAAGCAAATTTGCATCAATTTTTAAGAAATTTTAATATAGCCATATAATGGGGGTGCTAATGCCGTTGTAAAATTACCTTTATATGATGACATAGAAAGATCTTTAAATGTTCTGTTCTGCAGTTGCAAATAATACATAAAATATGCTACACTATTTGTGTAAAAAGGTAGAGGGAAGACTATATTTGTTTGAATGTGTGTGAAACATCTTTGAAATGTTATTAACTGTAATATTGCTTTCCTGTTGCTGGTCAGGAGATGGGTGTAGGGCCCTTTCTTTGCATTCTCTTGTAATTCTGCATTTTGAACCAAATATTACCAAATACATTAAAATATTTTTTGAACTCTTTGGAAATTTGATAATCAAACTTCTTTTTCTCTTCAGACATGGCAAATATGTATGTGTTACTTCGTGCTGTGTCCACTGGTTTACCTCATATGATTCAGGAGCTGCAAAATCATATCCATGATGAGGGCCTTAGAGCAACCAGTAATCTTACTCAGGAAAATGTGAGTGATATAAGGAACTGGGTATTTTTCTCTTAATTAGATTATAATGGAATTTTTCTTGACTTTACTGTTTTCAACAATGCCAGAGAAAAATCCTGCCATGATAGCAAATGAAACATCTTTTTTTGTTTGTTTTAAGGTTTTGTTTATTTATTTGACAGACAGAGATCACAAGTAGGCAGAGAGGCAGGCAGAGACAGAGAGAGGGGGAAGCAGGCTCCCAGCTGAGCAGAGAGTTGATGTGGGGCTTGATCCCAGGATCCTGGGATCATGACCTGAGCCAAAGGCAGAGGCTTTAACTCACTGAGCCACCCAGGCACCCCAGCAAATGAAGTATCTTTATTAAAATGTTTTAAACCTGTAGTTGAAAAAAAAAATAATTAAACCTGTAGTTGGCCTCATTCTGGAATTACCACATTATTAGGAAATCATTGAATGAAATAGGTTTTCTCTTAGTCATATTGATGTGTTCATTGGGCAGTTGTTAAGTAACTTCTCACAGAAAAATATGTTTGCTGCTTCTAAGTGATTGTGTTTCTATGTAATTGGCATTAATAATTGTAGTGGTAATGGTATTAATCAGGGGTAATACAGGCAAGTTACAATTTGCTTTCTTTATATATGCTCCAAATTTGATAGCCCAGGAAACAATTTAGATTAAAACAATCTTCCCTAAATATATGCTTGCTACCCAAAATATCCAGCAGTGATCCTCATGTCCCTCATACTCATCTTTCTGAAGAGTTCCCTGCCAATTAAATGACTGCTTACAGCAAAGTATCTTTCCTCTCGAAATGTGTTACTATTGTCAAGTCTTGCTGTATCACCTTCTTTGTTATTACTTTAGTGATGGCTTAACCAGTAAGATAGACATGATGTGAAATGTTACTTCTCTTCCTGAAGTAGAGCTTTGGCTCTTCATTTCAGTAATTTCTATATGGACATCATTGTTCAGGAGCATTTATTAAATGCTGATCACTTCAGTGATTTTATGTTCTGCCAGTAGTGCATAAACAAAACCATTATTTTATGTTATTAGTCTTTTAGGTTTAGGGTGCTGAATGATACTGAGCAAAGAGGCATAGGGCGTGGTGTCAAGGATGGGGTGGGTGTATAAGAGAATACATCTGTAATAGACTCAAATAATTTTATGACACAGTTCCCTCCATTAAGTTCAAAAACTCACTTTTGCACTGCCACATACTTCTTACCTCTGAGATGTGGGAGAATTGGACTGCTTAGGTCAGGGATCTCTCTCTGTTTTCTCAGACTCTGGCTTTTTAACTCTTCTTTCACTCTCAGCCTTCAGTAGCTTTGAAGGCAGTTTTGGTTTATATAATCTTCTCTGAAAGTGGTAGGCCTGGTAGTTCGTTCAGAGGCTGTATCTTGTTACCCTGAAGATACGGTGTTCCAGTAGAGAGGAGTGTTTTTAGTGGGTTCTTCTGGCAGAATAACTCCAATCCTACATTTCTCATGTTGAATGACAGGTTAATTTCAATATCAAAGTTTTAGACTTTTCAGGTCATCTTAGCTAAAAACATTTTTGAGGGTTTGTGTGTGTGTAACATTAATTTGGGGAAAACTTTACACATAAACAATTTTTTAGTAAGCCTCATTTTATCCTTGAACTTCTTAAAAGGTGATCTTGTACTTTGTATTTCATATTTTTAGATGCCAACACTATTTGTGGAGTCAGTTTTGGAAGTACATGGTAAATTTGTTCAACTTATCAACACTGTTTTAAATGGTGATCAGCACTTTATGAGTGCATTGGATAAGGTAATTTTTAATACATAAATACATACAGTTTTCTTTAGGCAGTTTCAGAATAAGGGCTCCTAATTGTGTATATGATTTCTAATCGAGACAAAGTCAAAATAGAAATACAACTTTTAGATTAATAACTGAGTGATTAAATTGAATGCTTGAATTATATGGGAATTGAATTTCCCATGAGTATGCTATGTAGGGGGAAATTGCTAATAAATTAGTATCTTCTAAAAAAATGCTTGTATAATTTTAATATTCCTTAGTGCTGGTTTTTCCTTTGAATATAATACTAAGGTACTATACTGAATAATATTTGAAAAAGAAAAAGTATGTTTTCTAAATTTTTGGATTTTGGTATACTTTAAAATAAATTTTTTACATGGTTTTTGTAAGATTTTTAAAAATGTAGTCTCATTTTATCTGTGTTCAGATACCAGTAATGAATTATAGAGACTGTCTTTCGGTAGGAACAATATATACAATTTTTTATATAATTATTATGAGGGATACAGTTAGAAATTTAACCTGCATTAAATATGAAAACAGGAACACACTACCATTAGAATGCTGTGTTTTGTGTAAGACAGTAACTTTTAGATATACAGATTATAGCATACTGTATTGAACCAGCTGTACTTTTACCCCATTACTGGGGGCTAATTACTGGTCTGTTTTCTAATTTAGGCCCTCACATCAGTTGTAAATTACAGAGAACCCAAGTCTGTTTGCAAAGCACCTGAACTGGTAAGTTTTGATGGTTGCTTAAAAGTAATTTTATGGAAAATCAGTATTAGAAAAAGAAAACTGAGGAGAGCATCAAATTAATTTGGTTTTGTGTATCTTTCAGAAAAATAGATGAAATTAAATTATTAAAAATGATTGTGGACCTTGTATACACAAATTGTATAATTTGGCATTTATTTAAGGAATGCAATCGACCAGGTACTAAAGGAATAACTGACAAGGAAAATACTCCATTTCACAGTGTTTGGCATTTAAAATATGTGTGCTTTGGAGTAATTTGCATTACTTCTCCTAGGGATTTTACTGATTTTATTTGAAATCTAAAGGAAATTGTGCAGTAAATTTTTGATAGCCTTTACAGGAAACTGACATACCAAGGTTGTTGTAAGATTTTTAAAAAGTACTTATTTAATATAAAAAACTATCAGAGCTTCTCAAAACTCATCTGGGTGTTCTTTTGAAACTTTTATTATTATATCAGTGCTTTATTGGGCTCTACACATTGATTAGTTGTTTTTTGTTTTGTTTTGTTTTGTTTTTACCTTATAGAATATATTTTAAGTCCTTTGGGGCATGTTCATAATTTTTAAAACGGCTTTAGGATGGCAAAGACCCTATCCATTGATCTTACTCTGTATTGTTGCCACTTTGCCTCCTTTGAGGCACGATATGTACAGAAGGGCCCTTTCTAAAATTTACTGTCAATTTCTACTTGAGCTTGCTAAGTACTGTGACAACTTATTAAAGAAGTCAGCGAAGGGGATGACTGAGAATGAAGTGGAGGACAAACTCACGAGCTTCATTACTGTTTTCAAGTATATTGATGATAAAGATGTTTTTCAAAAGGTAAGTTATTAATAGAAAGCTTTGTGTTTTAATCAGCTTTGACTTAGTTTTGAACTTTAAATCATCAGAAAGAAGGTAATATTTAACAAAATTTTTTAATGCAGTTCTACGCAAGAATGCTGGCAAAACGTTTAATTCACGGGTTATCTATGTCTATGGATTCTGAAGAAGCCATGATCAATAAATTAAAGGTAACTTAAGCCTTTGATCTGATAATGTCCTAGAAATTATTCCATGAGCACATAAAGATATTCATTGCAGCATTATATGTAGTAACGAAATATTTCATTACTAGGTGACTGGTTAAAAAATAGAGTGTATATTTGCATGGTGGGATTGCAAATACTGAATTGAAAAGACAAAATCTCTCTCTTTATATTGATTTAGAATCATCCACAAGATATAAACCTGTGAACTTTATAAGAGACTTGTATTTACTTAATGAATGAATACACCTAAATTATTCCGTTCACAAGTTTTAGAGTGCAGTTGAATTTCAGGTCATTTTTACATCATTTTAGTGTACACACTGATGAGAGAAATAGTAATCGATTCATATTTATCCTGAGTTACTTAGTAGTTGATAATTCCTACATAGTAGTCATTAAATATACTATGTGGCCCTTTTTAAATATACCATTCAGTAGTTACCTTTTGATTTTTAAAAAATAATCTAAACACAAAACATTTTCTATCCCAAGATTAAAGATCCAGATTTTCTGACCTGCTGATGATACAGTTGAAAAATTTCAAGGAAGTGGATTTCTTCATTATTCAGTGGATAGTATTAAAAATATGCCTAAGTACCCTCCTGAAACTGACTAGTGATTCAAATATGCCTAGTCATCTTTCTAGGTATTTGATACTATAATACCTCATAAGGTATCTTACTTAGGGTAAATGGAGCATTTTGTAGTGTTGAAATAAGAAACATGAATTTATAGAAAAGTTTTTGTTTTAAAGGGAAATTTACTGTTTTATAAATCTGTGTTTTCATTTAGTCTGCATTGAAGAAGAAAAAATCTTTGTAAGGTTTTGTTTTGAATAGCTGCTTTGGATTATGAATAATACAGGCTTTTGGAGTAAGTACATAAGCAGGACCTTTGACCATAGGCCTATCGGTAGAAACACATTCTTAATAATCGATATGGTTTTTTATTTTTCTTTTTTAATCATGTATTTTTGAAAACTTTTTTCTTTTCCAGCAAGCCTGTGGTTATGAGTTTACCAGCAAGCTACATCGGATGTATACAGATATGAGTGTCAGTGCTGATCTCAACAATAAGTTCAACAATTTTATCAAAAATCAAGACACAGTAATAGATTTGGGAATTAGTTTTCAAATATATGTTCTACAGGTATGAGTATGTGTTCCATTCTGGGCATTTATTAACCATTTCAAATACTCTGATGCAGAGAATTAATGACTAGACGACTGATTACATTTCTTTCAATCAGTGGATGGTAGCTTCTAAAGTTACATGTTCTATTGAATTGAAATGAAATGTGTCACGTTAGAAATATTGATGGGTTTTATCAACATTTCAAGGAAGGTTAAAAAAAAAAGGTGCTTTAGTCACTTAAATAATTTTACAAATTGTTACTTTTAATTTAGATATTTATCTGTTGAACTTTTTTCCTTCTAGGCTGGTGCATGGCCTCTTACTCAGGCTCCTTCGTCTACATTTGCAATTCCCCAGGAATTGGAAAAAAGTGTACAGATGGTAAGTTTGCAGGAAATATGTTAGAAGACCAAACAAACTGTAATAATAGTCTTCATGTTATATTACTTTAAGTATAGTTCCAAAGTCTTAAGGGCTCATATGATATAAAAGTATATGCACAAATGATAGTTTGTCTGCTTGTAGGAAGAATGTATATTGTAGTTATTTAATACTAAAACTACAATGCTAAGGGTGTCATACAGTTCTTTGTCAAAGTGTGTCTCTTATTTTTATTAAATCTGCTCTTAAGCAGTTTTAAACTACAGAAATTATTAGAAGAAAGTTTAGAACACAGGACTTAAAACAGTCACTTTCTAATTTTTCATTTGAATTTGGAGACATTTTTATGCCTCCACATTTATCCCTTATAATAGTTATTTTTATTTCTGGCCTGTAATTTAGGTAAGTATATATGGAATGTGAAATAATCTAGAAAAAATGCTTTAAAGTGCAACTGAATATAAACCTTACTATAAATGCCTACTATAAAACATTTAAAGAGACTGTATCTTTACACTTTTATTGGGATATGGTTAATCTATCAGATGTCCTAGTCTGTTCAGGTTGCTCTAATAAAATACCACAGACTGGGCAGCTTATAAACAACAGAAATCTATTTCTCACAGTTCTGGAGCTGGAAACCTGAGATCAGGATGCTAGCATGGTCAGGAGAGGGCCCTCTCCAGGTCACAGACTTCTTGTGTCCTCACATAGTAGAAGGGGCTGTGGGGTCTCTTTTATAGTAAGCACTAATCTCATTTATGAGGGCTCCACCCTCATGATCTGAGACCTCCCAAAGGCCTCACCTCCTACTACTAACATATTGGGCATTAGGATTTTAGCATATGAATTTGGGAGGGACACAAATGTTCAAACCATAGCATTATATAATTAATTCATTTAAAGTATAGTTTCAGTGGTTTTTTAGTATATTCACAGTTGTGCAACCACGAGACACACACACATAGTATCAGAACATTCTTAATTGCCCCAGAATTGCCCCTCCAAAACCCCTACCCATTAATAGTCATTCTCTGTTTTCCCCCAGCACCCTTCCCCACCCCTCCCAGGTCCTAGGCAATCTACTTTCTTTCTCTGTAGATTTGCCTATTCTGGACACCTCACGTAGAGTCTTAACATTTGTAACTAACTTAATTCACTTTGCATAATGTCAAGGTTCATCCCATGTTGTCGCATGTATCAGTAGTTCTAGTGCATAGATGTACCACATTTTATTTGTCCATTCATTGGTTGATGGACATTTGGGTTGTTTCCATCTTTTTGGTATATGAAAATGCTACTATGAACATTCATGTACAGGTTTTTGAGTGGACATTTTTCACTTCTCTTGAAACTGACCCTTGATTTTCTAACTCACCAAAAGAGGTTTCTTATTTCTTGACTCGATGGAAGTTTAAATAGCAGTTTTTCTAGAGAAATTTTCATTATCGTATTTGGGCAGTAACTTGAGGTTGTGATCCAGTGAATTACGCATACATTATGAAGTTTAAAATGAAAATGGTATTTTATTACACTGTTCCCTAGAGATGTTTGCAGTTATTTGAGTCATTTTTTTTAAAGTGTGTTTTTTGTTTCTTTTAAAATGAGGATTATAAAGAAAATAACACAGTGTAGACTCTGAGTCATCATTTCCGATTTCCTATGTCTATTCTGCCATTTTCTATGCTCTTTGACTTTGGGCAAATACCTTTCTGATATTTCTGATGATAGGACTACTCAGTGTTGATACAAAATTAAAATGAAATAATGTAAAGCACTTAGCCTGGTATATAGTAAGTACTCAATAAATGGTAACTGATAGAGAGGAAGTAATAGTTATAGTAGTAGTGGTAATAGGAGAGTAGAGAAGTATAACAACCAGGTAGATTTCAAGATACCAAGCATTAGACTTTCAGACCAGAGAGTCTAACTTAAGGACTTCTTGGGTCTTATTTAGAAAGGCATGATAGCATGATCATCTTAAAAACTATTTGAAGAAAAGCACTCTGTTATGTGGGCAGGTTATTATGGGTTTTGCAAAAAGAATAGATGCAAGCTAGAGGTAGGAGATAGGGTAGCCAGGTAAGGCATTTTGATGTACTCACCTTTAGCAGTACTAAAACTTACTTCTTAAGAAGTAAGAATTGCAATTAAGGCAGAGAATAGTTGCTGCCAGAAATAGTTTCCTTCTGACTTTATGTTGTTGTTCTCTCCCCCCTTGAAATAATCATTTTCCCATAACACTTTTATTAACCCCTTCAACTTTTATTAATGTATAAACCTTCATCAGGATTCAATTTCCTCATTTGCAAACAAATAGTGGGTTCTTTTCTGACTATGAAATTATGATTCCAAGAGTATTATCCTCTCCATCTGGATTTTCTCTAATTACCAGTAGAGGGAGTTTGTCCTTCTATTTTTTCCTAGTAAATGCAAGTGTTCAGTTACCTAGGACTCAGAATCCATTGGTGTACTTAACAGAGTACATTTCCACATGTAAATTAATTCATCTTGCCTTAATGATCATTTATATATCTATCTTAAATATAGCTGTGTATTAAAAATTACTTCATTTTACACATTTGAATCTTAAAACTTGGAAATTAAGCTTTAATTAAAAGTAATTTATTTTGCATATTAGACCAATAAATCTTCATTGTTGTACTTCCTTTGTACCTGATCTACAAATCTGAATAATATCGAAGAAATACAAAGTATTATGTATTAATGCAGCTCTTTATTAGAAGTGAATATGAATTCTTTACTTTTTAAGGCCGTTTGAGGTGGTTTTTTTTTTTTTTTTTTTTAGATTTTGTTTATTTATTTGACAGAGAGAGAGAGACAGCAAGAGAGGGAACACAAGCAGGGGGAGTGGGAGAGGGAGAAGCAGGCTCTGCCAAGCAGGGAGCCCGATGTGGGGCTCGATTCCAGTACCCTGGGATTATGACCTGAGCTGAAGGCAGATGCTTAACAACTGAGCCACCCAGGTGCTCCCAAGGGCTTTTGAGTTCTAATTAATACCCTCACATGGTATTTAAAGGATGGTGTCCTAGCCTGACAGTTATTTATTTTAAAATGAGAAGTTTAGGCAAGGTATATATTTTACTAATAAACTTCGATAACATAATTGTTTAATGATAGAATGAAGCAAGGTTTTATAGCATTTGTCTTTGAATACCAGATGAATTTATAATGTTTCCATTTGGTGCTCAGTCTTTTGTTCTTGCGTAGTTATAGACATGAAAATCTTTGTAATCAGATTTAAAATTTAATGGTAAAGGAATGTTTTCTGCTGGCTTATCTATATCATTATCATTAAAACTTTATTGATAGTGCTAGTTGCTAGGAGTAGAAAGAGGCAAAACACTGCTTTCAGAGCTTGGAATATACATCGCGACGCAGGGCTTGATCCCTGAAATATACATCCTTGCGCTTAAATAATTTAGAAAATTTGGTTTTCTCAATTTCAAAATGTTTTATTTGCTTTTGTCCACAAAGTCATTATAAAGGTTTCATAATTAAATTAGGAGTTGCGGGGCGCCTGGGTGGCTCAGTGGGTTAAAGCCCCTGCCTTCGGCTCAAGGTCATGATCCCAGAGTCCTGGGATCGAGCCCCTCATCGGGCTCTCTGCTTAGCAGGGAGCCTGCTTCCTCCTCTCTCTCTCTGCCTGCCTCTCTGCCTACTTGTGATCTCTATCTGTCAAATAAAATAAATAAAATCTCTCTCTCTCTCTCTATATATATATATATATTAGGAGTTGCATAGTAGTAATTGAATTTTATTGACACCTTTGGAGGTTGTTAATTAGAGCCAACTTCTGGGTTACTTTTATGACATAATTTTGACTTTCATTTGTCTAGATTAGAACCATGCAGAAAATCCTAAGTATTTCAGGTGTCAGTCATTTCCTGTTTATCATGCAAGGGGGTTGGTGGATTTGTACCATTGGAGGGAAAGCATGCTCAGCAAGTTTCAGCTTACGAGGACTAAGCAAATGTGGAATGGACTGCTGAAAAAATTCACTAATTATTTTGGCTGGCAGGTCAAACATTGCTGATTGCTTTATTGAAATTTTGTTATGGGAGTACTGGATGTTAGGTTTGATACACAATTAAAATCTTTAGTTGTAAATATTACATGTGGCACATCATTCTGAAAGTATGCCCACAATTTTGAATTGTGACATGATGTGTTTGCTTATTTTTCGGTTTTACAATGATATTGAGTGTTTCGGTTTTTTGTTTGTTGTTGTTGTTATTTTACATTTCAGTATCATTTTCTCACTATGTATTTATGTACTGACTCTTTGAAAGATATGTTTTGAATTGATGTCCTACAATTACACATTCAATTCAAGGAAGGAGTTTTTTTAATTTCAAAGCAACATTAATAGAATGTTAAATTTTTTACAATAATGTCAACAAAAGATGGTACAAAGATGAGTACTTTGAAGCTTTGTTTGTATTAGTGTTTGGCTGGATATGGAAATTAAATTGTAGTTATCACCTTATAGGTAATCACAGAAATATTAACCTGTCACTTCAGCAAGGGCATATGTTGGCAAATAGGAAAATAAAAATGAAGGTATGATTTGCATTTTCATATTGAAATTTATATGATGGTATTTTGGGTCAGTTATTAGTATTTATAAAGTCCAAATTGCTGTCATTCGAAACTGATAATTAAGCATTGACTGTCATTTCTGAATTTATACATAAAGTCAAATGTGGAGGGTTGTAGTTTAAGGGAGAGAACCCTGGACAAAATTGTAAGTGAAAAGAGCTGCACTAATATTTGTATGATCTTGGTCAGGGACTTGCATGGATATGTTTTCTCATCTATAAAATGAGTAAGTACACCAGATGGGTTATAATGTCTTTTCTAACATCAACTTTTTTTGTATAGTAATAGCTAAGTAAGTTATATTACAGTAGCTGAAAATAATTAATTTTTTTTCTTTTTTACAGTTTGAATTATTTTACAGCCAGCATTTCAGTGGAAGGAAACTTACGTGGTTACATTATCTCTGTACAGGTAATACACATTTCATTATATCTAGTGAAATTTACTGATATAAATATCTTAATAATATAGGAAAGGATTTCTTATAGCCTAATGATAGTTTTTTTCCCTAATGATGGCTTTTAATCTCTTTTTCTCTGTCTACCCTGCTAGTTATTATTAAAGCAACTATTAATGAAGTTTAAGTTCAGCACTTTTTTTTTTTTAAGATTTTTATTTATTTATTTGAGAGAGAGCATAAGCAGGGGGAGGAGCAGAGGGAGAGGGAGAAGCAAACTCCCCACAGAGCAGTGTGCCCAAAGCAAGGCTCAATCCCAGGACCCCAGGATCATGACCCAAGTTGAAGGCAGATGCTTAAATGACTGAGTCACCCAGGCACCCCAAGTACAGCACTTTTTAGTAGTGCCTTGTAAATTTATGCTGCTTATATTTTATTACTGCTTATTAAGAAAGTTTCTGAATTTTATAATAGTTTATTACATTTCTGTAACACACCAGTTTATCTAGACATTAGAAATTTTATCTAGAAACCAAGACTTGACAAGTCAGATACTCCTAAAAAAACTGTTTCCCTAAATATGTCAGAAAACCTCAGAAAAAAAAATTTTTTGTCATCATTAATCACCTTTATTCTTGGCTCAGATTTTTCACCCTCAAAATAGTGTACATTTTTCCACTCACTTTTTTTTTTTCCTCACCATAGCACATACCCTCCCCAATGTCCATCACCCAGCCACCCCATCCTTCCACCTCCCTCCCTTCCAGCAACCCTCCGTTTGTTCCCTGAGATTAAGAGTCTCTTATGGTTTGTCTCTCTCTCTGGTTTTGCCTTGTTTCATTTTGCCTTCCCTCCCCCTGTGATCCTCTGTCTTGTTTCTCAAATTCCTCATATCAGAGAGATACGATAATTGACTTATTTCACTAAGCATAACACCTTCTAGTTCCATCCATGTCGTTGCAAATGGCAAGATTTCATTTCTTTTGATGGCTGCATAGTATTCCATTATATATATTTTTTATATATATATATATATATATATCTCCCATCTTTTTTATCCATTCAGATGTTGATGGATATCTAGGCTCTTTCCATAGTTTGACTATTGTGGACTTTGCTGTTATAAACATTGGGGTATACGTGCCCCTTCAGATCACTACATTTGTATCTTTAAGGTAAATACCCTGTAATCCAATTGCTGGGTCAATAGCGTAGCTCTATTTTCAACTTTTTGAAGAACCTCCATGCTATTTTTCAGTGTGGCAGCACCAGGGAAATTTCTGTAAGCATTATAGCATTGTAAGGAGATCTAACCATTTGATTTTTATTTGTGGTGCTGTTGTGCACTGCAATAGCAAATGCTTTTCCCAAAATGTCACAATTAATTTCCAGTAGTTTCTAATTTTAGAAAAGTTTAGTTAGAATCCAGTCCTTTGCTTCTTTCTGGAACCGTTGTACACTTATGTGATAGTAGGATTACTACATGAATGATTATAGACTGTGTGCAGTTGCTCTGAGTTGCCTGAAGATGTTAGCCAAAGCAAACACTCAAATTCTCTTTCCTATTGTTAAAACTATGCTTTGAAAATGCATTGAATCAACTTAGCCTTTGTATAAGGAAAGGAGGGTATATGTATCTCTTAGAAATGATGTAAGAAAATTTGATCAATCAAGTGCCATTAACCTTTATTAGGAAATTCTGTTCACTTACATAAGAGAAATTTCATTATGAGAAACTTAATTTCTTTTCAGTGCCATTTATTTGACCAATTTATATTTGTAATATAATGTGTCATTATGTTGGTAATACATATCAGTACATAATTGGTACATGGTAATACATACTTATACAAGTTTATCTGTATTAAGTAAGTTGGGCTTTTACCTTTTTTCAGCAGTTTGTGAAATAGATATGATATTCTTAATAAGCGGGTCAGTTTGTACTTGACCTTTCATTTTACATCTGTTGTGAATTTTTTCTACTCTCATTTATCAAATATAATTGGTTTTAAGGAAAAAAATTGCTCAACCAGTTTTATTTGTATTTATTTATTTTTAAAGATCTGTTTATTTTAGAGAGAGAGAGTGCACAAGTGGGAAGGAGAGAGGAAGAGAGAATCTCAAGCAGATTCCCTGATAAGCAGGAAGCCCAACACGGGGTTCAATCTCACAGCCCTGAGGTCACGATCTGATCTGAAACCAAGAGTTGGACGCTTAACTGACTGCACCACCCAAGCACCTCACTCACCCTGTGTTTTAGATAACTAAAAGAATTTCTCATACATCTTAATGTACTTGAGTTTAATTTAGTTTTACTTCCCCTGAATGTCTTGCGGAGTTT
The DNA here is from genome assembly GCF_020171115.1 of Neogale vison. Lineage (NCBI taxonomy): Eukaryota > Metazoa > Chordata > Mammalia > Carnivora > Mustelidae > Neogale > Neogale vison. The sequence goes on from NC_058102.1 coordinate 114,804,757, forward strand.
AAACTCTCCTTTTTTCTCTCATTATCTCAGCAATAATCAGCCTGTCTCCTAAAGTATTTTGTGAGGGGCTCATTTTTTTGGTGTTCAGCAATTAATTGTATATAGAAATAAAGAAAAGACTATGTATATAGTTTTTGCCATTGGAATTTGACCTGAAAAGTATTACCATTAATACCTAAATAGGAAAGAAATCAATATTCTTTTCCTGTTTTTGAATAGTACTAAATTCCTAAGCTGGTCCATAATAACCAGATTTTTGGAACTTGTCGTTTGTTCACTTTTTTCGGTCTTACTTTACTGTTGTGTATATGTGTCTTAATTAAAGCCAAAGAGTTTATTCCTTTGCAAGAGAGATGTTAGCCTTGTATATTCATCAGTTATTTAGTGTATCTAGTTTAGTTATTTAGTTTTGTTTCTCATTCATTTACTCATTAATAAAATGTTCTCAAACACTGTCCACCATTAAGCTTCTTGTTCTGGTGTCTTCACATTTATCACAAGGTTCCAGAGCTCCTTTAAAACCTTGGCTCTGTTTCTGGACTGATTACTTAGAATTCTGTTTCTCAAGAACCCCTAACGTTCATATTTACACATATAATCAAAATTACTCTTTCCTAGTCCATTTCCACATTTCCAGGTATTTTTTGTATTGTAATCCAGGAGTCTTTACAAATGGTTGGAGATGGGGTATCAAGTGGTATTTGGAGGAAGTTAGAATCAGAAGATGTAGGATTATTAGCCTATTAAGTCTATAACCTTGAGCTTAGTCTGTAACCTTAACTTCTTTGAGCCTATTTCTTCATCTTTATCTTTGGAAAATTCATTTATCAATTCAGAGGATCATCTTCTTTCTTTCTAGTACTGCTGTATGCCAAGTACAGATAAAATATAGAGCCTCAGCCCTCAAAAAGCTCATACATGGGAGAACAGACAAGTAAATAATTATGGTAAATGTTTTGGATATTATAATCGAGAGGCAAGCCCAGGGTAAAAGTTTCCCACAGATTGGTGGTAGCAGACAGTCACTGGTAAAGGAAAGCTTCTGAGTAAATAACATCCAAACTTGGTTTTCAAGGGTGAATAGGATTTAGCCAAGATAGGCAAAGAAGAATGTTGAGAACATATTACCAACAGAGGTAAGAATTTTAAGAAGTAAGCAACTATGTTATGAGATGTGATAGAATGAGAGAATGATGAAAATGCTACTGGAATGTCTTTTTAAAAAATTTTATTTATTTATTTATTTTTTAAAAAGATAATTCCTTTTTTTTTTTAATTTAATTTATTTTTTCGACAGAGAGAGATCACAAGTAGGCAGAGAGGCAAGCAGAGAGAGAGAGGAGGAAGCAGGCTCCCCGCCAAGAAGAGAGTCTGATGTGGGGCTCGATCCCAGGACCCTGGGATCATAACCTGAGCCGAAGGCAGAGGCTTTAACCCTCTGAGCCACTAAGGGGCCCCATGAAGTTTCTTTTTTTTTAAAGATTTTATTTGTTGGGGTGCCTGGGTGGCTCAGTGGGTTAAAGCCTCTGTCTTTGGTCATGATCCCAGGGTCTTGGGATCGAGCCCCGCATCGGGCTCTCTGCTCAGTGGGGAGCCTGCTTCCCTTCCTCTCTCTGCCTACCTCTTTGCCTGCTTGTGATCTCTGTCTGTCAAATAAATAAATAAAATCTTAAAAATATATATATTTTATTTATTTGACAGAGAGACACACAGCAAGAAAGGGAACACAAGCAGGGAGAGTGGGAGAGGGAGAATCAGGCCTTCCGCAAAGCAGGAAGCCCAATGCTGGGCTTGATGTGGGGCTCGATCCCAGGACACTGGCATCATGACCTGAACCAAAGGCAGACTCTTAACTCTTAACAACTGAGCCATCCAGGTGCCCCAAGAAATACTGTCAGTAAACCACAGCTTTATACTTTAGGAAGCAGTTCATTGACTTGCATTAGCTTTTTATTTTCCATGCTATGTGTGCATTCATGTTTGTCATACTGTTTTTTATAAACTTTTCAGTGTGCTGTCTCCCTGGGATGTTGCAGAACCATAAGTGTGCCTAAACCTGCTGTATCCTTCATAGCTTTCAGGGTAGTGTAGAATCTAGAACTTTTTTATTCTGTCAACTATTTCAACAAAATAATGGATCTGCCTTTTTGTCTCTCCTTCCAATTGTTTGCCCCTAGGAAGTTACTGGGAGGATTAATGTTTGTTTAATGGGACAAAATAGCATTGTTAAATTTTAGTAGAAACTGTGGGTTAGAGCCATTGGAGAAACATCTCCTATATGCTTGTAGACCTCCCGGAGTGCTTGAACATTGCCAGATAGAGAAAGCACATGAGGTGATTATGGGTCACAAGCTGTCCGTCTCCCGCTTTGTCTATCTGCCCATTTCTCCTCCTACCCTCACCTCCTCTTAATTGCTTTTTCTTGCCTAAGTCATAGCTTTTCTAGTAACATTTAAAGACATTGTTACCTACTGGTAGAGGTATGGTAGTTTAATTGTGATTTATACTACACACTGAGAACTAATAGCCCTCTCTCCATGCCCCCCAAACAAACAAACTGATTACACTGCTAACAAGAATGGCTTCATAACAATTTAATAAGTCCTTGGTTCATTCTTCCAGGAGAAAGTAGCTGAAATAAACAGTTATTACTCAAGTAATTTTGAAATGTTTCTTTGAATGATCAGTTTATTGTTACAATTTTGTTTTAATTGTAGGTGAAGTTAAAATGAACTATTTGGGCAAACCATATGTAGCCATGGTTACTACATACCAAATGGCAGTTCTTCTTGCCTTTAACAACAGTGAAACTGTCAGCTATAAAGAGCTTCAGGACAGCACTCAGATGAATGAAAAGGAACTGACAAAAACAATCAAATCATTACTTGATGTGAAAATGATTAACCATGATTCGGAAAAGGTATGGGGGTGGTATTTCAAGGAATTTAAGCATTATTAACATTATATCTTTTTCACGAGATGTTCTGAGTTTTTAAAGTGAGGTTATAATTGGTAATGCCTTTTGTACTTTGGAAAGCGCTTGAGTCAGCTAACAATGCTGCAGGCTCCTTATAGCTATGAGTTTCTGGAATCACAGAGAAGTTGGTGCCTATGTGCACTTTATAGTTTGATTTCATTTATCCTGTACTGTGACAGTGTACTGAAAATTGTGAAAGAATTGCCATCAGGTGGATTCTGATTAACTGATGTTAAAAACTAGTGTTTGACTTTTTCATGTATTTAATTGATATTTAATTACATACTTCTGTAATAGGAAATGACCACTATTGATATTTGTATGCATAGTTAGCTTGTGTGACCATCCTAAATGCTCTCACTCTCCTGTCCCTTCATTCCAGGATTTAACTAATAACCACCATATATTTGTACTGCCTGTCACAAGAATAGCAAGCTAGTAATACACTTCTTTTCTTTTTAGCTTTTTTTCCTGATAACAAGTTTTTGTTATTGTTATAGTATATCTTGGATATTTAAGTGGTTCAGAAGCAACAGATGTGAGTTAAATCTCCTAAAACAAATTGTGCCTATAAGAAAAAATTCTTGTAAATGAGGTGTCATTTTTATTTTGGTGAAGTTAATAGCCTACTATTGCTGTCCTCAGTTCATTTAATTGATGATATATTTTTTTAAGATTGATTTATTTGAAGGGGGTGGGAGGGGCAGAGGGAGAAGAAAATCCTAAGCAGACTCCCTGCTGAGTGCAAAGCCCAACATGGGGCTCAGTCTCATGACCTGAGTGAAACCAAGAGTCAGACACTTAACTGCTTCATCCAGGTGCTCCTAATTGATGGTATTTTGTAGCCTATAACTGAACAGCTTTAATGGCGTATATTCTGAAATTCAAATCAGGCTTTTCTTAATACTGAGAAATGATTAATTTTTCTGACTTCAGAATCCTAACAAAATACTAAATTCTTAATATTTTAATTAAGTCAAGTAATTATAAGTTAAGCATTTTTTTTAAAACCTGAAGTTTGTTAAATTTGTAAGCTAAATTAAGTATCTAAGAAGCTGTATAGTTTTCTAAAATGTATTACTTTAACTGCCCAGAAATGTACAAAATATAGATTCTTGTTTGCACATTAAATTTTAATTATGAATCTGCCATTCCTTAGCAGAACTTGTAGCTTATTATTGAGAGTGAGTTCATTTGCCAGGTGCTTTTTGATCCTGCTGATAAGAAAACTCACTGTATGATCAGAGTGGCTTTTTTAAGCCTGATAAAGAAGTTTTGATTATAAAAATTAGCTTAACAACTTTAACTTGAGAAAAGGCCACTTGCTTCAGGTAGATTGAATAAAACATGAGTTCAAGGGTAAGCTTCATCAGAACCACACAGGGTCACGTGTGCCACTGGAAACTACTTCCTTCTGTCGTCCGGTTATTTATAATCTGTATTTTGTTATTACAATACTTTAAAAGACATTTGGTTGCTCACTTTTTCAAAATGGGGTGATAGAAAAACTATGAGCCTAGTAGTTCATAAGAATTAAAATGTTAAATTCTGTTTAAACCAATGAGCTATGACTGTTTATCCAATGCTTATGTATAATAGTCGGGCCAAGAAATAGCTTATTTCTAAATCTAAACAGATTAAAATTCAAGTGTAAAATTAGAATTGATTTTAGCTTCTTTTCTTTCCTTGACAGAAGACAGTTACTTTTCTCTTAAATAATTCTTTATAATGTGAAATTAGTCTTCCTTAGTCATTTAAGTTTATGGCACATTATTTACAGCAACTCTTATTTAATTATTTTAATTTTTATAAACATAAATGAATTATTTTTAATTGTAGGAAGACATTGATGCAGAATCTTCATTTTCATTAAATATGAACTTTAGCAGTAAAAGAACAAAATTTAAAATTACTACATCAATGCAAAAAGACACACCACAGGTAAGTGATTTTTAATGTCATTTCTTTTGGAAAGATTTGAGCACTGGACTTCACAAGTGGTAACTGAGATAATGCAAAACTTTGCACATCAAAATTAATAATGCGATGCATTTTTCTGGTTTATTCTCTGAATTTACTAATCTTGCAAACAAAACTGCTGCCAGTATCTTAGATTATAAAAATAGTAATATAATGGGTATCTAAGGAAAAAGGTGTTACACTATACGCATACTTACTTTCAGACTATATTAAAATGTGGAGTGTTGCTTGGATTCTTCACAAAAATTTTTACCTTGAGTAGTAATATAATGTCGCGTATCTTTTATTTGTAAAATAAGGGAAAGCTTTATCACATTTTTTCAAAGAAGTCTTTAGAAGTGTTTCTCAGAATTCATGTGCAAATGAACCACTTGGGATATTGTTAATGTTCAGAGTGTGATCTAGTAATGTCCAGAGTAGGGTTCAAACTACCAGATGAGCTGGTTTGCAAGGTGAACATCTACTGCTGATCTTTTTTTTTTTTTAAGATTTTATTTATTTATTTGACAGATAGAGATGACAAGTAGGCAGAGAGGCAGGCAGAGAGAGAGGAGGAAGCAGGCTCCCCGCTGAGCAGAGAGCCGGAAGCGGGGCTCGATCCCAGGACCCTGGGATCATGACCCGAGCCGAAGGCAGAGGCTTTAACCCACTCAGCCACCCAGGCGCCCCTCTTTTAACTCAGTAATGATTATTGCTTTGTTATGGGATAGCCTGGTAATGTCACTTAAGTTTCTCGATTACCTTCTATGTGCCACCCTATCCTTGGTCAGAATGTAAAGTTACATAAGATGTCAGTCACTCTTCAGGAGCTTACTCCCTCACGGGGAGACCAGTGTCAGCTAATCGTTAATTAAATTTGAACCCTAAAATGTTTGCGATCCCATTATTCTCTATACTAGTGAATACTAATTTGTAATTTGTGGATTGTATTTTATCTTTTATTTTATTTTTAAAAAAGATTTTATTTATTTATTTACTTATTTGAGGGGAGAGCAGCAGAGGAAGATTGAGAGAGAATCTCAAGGAGAAATCTTGAAAATTAACTGTTCTATGTCATTTAGGTTCTACTTTATTGCTTGTTTACTTGAAATACATTTTACAAGAGCGTTTTTTTTTATAACCTTCCAACTTTAACCCAAGAAATTATAAATAACTCACTGTAGATACTCATTTGGTAATTTTTATGTGATAATGGGCATATGATAACTGTATAATTTGATGCTCAGTATTGATGGGAAGTTTATGTAAACTCACTGATAAAATGAATTATGAAAGATTCAGTGACTTAATGTCTCATTTGCTTTTCCCCCTGTGAAACAGGAAATGGAGCAGACGAGAAGTGCCGTAGATGAGGACCGGAAAATGTATCTCCAGGCTGCTATAGTTCGTATCATGAAAGCACGAAAAGTACTTCGGCATAATGCCCTTATTCAAGAGGTAAAAGGAGGGGAAGCCCTCAAGGCTTTGTGAGATAACCAGTATTATCAATGAATGGATTAGGAATGTTTCTTTGTCAAATGGTACATAAATAGTAGGATTCCAAAAGAGCATAAAGAAATGCCTCATTACTTAATGAAAACAGTACTTACTTATAATTTCAGTATTAAGTTCAAGTTTGCTTTGGCTCAGATTTAGAGGCCTGAAGTTCACCAATATTTTGAGTCTTTTGTCCAGTTATTGGAGGAAATTGATGATTTCAAATATTCATTCATTCCATAAATATATGAGTGTCTACATGTGATATAGTGCTGTGCTAGTCATTAGGAATGTGATGCAGAGTAACCCAAGATGTGGTTCCTGCCTTTTTGAAGTTCACCTTCTAATAGGGAAGAACTACATTATTGAAATAGTATGCAAGCTAAATAAAAAATTACATTAACATGCACTGAAAAAGAGCTACAGTAGTATAAGAATGTACACAAAAGTATTGACTCAGGGGATGTTGGGGAAAGCTTTCTTGAGAAAGTGTTTCGTTCAGCTAGGACCTGGAAGGTAAGTGAGGTTAAGTAGGAGCTGGAGCATGTGGATGTGTATTTAGATAGATGAATTAATTTATAGTTTAATTTAGTTATGGATGAATATTACTGGATTTTGCTCTGTGTTCTGCTTTGTAATTCCTTCACAACAGAAACATTAGACTTTTTTCTTATTTTGCATTAAATTTTTTTTGTCATCAAACCTTGAGCTCATTGTTTCCTCTCTCCTTGTGCACTGCCATACGAGCTTAAAAAATTCAGGACTGTTCATGGGATTCATTTGCTTGATGTATCACATCCATCCATTTAGGATGATTTTATTCATTTTAATCAGTATGATTTCATAACTACTTTAAGTACATTTTTCCCATATGGGTTAGGTCTGTTTGATGGGACCTCAGTACATCTGAGGCACTTTCACAGCTGATTGGTTAAAAGTAATTATTTATAGCTTACTAATTAGCAGTACTTTGACATCCCTGTCTCTCTTACACAGGTGATTAGCCAGTCAAGAGCTAGGTTTAATCCTAGCATCAGCATGATTAAGAAGTGTATTGAAGTTCTGATAGACAAACAGTACATCGAGCGCAGTCAAGCGTCAGCAGATGAATACAGTTACGTAGCGTGATGTCGCTCTCCTCTAGTGTGAGTGTGAGAAGATCATTGCCATCACCATTTGGTGTGTTCCTGTGGGAAAAAGCAGGCCTGTGCCTCCATAATTTGGTCATTTGGCAGCCCCTGTTTTTCTGCTGTTTACAACATCACCAGTGCCACGTCATGAGCGTCAGAGAAAATGCCTAGAGATATTTCAAGCTCATGTCATTATGACATTTCTTAAAACTTTATTAAAAGAATGAGTGAAGTATTGCTGAAATGTGGGAATTTGGTTGGGTACCATGCTTTTTCTCCCCTTCACGTTTGCAGTTGATGTGTTTTTTTTTTTTAATGTATCTTAAAGAACATAAAATAAAAAACTTAAATATTGTAATATGACAGATAACATAATAATTGTATCTACATTAAAATGACAAACATGATATTGCTGCTTGTCAAATAAAAAAAATAAAGAAATAGAATGCCTTTTTTATGTGGATGGAGTATCACATCTAATAGTATATGTATAAATGTTTTCATGAGTCATCAAAGCAGCTAATGCAGCTTTAGTTGCATTTTTATCTGAATGGTTTAATTCACTTTTACTCCTACTTGAGTCCTACATGAAAAATGTCTAGATTGTTGTACTTGAATGCATAAAAATGCATTCAACATAAAGAATGTTTTATTTTCATGGATTGGAACTACGTTGGATATGAGTGTTTTGGATGTTGAAGATTTATTCTATCAAGAGTTTCTGGTGATACGCTAACACCACAGAAATAAAGGATGAGGAGAATATGTGGTGGCCTCAGGTCTGGCATAGAAAGAGTTTCTCACTCAAAATTTGTCTTCTGTTTTCATAATACCTTAATTCTAATATAGACAAATACCGCAGCTCTCTTACCTCCCCTTCTACCTTTCTCTGAGTTGTAGGAGATCCTGGGATACCCATGTATTCTTTCCATTTTCCTACCTATATATTACCCATACAACCCTAACATTTTGACACTAGATTGACTCTCACAAGTCACAGGTGTGCTTAGCAGTGCATAACCTAAGTACTGTTGGGGGGGGGTTTGTTTTTTTGGTCTGTATGGTGCATTACACCAGGTGCCACTTATATAGAGACATGAAATTCCACTATTTTGTTTATTATATATATATTAACAGCAGTATTAGAATACTCTGGTCTATTGTATTTATTACCTCTCTACCCCACACCACTACGACACACATAATGTGATTTTTTTAAGCTGGAATATTTTAATGCATTTCCACATGAATCATTTTACTTATAATACTTAAGTTTGTGTCTCTGACCAATAAGATCTTTTTTAAAAAACAACAAAAACACAACTATAATGGCGTTTTTATACCTAACAAAAATAATAATTACTTAATATCATCTAGTATGTGGTCCATATTCAGATTTGTTGCAAAATGGCTTCTGCAGTTGGTTTGTTGGATTGCACTTTCTCTGACTCGTGTCTCTTTAAGTGTTGAAAAAAACTACCGAACTTCCAACGACTTACTTCTATACTGTATTTCTCATTTTACCCTTCTTCCTAGAGAGGAAGTAATGGCAAACCATAGAATATTGTACATGCAATGTCGAAAAACAAACCTTTGTTTTGATAACTTGTTGATAAAGTTTCCAAATTGATTCTTTTTTTCCTTAAATATTTATAAATGTTAAATTTAAGTCTTATCTTGGTATCTAAATTGTCAAGAAAATATATTATATTGAAAAATGGACAAAATAGTTGTGCTAAGGTCTACAGAAATGACTGACAAGAGTTTTCTTCACATCTTTTGCTCATTTTACTTGAAAGAAACAGTAAAGCTATGCTTGTGCATGAGGCGGAAGAGGCCAGATACATTTGACCAAGTCACCATCTGAAAGGGGCAGTGTTTCAAATGAATTCTAGCACACAACTTCCGCTGAGGAGAATGAAGGGAAGGTTGCAGTTTGGTCAAGTTAGGTCAAGTATTTGAAGTCATTACTGCAGAAGACCCTAGCACACAGCCCAGAGCACTAACCTGGCAGGCCCTGTGTGTGGTCCCTAGTGCTCTCATAGGCAGAGAGGGTCAGAGCTACAAAAGAGAAAGAGGAGGAAAGAGAGGAAAGGCTTCTCTGTATTTGATCTTGGAAAACAAAAATAATGTGAGCAAAACTTTCAGGAGCTTTTAAAAAATTAGTATTAACACTGAGATAGTTAACACATATGAGTCCATGATAACCTTTTCAGCCAGAGGGCATGCAGCTTTTGTGCGCACTCATCCTCCTTGAAACCAGATTATTTTACTTCCTGCTGTAGGTTTATTCTAGGGTTTGGGCCAAGATTTTATGACAGATTGCTTTAATATAAACAAGAGATACTCTAGGATTTGTGTTTTATTTATAACTTAACTACCTTTATAGAATTTTATAACCTGTATATGCTACTGCTATAAAGTTTCTGTTAATTTTTTTTAACCTTTACCAAGTACAGACTGTGACTGGTGCTTCCTTATATGTTACTTTGTTTGAAATTCAGATAGTCCTGTTAACCAGGCAATGCTCCTCTCTCCTAGATGAGGAAACTAAATGAGTTTTCTAGGAGTCATTGCCAGAAACTGCAGAACCTGAATTTAAATCCCAGTCAAAATTGTGGGCCTAATAAACACAGTGTCTCTCTCTCTTTATCTCTCTCTCTCTCTCTCTCTCTCTCTATATATATATATATAAATAGCCTGTAAGATAGAAGTAACTTCAGTTTTTACATAAAGAATAGTTTCTCCTGGCTTTAAAGAATAAAAATTTGTTTCTAGGTGATTGGGAGAATCAGTGCTTCATGTTTTAGTTTCATAAGATACTTATTTAAGAAGTATATATACATTGTTAAAAACTTGGCTTATAGTTGATCCATGGCAAAGGATACTTGTAAATTCAATATTTTACATTCAAATTTACAGCTATAGAATATTTACTTAAAGTATATATACTTAACGCAAACCTGTGTTCAGTTAAAATTTCTCCAACTTTATAGTAGCAATAGATAATTTATTGAGCTCTTAATTTTGGTTCCCAGTACACCTTCTTGGTTGAGCGAGGTCAAAGTAAAGATGTGAACTTTTAAAGTGCTAGTCCTAAGGGCAGTTGTGCATAGACTGTAGCTAAATGAATAGAGATGATACGGAGAGGCCCACTGGTTGAAGTTCACGAAGCATGTCTAAAGCTGATGCAATCAAATTAGGCAATTCTTATGATACATATACTATGCCATGGGCTAGAATTCATTAAAAGTAGGATTCACTGATGGGGAGAAGCCCCTTTCACATGAAATGACTCTACCACACAGGAAATTCTAAGGATTTTTCCTTCCCCTGTTCTCCGCCCATAGTTCAACCAATTCACCTTTCATCGTCTAACAAACATTTACTGGTGCCAGTGTATTACGTGGGTACAATCGTTGCAATGACAAGCAAAAAAGATTCAGTCTGTCCCAACACAGAGCTTTTAGACTTGTAACAATCAGTCATAAATATGCCATTTCTAGTGTAAGTGCTTGTGAAGGAAAACCCTGGGTACCCTGGGGAGAGTTGTGTAAGAGAAGTTAGGAGGACAGAAAATGAAAGCAGGAGAGCATATTTAAATAGTAACATCGAAGATCTTCAGGTAAGAAGTGGCAGCCATAACCTAAGAACCAAAATACCTCTGTGGATGAATTACGTGGATTTTATGCAGGGGAGTTACATTTGCTCCCCCACCCCCCCAAAGTGTAGGTGCATGAGTAAAATGGAAATACTCATTTTATTATGCTTTATAGTGTATGCGTTTATTTTTTTTCTTGGGTGTTTGCGAACTATTTCAAAGTACTGTTTGCAAATTTGAGTGGAAAGTGAATAACCTGCATTAATGTGAAAAATAGACTCTAGAGGACTGTTGATGGTTAGTGTGGATACTTAGGAGACCATGGTGAGGTGAGCAGTTGTGGTGGTGGCAGTGGCCATCTCCAGAGTAATGAAGTAGATAAAAACTGATATGACTTGATAATGGGTTGGGCTAGGGTGAATGAGGAAAGGGGTGAGTCAAAGATGGCTTGTAGATTTTTGGCTTTCACAACTAACACCATTTAGTGAGTTAGAGGAAGCCTGGAACAGGATGAGGTTGGAGCAGGAACATGATGAACTTGGTTATAACACCTTACATTCAATGTGCTTTTGAGATAACCAAATGGAACAGGTAGTTGGTTCTACTGTCTGAAACCGCTTTGTAGAGGCTCCTGCCCTGAATCTTAGAAACCATTCCCTAGAGGCTTTTTGATGCATTCTCATTTCATTGACTCTTTTGCCATGAATTAACAGGGTCCAGGTTAAATGTGATTAGAGGTAAACATTTATTACCACACGAATGTATACATACATTTTGAGTCATAAAAACGAGAATGAAAAGAGATGAGAATATTTAGTAGTTTATACCCATTCTAGGGTTTGTCTTTCTATACTTTGGTGGGTGATCTTTGTTATCCCACTTTGAGGCAAGGGCACATTTATGGAAGTGGGGTAACTGAGCCAGAAGGGAATCTGTATGATTATTTCTTATATTCACAAATCTTTGTCAGCTACTAGTTACACACTTCCCTTTAGGAAGAAATGTGTTTTGCATTCTCCTGACAAGCTTAATGATACCATTTTTTCAGCAAGAATTAGGAACCTATGGGAACGAATTTGTAGAAAAGAACTTGAGCATGAAAGGAAGGGTTTTTCCATTTTTATTTATTTTCTTTTTCTCCATTGTTAGTGACTTACTATTTATAGTTACAATAGTTGAGGAACTAGAGGTTGTGTTGAAGTTAGCAGTCCTGGGAGCAGGTAAAGTTAGCGGGTTAACCAGATTGATATTTTCCTTGGAAGAATTTTGGTGTTATAGGGAAGAGATGAATAATGTCTGGTTTTATCAACTAGCTCATGAGACTATTCCTAGCACTGCACTCAGTCATCTGTTGAGAACCTCAACTTCTTCAAGTAGGCAGGTTTTACCTATTAGTTTGTCTCTTAGGGAGGAAAGGACAGACATGATAAGCAAAGATCTTCTTTCAGTAGAAATAAACTGGGTTAGCATAAATTGTACCTAATATTTGGCCCAAGGAGGCAACTGATGCAGCAGAAATATTCTGACATTAAAGGAAAAGTTGATGCTGAAAAGAAAAAACAAAAAAGGTGTTTTAGTATTTTAGTTTATATGGTGCTGAAGTGACAGAATTCAAATCTATGCTATGAGGTAAATATCTGGGATTCCTTGTTTGGATTGTGTATTTCAAAATAACCATGTCTACATGTTGACAGCCAAGATGAAGATCTCCAGCCACTTGGTAAACTGGAAATACTGGGTATAAGAAGACATCAGAAAGGAGCATGCTCTCCCACTTGCAAACTATGTGCTTGATCCTGGTTGGGGGCACCCTACCCACTGCTCCACATAACAGGGAAGAGTGGCACTCAGAGTAAGGAAGAGGTATCCATGGCCTAACACCCAACTTTTTTGTGCTTTCTCTTGCATTGACCCATGTTTGAATGGAGGGAGCCAGTTTGCATTCCATAGGAGATTGTCCTTTAGGAGGCCAAGCATAGCTCTGAAGAAGTTAGGCTCACTGCTATCCAAGCTGATTAGATCCAAAAGTTCAGAGACCAGGGGAAGAGCTTGAGGCAACTAATCTGGGATTCTGTGTGAAGCAGAGATAAAGGAAGAAACAGAAAGCTACCTGATTCATTTTTGGCCCTAGTAGACTATCAAAACTATCAGGGATGACTTACAAAAGGGCAAGCAAGTGGCCAACTAAGGAATCTCATGAAACACAGTGGAGCACAGTAGTGGAGTGCTATGGTTTCTGAAAATAATACGAGAGAAATACAGTCAAGTGTGATATGAACTGGGAATTAGGGTAAATCCTCTTGTGTGTTTACTTTGTTAACTGTTCTGCTGTGAGCATATATGCTCATTTTTATGAGAATGATATATTGTATTTTGGCTACATATTGAGTAAATTCAACTCACTCTTACTCTACTGGGTTGGATAGTGTCCGCGCCACCCCCCCCCCACCAATTCCTATCTCCCCAGAATCCAGAATCTGTGAATGTGACCCTTTTTGGCAGTAGGGTCTTTGCAGTTGTAATCAAGTTAAGATGAGGCCATCCTGGGTTAGTGTGGGCCCTAATATTTTGACTGGTGTCCTTCTAAGTAAATGGAAATCTGGACACAGACACACAGGAAATAAGACCACGTGAAGACAGAGACAGAGATTGGAAGGTGAAGCAACAAGCCAAGAACATCAGGGATTGCTGGGGACCACCAGAAACTGAAAAGACAAGGAAGAGAGCACCAACACCTTGGTTTGGGCTTCCTGCCTCTAGAATTGTGAGTGAATAAATTTTGTTGTTTTAAGCCACCAAGTTTATGGTGCTCTGCTTCCCTTTTATACATTTTTTCAAATGGGTTTGTTTAAGATTGTTTTCTGGGCTTTTAATATTTTAAATAGTTTACATTTTAGCTAGGAGATAATACATTCATATAAAAGCTAACTAAACACAATTTTTTTCAATTTTTCCTTAAAAAGAGAGAAAATAGTTCCCAAAGAATCACCATTTACCAGGTGATGAATCTATATACACAAAAAGCCAAATGTTCACCTGCAGATATGATTGATTAGCATATTTGGGTAGAAAGGTGTTCTTAAACCTTTTATTCCATCGGATGGGACCCTATAAAACTGCACTGCTCTCTAGACAGAGCTTCACTTCTGCTTCTGCTGCATGTTCATGGAAATCACAGTACTGATCCCACACATACCAGGAGAAAATAAAGAGGACTTGGAGCAAATCCAAGTCCATGATAAGAACTATATAAAAAAGGCCTCCACCAATGGTATGTGGCATCCTATTTGTGTGTAAAGTGAGGCACATTCTGTGAAGAAACAGAGGAAGAACTCTGGTTAGATCTCAGCATGCATCTATGGTCATGTATACTAATTATTTGCTGGAAAAGAGCAACCAGTTTTCCAGAAAGCAGTCTTTTTTGATTCTTCCTCTTCTCCTCAATCTCTAATGTAGGAGTGTCTTTTGGTTCAGTTCTTGGACTTTCTATCTACATAAACCTTTTTAGGTGATCTCACCCAGTGCAATGGCTTAAATGCTGGCTACATACTAGTGACATCCAAAATAATAACCTCCAGTCCAGGCCTCTCTCCCACGTTCCAGAAATGTATGTCCAGTGACCAACTCAGTCTCCGTAGCTGGATAGCCAATGAACATCTCTTTGTCAGCATATCCAAAACGGAACTTCTGGTCTTCCTCCTGCAATGCCATGCATGTTCTACTTACAGCTCTTCCTGTCTCCACTGATGGCAACTCCCTCCTTCTAGTTTCTCAGGCCAAACCTTAAGAGTTTTCTTTACTCTTTCTCTCATGTCCCACTTGTTTGTCTCTACGTTCAGAGCATATTCCGAATCTGGCAGATGGGTTGCACTAGAGACTGACAGTATGCCAGTAGAGCAGCAGGTATATGTATCAAGGAGTAGGCTGCATATCAGCATGGCTGGAGGCAAGGGACACTCAGCAGTATGGAAAGCAGAACCTGCATCAGCAAAGGAGTCAGCAGATATCAGGGCCCAGCTCTGGAGACTGGAATGTGCAAGCCAAGTCCTAGCTTTTTTTTTTTTAAGACTTTACTTAGTTATTTGACAGAGATCACAAGTAGGCAGAGAGGCAGGCAGACAGAGAGGAGGAAGCAGGCTCCCTGCTAAGCAGAGAGCCCGATGCGGGGCTCGATCCCAAGACCCTGAGATCATGACCTGAGCTGAAGGCAGAGGCTTAACCCACTAAGCCACCCAGGCGCCCCAAGTCCTAGCATTTTTATAACAGAGATTGTGTACAGGAAGCAAGACAAAACCTCAGTTAACCCAAGTGGAGCCAGCCTAAAAGTCTCAGAAATAGGAAGAAATTCACTCATCAGATATGGGCACCAGACAAACCTGAACTAGCAGTGCTGGACATAGATCTCTTCTACCACAGGGATTTGGTTTGGAGGCTGGAATGGGGCTACATCTGCAAAGAAAATGAAGAGGCCCCAGTTTGAAGAGACAGATACTGGGGTGATAGTAAAGCTGGTCTAACACATTCTAACAAGATCACCAAGGAAATTTGTTTCTGATACGCTCTGATTCCAAACAAGGAGGACAGATATTTGAGTGTATGTACTGAGGACCTAGAGATAGTAGTTCCCAGGCTTATATCATATGAGCCTCAGTAGGCTTAATGCACAGTTAGATTGGCCTTAACAGTAAAATAGTTAAAGCTCATACTGAAAAATCCCCTTCCGTACGTTTTTGGCTTAAATGAAATAGCTTTGTCTCTTATGTGCAGCAGAAATACCCAAGGAGACACCTCCAGTTCTCCAGGTTAGACTGTAAACATTCTAGATGTTCCTTTTTAAGCCAAATGAAAGGAACCTCCAGAATCTCTAGAAGAATTGGTAACATGAGAGACAACAAGTGCTGCCTAGTTTGGTTTCTCTTTCCTAGAAGGAAAAAGGCAGAGAGCATCTTTTTCTTGACACCAGGCTGAAATTTGGTTGCTTGGACAACCAGAAATCTGTTTTTCTAGAACTAACGAAGTGTTACAGTTTCTATGCCACTGAATTGAGGGGTCTGGAAAAATCTCTGGCCAAAAACACCTTCAAAACATCACCCTCACTTCAGTGCCTAAAATTTCTCTATTCAAGTCTCCTTTGGATTTGAGTAAAAATTCCTGGTTATTGTGCAAACTGGTTTTCAGGGAGGGCTCATGTATTTCAGAATGCCTCTGCTTTTCCACCAGTTGAACACAGCAAGCTATATTTCTGTCTGCATAAAGGAGTCAGGTCACAAATCTTGAGCTCTGGTGGAAGTAGACCATCTGAAGCATTCTAGAGTTGGGGTGAGACTGTCAAGAGACTGTCAGAAAAAGGCAGGGACACTGGGAGAAAGCAGGAATTGGGGAAACAAATGTTTCCCAGAGACGCTGTTTGGGAGCAAAATGAATTATGGGCATCTGTGGCAGGAGGGAACTAGGGTCACAGTGAAGGGCAAGAAACAGACTGTCACACTGGGGAGCCACCTGGGGAAGATGAATCCCCATAACATTTAGCTTTGATAGTGAGAAGGGCTGAATTTTGTGAGTTCTTAAAACGAGCAGGACTTAAAGCCTGGAATTTTAAAAAATGTGTGTACTCAATCTAGGATAGTCTGGAGGGCATTATGAAGTGGAGCCCTGCCCTTAAAAGACAGCATGATACAGAGTCAGCAGAGATAAAGAGATGCAGCGTAGAAGCAGCAATTTGAAAAACGCCTGGGTCACATGGGAGAGAGAGTGATTTTCTCATCTCAGGGGATGTCCCAGAGAGATAGGACCATGAGACTGCCTCTCCAGGAACAAAGGATCTGACAGGTATCATTCCCCACCCCTGCGGCATAAACATATGGCCACCTGCAGGAATCACTGCAGTGCCCACATTGCTGCCTAACTTGCTTACACCAAGTCCCATGCCCCTGTGCTTCACTGAGTTCTCCCTTCCCAGTCATGCTCACCTCTGCTGTGGTACCATGGGGCCCTTCTCATAGAAGACTGACACAAATCTCACCAGCAATAAGTGTCCTGATCCATAACTTTTGTGGGACCTCAGTTCCAGCAGTGGTGGCATCAGGTCTTACTTAGTAAACAGACCAGTGCGCACCTTGTTAAAATTTCTCCCACTCAGCCGGGTTCCAAACACTGCCCAAAACAGGCAGAAAGAGCTTCTGCAGATGAGTGGACTGAAGGAAAAATCAGCCAGAACTCAACAACGAGGCACATACAACACACATAGGAGACACTTCCTGAAGTGCCAGGTCCTAGGGAATGGGACATTGCACTGCAGAGTACTACAGGACATCTTCATAAGGACATTCAAGAGCTGGAGGCTTAGCTGACATTTCTAACACACAGAAATGGACACAGAGTGTTGGACAAAATGAGGAGACAGAGGAATATGTTCCAAATGAAAGAACAGGACCACACCATAGCAAGAGACCTAAGTGAAATGAATATAAGTAATACACATGATAGAAATTCAAAGTAATGATCATAAAGATACCACACTTGAGAAGAGCAGAGGACATCAGTGATACCCTCAACAAAGAGATAAAAAGAAACCAATCAGAAATTAAGAACACAATAAATGAAATTAAAAATACACTTGATGGAATAAATAACAACTTAGAGAAATAATGAATTAATGACCTGGAAGAATGAGTAATGGAAATTAATCAAGCAGAGCACTTGTCACTTAGGGAACTCAGTGACTTCATCAAGCATAAAAACATTTGCGTGATAAGGGGCAAAGAAGAAGAAGGAGAGAAAAGGGAGGGGAAAAATTATTTGATGAGTTAATAGTTGAAAAATGTCCTAATCTGAAGAAGGAAACAGATATCCAGATCCAGGAGGCACAGAGATCCCCCCAAAAATCAACCCAAGGAGGTCCACACCAAAACACACATTAACTAAAATGGCAAAAAGCAGTGATAAAGAAAAAATAAAAATAAAAGCAACAAGAGAAAAGAAATCAGTTACATAAAAGGGAAACTCCATAAGGCTATCAGCAATTTTTCAATAGAAACTTTGCAGGTCAGAAGGGAGGGGCATGATCTAGTCAAAGTGCTGAAAGGGAAAAGTCTGCAGCCCAAAAAACCATCCAGCATGGATATCATTCAGAATAGAAGGAGAGAGAGTTTCCCAAACAAAAGTTTAAGTTCATGACCACTAAACCAGTCCTACAAGAAATATTAAAAGTAACTCTTTGAGTGGAAAGGAAAGACTATAAATGAGAGTATGAAAAGTAAAAACCACAAAAGCAGTAATAGTATTTCTGTTAAAAAAAAAAAAAGTCAAGGGATTCTTAAAATAAAAGACATAATATAGGATACCATATACCTAAAACATTAGAGTGGGGAGTAAAGAATGGGTTCAAATTTAAGTGACCATTAACTTAATATAGACTTCTGTATGCAGAAGATGTTATATACAAACTGAAAAGTAACTACAAATCCAAAGCCAGTAATAGATATGCAAAGAATAAAGCAAAAGGAATCCAAGTATACCACTAAAAAAAAGCCAGCAAACCATGAAAGAGAGTGAGAAGAAAAGATCAGAGAAAAACTACAAAAACAACTGCAAAACAAGTAACAAAATGGCAATAAGTACATACCAATAATTACTTTGAATGTGAATGGACTAAATGCTTCAATCAAAAGACATAAAGGTGATGCTTGGGTTGCTCAGTCAGTTAAATGTCTG
Source organism: Neogale vison (assembly GCF_020171115.1). NCBI lineage: Eukaryota > Metazoa > Chordata > Mammalia > Carnivora > Mustelidae > Neogale > Neogale vison. Next base: position 114,823,634 of record NC_058102.1, read on the forward strand.
CCTTTGGCGCAGTCATGATCCCAGGGGCAGGGGATCAAGTCCCTCACTGGGCTCCTTGCTCAGCAGGGAGCCTGCTTCTCCCTCTGTCTGCTCCTCCCCCTACTTGTGTGCTCACTCTCTCTCTCTCTGTCAAATAAATAAAATCTTAAAAAAAAAAAAAAAAGACGTAAGGTGACAGATACAAAAACAAGAACCGTCTATATGCTTCCTATAAGAGACTCATTTCAGACTCATTTCAATCTGCAGGTGTCTGCAGACATTGTTCTAAGGGGGAATTTTATAGCAATACAGACCTACCTCAAGAAGCAAGAACAATCTCCAGTAAACAACTGAAAGTTACACCTAAGGGAACTAGAAGAAGAACAACAAACAAATCTCTAAACCAGGAGAAAGAAGGAAATAATAAAGATTGGAACAGAAATAAATAATATAGAAACTAAAAAAACAAGGAATGAAAAATCAATGAAACCAAGAGCTGTTTCTTTCAAAAGATCAACTTCTAGCCAGACTCAAAAAAAAAGGGAGAGAGAGAACCCAAATAAACAAAATCACTAATGAAAGAGGAGAAATAACAACCAACACCACAGAAATACAAATAATTGTAAGAAACTATAAATGAAAAATTATATGCCAGCAAGTTGGACAACCTAGAAGAAATGGATAAATTCCTAGAAACATATAAACTACCAAAACTGAAGCAGGAAGAAATAGGAAATTTGAACAGACCAATAACCAGCAAAGAAATTAAATCAGTAATCAAAAAAACTCCCAAAAAACAAAAGTCCAAGACCAGATGGCTTCTCAGGTGAATTCTACCAAACATTTAAAGAATAATTAATGCCCATTCTTTTCAAAGTTGTCAAAAAAATAGAAAGAAAAATTCCAAATTCATTCTATGAACTTGGTATCCTGATGCCAAACCAGGAAAGACACACACAAAAGGAGAATTACAGGACGGTATCTCTGCTGAACACATGCAAAAATCCTCAACAACATACCAGCAAACCGAACCCAAAAACACATTGAAAAATCATCCACCACAATTAACTAGGACTTAATCCTGGGATGTAAGGGTGTTCATCATTCACAAATCAATCAACACAATACATACCATTAATAAGAAAAAAGATAAAAAACATATTATCATTTCAATGGAAGCAGAAAAAGCATTTGACAAAGTACAATGTCTATTCATGATTAAAGACCTGCAACAAAGTAGTGCTAGAGGGAAAGTACCTCAACACAATAAAGGCCTCATGTGAAAAACCCACAGTGAACCTCATGCTCATTGGAGAAAAACTGAGAGCTTTTCCCCTGAGGTCAGGAACAAGACAAGGATGTCCACTCCCACCACTTTTATCCAACATAATATTGGAAATCCCAGCCATAGCAATTAGACAACAAAAAGAAATAAAAGGTATCCACATTGGTAAGGAAGAAGTAAAATTTTCATTGTGTGCAAATAACATGATACTTTATATAGAAAACCCTAACCTCTCCACCAAAAACTACTAGAACTAATAAATCAATTCAGTAAAGTCACAGGATACAAATTCAATGCACAGAAATCTGTTGCATTCCTATACACTAAAAATGAAGAAGCAGAAAGCAAAGTTAAGAAAACAATCCCATTTATAATTGTACCAAAAAAGATACCTAGGAATAAACTTAACCAAAGAGGTGAAAGACCTGTTTTACTCTGAAAGCTAGAAAACACTGATGAAAGAAATTGAAGATGATACCAAGAAATAGAAAGACAGTCCATGCTCATGGATTGGAAGAATAAATATTTTTTAAAAGTCTATGAAACTCAGTATCTTACCAATTTAATGCAATCCCTATCCCTATCAAAAGAGCCCAAATACCCAAAGCAATTTTGAAAAATAAAAACAAAATTGGAGCTATCATAATTTCAGGCTTCAAGTTATATAACAAAGCTGTAGTAATCAAAACAGTATGGTCCTGGCATTAAAGACAGACACCTAGATCAATTGAACAGAATAGAAAATCCAGAATAGAATATAAACTCACAGTTGTATGATCAATTAATCTTTGACAAAAGAATAAAGAATATACAACGAGAAAAATTCTTTTCAACAACTGGTGCTGGGAAAACTGGATGCCTACATGTAAAAGAATGAAATTGAACCACTTTCTTCCACTGTACCCAAAAATAAACTAAAAAATGGATTGAAGACTTAAATGTAAGACCTGAAAATCATAAAAATCCTTGAAGACAGCACAGGCAGTAATGTCTCTGACATTGGTTGTAGCAACATTTTTTCTAGATAGGTTTCCTCAGGCAAGGCAAATAAAAGCAAAAGTAAACTATTGGGATGACATGAAAATAAAAAGTTTCTGCACAGTGAAGGAAACCATCAACAGAACTAAAAGGCAACCTATGGAATGGGAGATGATAATTACAAAGGACATATACAGTAAAGGGCTAGTGTCCAAAATATAGAAAGAACTTACACAATACTCAAAAAACTAATAATACAATTAAATATGAGTAGAAGACATGAACAGACATCTCTCCAAAGAAGATATTCAGATGGCCAACAGACACATGAAAAGATGTTCCACATCACTCAACATCACAGAATGCACATTAAAGTATAATCAGATACCATCTCACACCTGCCAGAATGGCTAAAATAAATTTGATAAGTAAAATAAAATTTTAAAAAACACAGCAAGTGTTGGCAAGGATATGGAGGGAAAAAAAGGAACCTTCATGCGTGGTTGGTGGGTGCAGCCTCTGTGGAAAACAGCATGGAGTTTCCTTAAAAAGTTAAAAATAGAACTACCATATGATCCAGTAATTGCACCACTGGGTATTTACCCCAAAATACAAAAACACTAATTCAAATGGGTATATGCACCCCTATGCTTATCGTAGCACTCTTTACAATAGCCAAATTATGGAAGCAGCCCAAGTGTCCATCGATAGATGAACAGATAAAGAAGTGCTATATATAAAAAAAGAAGTGATAAATATATACAAAATATTATTCAGTCATAAAAAAGAATAAAATCTTGCTATTTGCAACAACACGAATGGAGCTAAAGAGTATAATGGTAAGCAAAATAAGTCAGTCAGAGAAAGACAACTACTGTATGATTTCACTCATATGTGGAATTTTAGAAACAAAACAAATGAGCAAAGGAAAATAAAATAGAGAACAAACTGATGGTTACCGAGGAGGGGTGGGTTGGGGTGGGGGTGAAGTGGGTGAAGGAGACTGAGAGTACACTTAGCATGATGAGTGCTGAGTAATGTATAGATATATATTATATAAAGAACTCTTACAACTCAATAATTAAAAGTCTACTAGCCCAATTTAAAAAGGGCACAATATTTGAACAGACATTTCTCCAAAGAAAATATACAAATGGCCAATAAGTACATGAAAAGATGCTCAATATCATTAGTCAGTAGGTAAATGCAAATCAGTGAGATGGGATACATCCTCTATGCGCTAGGATGGTTATGATAACAAATGTTAGTAAAGACGTGGAGAAACAGGAACCCTTCACATGATGAAATGTAAACTGGTGTGCCTGCTCTGGAATATTTATCAGTTCCGCAATAGTTTAAAGACGGAATCCCCATGTGATCCAGCAATTCCCTCCTAGGCATATACTCAAGAGAACTGAAAGCTTATATTCATACAATAACTTGTACACAAATGTGCATAGCAGCAGTATTGTGAATTAACACTGCATAAAAGAACAACCCAAACATCCACTAACTGAAAAACGGATAAATAAAATGTAATATATCTATACAATAGAGTGTTACTCAGTCACACAAAGGAATGAAATTCTAGCACAAGGTACCATGTGGATAAAACTTGAAAACATTATGCTAAGTGAAAACAGTCACAAAAAAACACATTAAGTGAAATGTCCAGAATAAACACATCCATTGTGACAGAAAGTAGATTAATAGTTATCATGGGCTAGACGAAGGGGGAATGTGGGGCATTTTTTAAAAGATTTTATTTATTTTTTTGACAGAGATCACAAGTAGGCAGAGAAGCAGGCAGAGAGAGAGGGAGGAAGCAGGCTTCCTGCTGAGCAGAGAGCCTGATGTGGGGCTCGATCCCAGGATCCTGGGATCATGACCTGAGCCAAAGGCAGAGGCTTAACCCACTGAGCCACCCAGGTGCCCCATAAAAGAATTTTTTAATAGAAAGTTTCCTGGCTATGTTATCTAACCATAGCAATTCAATTTAGATAATAATAAAAATAGATAATACAAAGATGTCTAAAGTCATCTTAAAAACTTGGAAACTAAGAAACACTTTCCACCATAGTGATCAAATAGTACTAAATGCTGGCGAACATGCAGAGCTGCTGGAACTCTCCTACATTGCTGGTGGGAACATCAGCCAGCACAGACATTATGGAAAAATTTTTGGCAGTTTCTTATAAAGTTGAAAAAATACTTGCCACATGAGCTACTTCTGGATATTTACCTAAGTGAAATGAAAACCTATGTTCACAGAGACCTCTGTGGGAATATTTCTGACTGCTTTATTAATAATTGCCAAAACCTGGAAAAAAATTAATTGCCAAAACCTGGAAACAATCCAAATGTCCACCAACTGCTGAGTGAATAAACAAACTGTGGTACATCCATGCAGCAGAATACTATTCAGCAACAAAAGTAAATGAACTATTGATACAAGCAAGCGGCAATGTGGATGAATCTTGACTACAAAGTGGTAACACAAGGGAATTACCTGGGGAGACAGGGTAGTGTGATGAGCTGTTCTGTATCTGCATTATGGTGATTGTTAGTGGCACTTGTCAAAATGCATAGAAAAAGAGAGTATATGAGAAAGAGTGAATTTTACTAGGTAAATTAAAAAATGAAGAGAAACATCCTCCAAAATAACCCTTGGATCAAAAAGAAATAAAAATCAAAATTAAAGATTCTAGAATACTTAGTGCCAAAATACATAGGACAGAGTTAAAACTTTTCTTTGTATCCCAAAGAAAGATTATAACCTTAAATGCCTTCATTATTGAAGAAAAAAAAAACAAAAATAAGGAATAACTTAACACTCATTCTTATAAGTTAAATGAGAACAATAAAATTAAAAGAAAGTACAAGGAAGGAATTAAAAGCATTAAAGCTTAAATCAATAAAATAGAAAACCAAATTTTTTTTACAAGGACAACTAAATCCTAGGGCTATTTGAATAGCTCAATATGGAGAAATCCTTCACAAGCCTGACTACAAGCTGAGAAAGGAAAAAGACATAACCACATATACACAGATATTAAAATAATTTGAAGAAACTGTTGCTTGCAATTCTTTGACAAAAATTGAAAACTTAGAGGTAATGGCTATTTTCTTAGGAAAAATACAATTGTCAAAATTGACATATGAATAATGGAACAATTACTATAGAAAAAATCAGAGAGGCAATTGACAATCTGCCAGTCACACAGCATGATTTCACAGTTGAGTTCTATCTAATTTTTAAAGAAGAGTCCATTCCAATGTTGTTTAAATTATTCCAGGCCATAAAAGCTAGTTCATCCACTTATTTATGAACCTTGCATAATTCGTATCAAAGCCTGATAGACAAATCAAAGAATGAAATTACAGATCAGTCTCCTTTAGGAATACAGATGCAAAAATTACTGAGTAAAATATTAGCAAATTCATTCAAAAAGCGTATCAAGGGGCACCTGGGTGGCTCAGTCGGTTAAGGGTCTGCCTTCAACTCAGGTCATGATCCCAGGGTCCTGGGATCGAGTCCCACATCTGGCTCCCTGCTCAGTGGAGTCTGTTTCTTCCTTTCTCTCTCCCTCTAATACATAAATAAGAAAAAAAATAAAAAGCATATCAAAAATAATAAATTCTGCCTAGTAATGCAAGTTTGATTCAATATCAGAAAGTCTATTGATATAATCCAATCACAAGTAAAGAATAAAAAATCTCTATAATCATGTCAGTAGTTGTTGACAGTCATTTGATAATAATCAGTATTTATTGTTTTAAAAACTCTAAATAAAATAGGAATAGAATGAAAGAAAACTACTTGAATGTAATGATACCAAATTTATCTGAGCTAAAAACAAAAATCAAAACCTAACAAAAAGTCTATTTCTATTATTGATACCTTATACTTTTGTACTCCTACATTCTTTTCAAAACTCTTTCCAAAACATCTCGCTTTGTTCTCACATCTCCGTGAAGCCAGTTGAAGAACAAACTTCAACTATGCTGCTCCTTAGTTTTCATGTTTGTGAAAAAAATGTGGTCTCTGCGATCCCCGCAGACCCACACAGTGATTAAAGTCCCACTTCTGACTGAATTACCAAGCTGGCAAGCAGCAGGGCAACACCGAAACTTGGTCAAAGATTCCAGCTCTGTTCTCTTCCTTGAACCCGGGAGAGAAACCATCACCCTGAATCCTTCACATTCCAGGGAAGAAAAGACTCTGGGGATCTAACTGCTGAGTTATATTTTTGTTGTGATCTAATTCTCTTTGAAGGAAGAAAATTGGGAAAAAAGATCATTTGTTCAAGGTTTATCCTTTTTCAGTGAATTTTCATCTTCTTGTAATTTCAAACATACAAAAATGTCGTGAGCGTAGCATAGGGAACATCGTGATGCCCCTCTCTCAGATACGCCAATTATTTACATTTTGCCCAATCTCCTTTATTATTTTCCCTATGTAAACATTTTCCTCCTGAACAGACTGAGAATAAGTTGCTGACATTATCCCCCCTCCCTAAATACTTCAGTGTGTTCTCTCTCAAGGAACAATAATCAGAAGCCAGAAATGTAACATTTATATACTACTATCTAATAAAAAAAAAAAACCCATATTCGAATTTCATACTTTTCTTACCCAGAATCAAAGCCCAGGTCATGTGCTATCTTTTCTGTTGAGTCTATTTTAATCTGGACACCTGTCTCAATCTTCCTTGGTCTTTCTTGACCATATTCTTGAAGGGTAGGCGGCAGTTTGGAGGGGGTCTCTGAGAAGGAGAAACGGAGCCCGTGCTAGCCAGGGGCCGGCTGGCGACTCTCTGTGAGGCCCGGGTGCTGTTCGGAGCCGGCCGCACGCTCACGGGAAGGTCTTGGTGTTCTCCTGTCGAACACCAGCAACCTCCCAGAACACCCGCAGCCCCGAGGCCACTCTGTGACCGTGCTGGATTACGACAAAAACAAAACCAGCCTATAATCATGTCCAAACACAGACAAAACATGACCATTGCCAAAACCACAAAGCACCAAGCACTTCGTTCTCCGGCCAGCATGAAGGACTGCTGCCTGGCCCATTACAGCGTTAGCCTGCCCTCCTTGGAGAGAAGATTGTTGAGACGCCCAGCTATAACTCACCCCTGCTTCTTGACAGTGTGCAATCCAAAGCAAGGCCCTGCTTCCTTGAGCCCTCCTCCAAGCCTCCCTAGGAGGCTCAAATCCCACAAGCCCTCTCTGACACTCCCTGACTGAGATCCCCCCGCATCCCAGGGTGTGTGTTCTCTGTGGCCCGGACTATGAGGAAAGCCAGCTCATTCCATCACAGACGTGCTCCTGTCAGTCTCTGACGCAGGGCATTGACCCCCCCTCAACTGCTCAACTGGGGCTTGATGTTTCCTCATGATTGGATTCAGGTTCAAGTGGGGTCTGCCAGGCTGTCTACTCTAGTTATTATTTTTCCCTTTGTAATGAATTAAGAAGCGGTTTGTGGGGACCTACTCTGAGACCATGTCAAATACCCTGTTACTCATTAAACTGTCGTCCACGGGTAGGCTTGATTCCTCGCCGTCGTGACCCTGGGTGCAGGCTCTGCCGAACGCATAGCGTGATCTGCTGAGTTTCTTTGTTGCACTGATGAAGTTCTAGAACCTAGGTGAGGTTCGGTGGGCTGAGGTCCGGAGCTGATGACCAAGAAAGAATTCTTGAGACATATTTGGTGCAAAATGGTGTTTATTAAAGCATGGGGACAGGACCCGTGGGCAGGAAGAGCTGCTGCCCCGGGTTGTGAGGGATGGCGGGTTCTGTACCCTGCGGTTGGGGGAAGGTGAGGGGAAGGGAGGTTTCAACGGAGTTTTCATACGCTAAAGAGGGCCTACAAGGTGCCAGGATGTCCAAGGCCTACCGCAGGCCTTGCCCGTGCGGCTGGATCAATGTTGTCTTTGGACCAGCCATTAACATTAAGATAGTTGGGAGACTTTTTGGTGGGATGTCACAATCCTGCTATCAATCGCCTTTGTTAGTGAGATTTAGGACATTTGTAAGCCAAGGGAGACTCCTGTCTAGCAGGATTGTGAGCTCTGCAAGTTAACTATTTGCTTATTGTTCATGGCAGTCAGGGCTGCCTGAGGGATGTTACACATATGACAGAGGGGGAGCGGATGGAGAGGGGGGTGCAAGGCGCCAGCTTTTGCATTGTCTTCAGCCAGCCCCGTGCTCCCTCATCAGCAGCAATATTGCTGTTCCCGGTGCGGTGATTGATTCAGATTTTGGAGTCTTATAAAGGTGTAAGGTCTGACTTCTGAAAGGAGCTGTGTGGTCTTAGGCCCAGGAGCCCCAGACTCGTTTGTGCAGTTTCCGGTCAGGATGAAACTCACCTTAAAAAGAGTATTTGGTGTAGATCGTGTCTTCAGGGACTCAAGAGTCTGAAAGAAACCTCTTCTCGAATCTTCTTCCCTTTAGCAGGAGAAGAAAACAGTGTGCACTGCCCGGCAAAGCTTCCTAGACAGCCGGGCACGGAGATCCACCCAGTGCCCCACCCTGAGTAAGGGGAAGTTTCAAGAAATAAGTTTTACCAGGATGGGTATATCACTTAAGGTGGGCCCGAAGCAGAGGGTCTTCCCAGGCCCAGCATCAGGTTTCCCGGCTGGTCGGTCTGTTGCTTCACTCAGCCCCCCAAGCCCTTTTTGCAAAGGCAGCTGATGAGAAGGGGGAGATGGTGCAGACCTCAACTGGCTATTCTTTTGTCCCCCCTCTTTCCAGCTAGGCAGGAACTGCTAGACTCCCACAGCTGACAGCTGGGAACTGCTGGAAAGTGCAGGGAAGAGCCATTCCAGGGGACAGCTGGGCCTGGGCAGAGCCAGCATCCCCCACCTGTGCAGGCTTAGGAACCCTCCCCCAGCCCCAGCTGCCCCAGTCCAAGACCAGCGACCCTTGACCCCGCCACTGGAAGAACTTGTCGCTCTTTGCTGTAAGTCCCACCACTTCCCAGGTGGGGTCCCAGGAATTAGGAACATTTCTTCCTCCATTCTCATCTGTCAGTCATCTGGAGCTGTTCGCTCTCTGCTTTTACTCCTGTGGTGACTGCTAGAAGATGAACAGAATAAGGAGGGGACTGACCCTCAGTGGTCCCTTTAGTTAATGTCACACCTTGGCTTAAAATGTGAGTCAAAACACGGTGATTACAAATTATATGCTAGGCGTGCTATGTGGACATTGTTTTCCTTTTTGTTCTTCGTTCCCTTCACAGGGGCAGAGCATTGTCATCTGTCTGGCTTTCTTTCTTCCTTCCTTTCTTTTTGTCTTTTTCATTTATTTGAAACAATCTCAAATTTACAGGAAAGCTGAAAACAGTACAAAAATCTCTTTTTTTTTTCCTCAATAATTTGTGTTGCTGACCTGATACCCCATTACCTCTAAACACTTTAACATGTGTTTCTCACGAAGGGAGATATTTCCCTACACAACCTCAATAATCCCCTGGAAATTAGGAAATTAACATTACATGTTCCTACTATCTAATCCTCAGCCTCCATTTAAGCATGACCCGTTGCTCCAGTACGTCCTTCACAGTGGAAAGATCTACCTGGGATCACCTGGGGCACGTTAGTTACCACGTCTTTAGAGCGTCTTTCAGTCTGAAATAGCTTCTCAGTCTTTCCTTGCCTTTTAAGACCTTGACACTTTTGAAGATTAATAGACCAGTTATTCAGTTACTGAATGCTCTTCAGTCTGGGTGTGTCTGATGCCCCCTCATTTGTTGTATCTTTGGTTACTATGTATCTTTGGCAGGAATGTTGCACAAGTGACGCCATGTTTTCTTCATGGCAACCCATCAGGTGGACCATGATTCTGATTTTTACCAGGGGACGTGGCCTTTGATCACTATGTTAGCATGGTGTTACGGATTGAACACCCCGCCTGGCTCCCCAGGATTATGTTGAACCCTACTTCCAATGTGATAGTATTAGGAGTTGGGGCCTTTGGGAGTTTATTAGGATTAAATGAGGTCATGAAGGTGGAGCCCTCATGAATGGGACTGGTGCCTTCATGAGAGTCTCGAGAGGCTTTACTTCATCTCTTTGCTCTCCTCTAAGTAAGGAAACAATGAGAAGTTGGCAGCCTGCGAGAGGTTTCTCATCAGAACCTGACTGTACTAGCACCTTGATCTTAGACCTCCAGCCTCCAGAACCGTGACAAATGAGTTTCTGTTGTTTATAAGGCACCTTGTTTATGGTGTTTTGTCCTGGCAGACTGAGCTGAGAGTGGCCATTTGCTTCTTTCCCTTTGGAATTAAAAAGCATGTTATGGGAAAGTATTTTGAAACTACGTGAATATCCTGTTTCTCACCAAACTTTTATTTATTCCCTTACTTATATCAGCATGGACTTGTGGTTTCCTATTCCATTCAAAGAATTATAATTCACTCTTAGTGTTTATTTCGATGCTCAAATTGTCCCAGATTTGGCCAGACTGAATTCCTCCAAACTGGTCTCTGTGTCTTTTTGACGTGTTCCCATCATTTTTAGAGCACTTCTTTATTTTCTGGGACAAGAAGACATTTCAATCTCAGCTGTACTTTTTCCTAATCATTACACTGGGACTCAAACTCTCATGCTGGCTTTGAGGTTTCCAGTTCTATTTGAAGAGAACAAAGAGAAAGCCGAGGGTAAAGCCTAGTCTGATACGCCCAAGTGGAGGTAGTGTTAAGACACAGCTGTAGAGAAAGAGCTGAGTCAACAGATCCATAAACAACTCAGAATCATCCTGCAGGCACCTTCCTAATGTGTGGAATACACAAGCTGGCCGATCTAGGAGGCTTTGATTTAATTTTAGAAGATAATTTGGCTTGGGGTGACTTTTCAACGACCAGTGGAATACGCCAATACATCCAAGAGTTCTCCTGGGCCTGAACCTTGGGCTAGAGGGACCCTAGAGTCAGTTTGGTCATTCTTGGACCAGACCATCCTGCTACTGAGAAAACTGGTGTAATCTGGCCCCGAGAAGACAGGCTTCTGGGCAGGGAAAATAGCAGGCACCACCCTGGAGCGTTCTCAGGCATCGGCTGCAGCATCCTGGAAGCCACAGGAACAAGACCTGCTTTGCAGAAGTTGTTGCCTCTAAGACTGTCTCCTCGGTCACAAGTCAGTGTCCTGTGGGAGCAGAGCCTCTGCCCGAAGATCCACCCCCTTCCAGGAAGCCTGGCCCAGGAAGCTATACTCAAATGTTCCATCTCAAACAGATTTTTATATTTTAATATGTCTACGAAATGTTCTATTTCAGGGACCTGTTTTAGAAATCGGGGCTAGGGATTTCATTTTGACAAGGAAGCTCTTCCTCCCGAGAGTCTAGAATGTTTTCCCAGGCCTGCACTAGGAATGCCAGTTCCTCGTTCATGATGACTCCCACGTGTTTCCTTCTCTCTGGAATGCCTGTTCTTACCCTTTGCCTATTGGGTTGGGTTTTCTTTACTTGTTGGTTTTTAGGAGGTCTTTATGTATATTTGGTAGTAATCTTTTGTGAGTGATGTGTACTGCAAATACGTTCTTCCAGTTTGTAATTTGTCATGTTTTTATTTTCTTAAGGAGATTTTTCACTTTCTTAAGGAGATCTTTTTTGTTTTTTTTTAATTGTGTGATTTTATTTTTTTATTATGGAAAATTTAAACACATGAAAGTCTAAAGTATAATATAACGACTCCCCAGATACCCAATGTTTAATAATACTCCACTTGTTAACAGTCATCAATGAGTGATTTGAAGTATTTTGGATAAAAAAAAAAGGCATTATGTTTATTGACATCAAGTTGGCCAATATTTTGTTTTATTGTTAGAGATTTGGGGGTCTTCTTTATTTTTAAAATAGAATTTTTCTTTTGTGATAATTTTAGGTTTATAGAAAAGTTTCAGGGATAATGAGTAGTGATTTCCCGTATACCCCTCACCAGTGTCCATTTTCCCTACCATGATCATACATTACGACATTACCATGTTAACTCGGAGAAACCAACACAGGAATGTTACTATTAACTAAGCTCCAGACTTTATACAGATTTTGCCAGTTTTCCCATTAATGCCCTTTTCCTCTTCCAGGATCTTAGACAGGAAACCACAATGCATTTAGTTGTCATGTCTCCCTAGTCTGTGGTATAGGACAGTGTTTTAAGTCTGTCTTTGCTTTTCACACCCTGACAGTTGTGAGGAATACTGGTCAAGTATTTCGTAGAGTAGGGCTTACTTTAAAATTATCCTTTACTCTGAGGTTCAGAAAAGTCACCTATGGTTTCCTCTAAATGTTACATTTTTTTTTCTATTGACATTCACGTTCTTAATCTATTCGGGATTTATTTTTATGGTAAGGATCCATGTTTCTTTTTTTTCCAGATGGATAACCTGTTTTCTGTCACTGAGTAGTTTTCCTTTCCCCTGAGGATTTTCCATGACCTCCTGGTCATATGTTAATATTCCTCATATGTACAGATCTGTTTCTGGGCTCTATTTCATTCTCTTGGTTGTTTTGTCTCTGTGCCAATGACATCCTGGTCTTAATTACTGCAGCTTTCTCGTAAGTCTTTATATCTGGCAGAGCTAAGCTCTTCTCCTTCCTCTTCTTTTCAGAAGTGTCACGGATATTCTTCTTTATACATTTTAGAATATACATTTGCGCTTCCTCACATAGTTGTCATGTTTTATAAAAACAAACACGTAAACTCTGTTTTGGATTTTGATTGGAGTTTAGTTAAATCCATGGATCAGTGTGTGAAGTATGACTTTTTCGGGTTAAAATTTCCTGGCCATAAACATGCTACCATTCTCCTTATTGGGGTCTTTTTAAAGTTTTCAATAAAGTGGTACAATTTACTCTGTATAGGGTTCGCATATCTTTCATTAGTCTTATTTCTAGGTTTTTGTTACTATGAAACAGCGGCTTCTTAAAAGTGCAATTTTCTAATTGGTTGCCAGTGAATAAAATGGAACTACACTGTATATGCAGTTATCGATCAGCTTGCCAAACTTTCTCCTATTTATTCTAGTAATTTGTTAATTCCTTTCAGTTTTCTATAAAGACAATGATATCACCATGAAATATTCTAATTTTCTTTCCTCCCTTTCAGTGCTTATGACTTGAATTTCTTTATTGTGCTGGCCGGGACATGTTGAATGGACCTGGTGATCATGGGCATCTGTCCCCTTTCTGACTTTAAAGGATACTATTCCTACTATTTTTTTTTTTTTTAATTCAAAGCTCTGCTTGTCTTATGAAGTGAGTTGGAGAGTAAGCTTTCTTCTTTGTTCTCTAAAAAAGTCTTTATAAATTAGAATGATCTATTCTTCAAATACGCAGACTTGCCTGTAGAACAAACTGAGCTTGAAGTTTTCTTTGTGGGGAAAGAACCCACTTCTGACATCCATCTTACCATTTATTTTGTTTTATTATTATTATTATTTGTTAAAGTAAGCTCTATGCCAACATGAGGCTTGAACTCATGATCCCAAAATCCCAAGAGTCACATGGTCACATGACTGAGCCAGCCACACGCTCCCATCATCTTTTTACAATTTTACAAATGAATACCTATTTATGACATTCATTTTTCTAGTAAAAAAAGACTCTCTTATTGATCAAGATATATACACACAGACACACACACACAGAAAAAACTACAGAGAGAATGCATATGTGTGGTGAAGGTTTTGTAGTAGCTAACTGTGTTGTGTGGCTCTGAGGTTAAATGTTAATTGACCACTTTTGAAGAGCAAGTTTCCTGATTAAAGAAACTGACTTCTGTTTATGTGTGTCTTAACCCACCCCCAACTCACACACATTTACATATTGTCCTTGCCAAAATACTTTAAAGAAAATTATGACATTTTAAAGAAAATTCATTCTCTGTGTGTGGATTTTTTTAAAAATCCACTTCGGGATCCCAGGCTGCCTTCTTTTTGACGCCAAGTTAATGTCTAATCATTTGCTTTCTGACTTGCTCAAACATGAATACCTGGAAAGAAAAGCTCTCGGTGGAGCAGAGATTAGCTCTATGAGAAAAAGGAAGAAAGACAGGAGTCTACAGCAAGCCTGAGCAAGTTTCTTAGCTCTTCTTTAATATTCAGTTGTTGGAGAACAGATTGAACTCTTGCTCCCAAGGATAAGATCAGCACTTTGGAGGAAATGTCAAAAACTTAAGAAATCAGAACAAAGCCATTATTAATCATTCTTTCACTCCCGTAACAGTTACTGAGTGCCTCCCATGCGCAAGGCATCATGATAGACACCAAGGATATGAAGAATAAATATGAAACTGTTCTTGCCTTCAAATAACTTGTAGCCTGATAGGATTCAATAGGTAATTAAGAATGCACAGGTTGTTATGGAAGATGAGGTGGGGGGGGGATTTCCTCTGGGGAAATGATGCTTTTGAGTGTGAACTAAGCCTGCAGATGGTTCTTGGTTCAAGACTTTGTTTTCAGTAAAGAATAAATAATGGCTCTTTTACTACTAGGACTGAGCTAAACTACCTAATACCCCAATCTTGCTAAAGCCAGCAAAAAAGTTAGAGAACATATCTTTTTAATCTTTGTTTAGAAATGTTTTACTTATTTGAGAGAGAGTGTGAGAGCATGTGAAAGAGAACCCAAGCAAGCAGAGGGAGTGGCAGAGGGAGAGGGAGAGGGAGAGGGAGAAGCTGATTAGGGAACCCAATGTGGGGCTCAATCCCAGGACCCCGAGATCATGACCTGAGCCAAAGGCAAACATTTAACAGACAGAGCCACCCAGGCTCCCCAAAAAATCTTTCTAAAAACATCAAGGAACTAAAAAGATAGTGGAAAGTTACAAAGATAAGATCCAAGATGAGATAGGAATCCAGAGAATTAAGTCTAGCATTTGGGGCTGTTTTTGCTGAGGAGACATTTGCTGGGCCAGAAGAAGTGGCTGGGTATCTGAATAGCATTGCAACAGACTTCCAGGGCTAGAAGAACAAACACCAGGCTTAAGTGATGATCAACGGTGAGGACTTCATGTAACTCCCTGTTCTCAGCACTGGGCTTTTAAAAGCTGCATCTTTAGATGGAAAATCTAAACTAACCCTGATATTACCTGCAGTCTGCTCTTAAGTCCTTTGGATTGTCTAGAAAATGTCAGTTGTTATTATATTCAGGTAATTTTGTATTGTCAGTATGTTTAAGACCCTGGCAGAAACTTAAATAAAACATGCCTGAAGGAAAGTAACATCTTTGCTTTGTCACAACTTGTGACAACTTTGTCACAGTTGTATCTGTCAGGCTCCAAATAGGAGAAAGAAACCACACGGTAATTTCTTTATTTCTTTCTTTATTTATTTGACAGACAGAGATCACAAGTAGGCAGAGAGGCAGGCAGAGAGAGAAGGAGAAGCAGGCTCCCTGCTGAGCAGAGAGCCCAATGCCGGGCTCGATCCCAGGACCCTGAGACCATGAGACCATGACCTGAGCCGAAGGCAGAGGCTTAACCCACTGAACCACTCAGGTGCCCCACCACACAGTAATTTAAACAATGAAGAATCCAATATCAAGAATTATGTACTATAACAAAGGATCAGAGTAATGAGAGATTGGCTTATAAGAAATAATAAGAACTCTAATAATATTGAAATAGCAGATTAAGGAGAAATCACTAACCCTAGGGCTGAGATAGAACACCCAAAGAAGGGTCTTCTCCTGCTCCAAGACTGAGATTCTGAACTTTTTGAGAGGCATTGGCTAAATGTGGCTCAATGGATAACAGAAATCCCTGTGGTGATGCATTGGTGGGACTTGTTGGAATTATGCCCTCTGAAACTTGCCAGAAATCTGCTCTTTAGGGTGTTGGGGAAAGCCGTCCTCAGGGAAGGGTCCCACTAGAGATGCTCTATTACAAAACTGCCAGGATGGGGAGGACTGGACACACTGCAGGAGCCAAGGGCTAGGGAAGCAGCTACAGTCATGGTAGAATCCTAGAACTGGAAAAGCTGTGTGCTCTACCAGAGCTTGCTTATTAGCCTAGTACACTGGAGGCAGGAAGAAAAACCCTTTCCCTGCAGTGTCTCTCTAGCACCCTCCACTAAGAAAAGCTCAGCACCAACTGACATGAAAAAAAAAATAGTTAAAGGGACAAGATCTATTTTCACAGAGCAGCCCAAAAGAATAAATCTGGAGTTGAGCGGTAATGAAATCAATAACCAGAGTAAGAAACAAGAAGAAATTTTATAACTGAAAAAGAAAATATCCAAAGCTAAGAAAATAGATGTGTGTAATAGTGCATTAAGTACAACTGAAGAAAGAATTAGGGAACTGGAGGACAGATCAGAAACAGGTAATATACAGACGGTAAGAGACATTTATGATAGAGTTGAAAGGTTCTAAATACATGCCATCCAATGTGATGGCCAATAGCCAAGCAAGGATGTTTAAATTGAAATGGATTACATGTAAACAAAAATCTAAAATTCATTTCCTCTATCACAATAGCCACACTTCAAATGCCCACGAGCTCCAGCACAGATATAGAAAAGTACCATTATTGCAGCAGGTTTTATTAGTGCTGGATTAAATGTTGTCTTAATTAAAACCTCATATAGGAGAAAAATGGAGCAGAAACAATATTTGAGGAGGGTTGGCTGAATAATTTCCAAAACTAAAAATAGACATCAAGCCACAGGTTTTAGAAAGCCAACAAATCATAAACAGGGTAAGTAAAAAAGAAACCCCTTACTCAGACCAAGAAAATCTTTAAGAAAACCAAAGCCTTAATGGTAAAGACTTGAAAGCTTTCCCTTTGATGTAAGGAACAAGGCAGGAATGACTGTTCCCACCACTTCTAGGTGACATCTCTTGGCCAGTGCTGTAAATCAAGAAAAGGAAATCAGAAATATAAGAACTAGAAGGAAGGCCAAGGGGTCACTTTTGAAGGCCACATTATTACGTACTTAGAAAATCAAAGAGAATTTATAAACTACTAGAATTGGTAAGTTCGTGAATGTAAAGTTAGCGTTCAAAGATTGAAAATTAAATTTTAAAACGTACTACTTTTAATGACAAAAAATGATAAACTACCTAAAAACAAATATTACAGAAGATATGTAAGATCTCTAAATAGAAACTATAAAATTGTATTACAAGTAACTAAAAAGAGCTAAATAAATGGAGAGATGTGCCATATTAAGGAATTAGAAAACCCAGCTATCATAAAGCTATCACATCTCCCTAAACTGATGTGTAGATTCAGTTTGATTCCCTCTCAAGAGATGTTTTTGACAATCTGGTCTTAAAATTGATATGGAAATACAAAGGACCCACAATAATCAACACTCTGCCCTGAAGAACAACATGTGGGGAAGGTTTGCTCTTCCAACTATTAAGACTTATTATAAAATTATACATTAAGTCAATGTTGTATAGATATTTAGTAGTAGAATAGACTAGAGATCCCAGAAACAGATCCTGGAATACACAGAAACGCAGGTTTTGACCAAATGTCAATACAAAAGAGTGGGAAAAGATTCACTTACAGATAAATGATCCCAGGACAACTGGTCACCCGTAAGGAAAAAATGGAACTCAACTCTTACCCCAAACTGTACATGAAAGTCCATCCCATTGAGGTTGTCAGCTAAATGTGAAAAGCAAAGCAATGAAACTTTTAGAATAAAACATAGTAGAATATCTTCATGACCTTGCCCTAACACTAAAATTCTTTTAAAATATTGATACATCTGTGTACCTTAAAATTCAGAACTTCTGTTCATGAAAATATACTATAAGGAAAGTACAAAAGGCTAGCTACAGACCAGGACTACACTTGCATCTGACAAAGGGGCTTAAATCTAGAATATTGAAAGAAGTACTGAGTCAATAAGAAAAGGACAGATACGGGCACCTGGGTGGCTCAGTGGGTTAAGCCTCTACCTTCGGCTGGGGTATTGATCTCAGGGTCCTGGGATTGAGCCCCGCATTGGATTCTCTGCTCAGCGGGGAGCCTGCCTCCCCCCATCTCTCTGCCTGCCTCTCTGCCTACTTGTGATCTCTGTCTGTCAAATAAATACATAAAATCTTAAAAAAAAAAAAAAAGAAAGAAAGAAAAGAAAAGGACAGATAACCCAGCAGAAAAATTGGCAAGAGATTGAACTTTACAAAAGCAGAAATCCAGATGGTCAATAAACATTTGAGATGATGTCCAACCTCATTAGTAATTAGGAAAATGAAAACTTAAATGACAGCGATATACCACTACTCACTCACCAGAATGGCTAAAATTTTAGAAACCGAGTAGTCCAGGATGACAATGTTATGCATTATTGGTGGGAATAAATTGCAACAATGACTTTGGGAAACTGTGGCATAGTCTCCTAAAATTGAAAATCCTCATATTCTGTGACTCAGCAATTCTACTCCGAGATATATACCCTGCCCTGAAAAATGCTCATACAGATGAAAAAGATGTATATGAACATACACAGCATTATTTGAAGTCACCCAAGACTAGAAAGAACCCACACGTCCATGGACACAGAATGGGTGAGTGGTATATTCGTGGAAGGACTGCGGTGGGAGTTATATTCACGGAAAGCAATCAGTGATCCCATGATGGTCACTGTATGCAGCAACGTGGATGAATGGGCTCCAGTAGCAACCAAGTGACGAAGAGGAACTTCGCCTGAGCTGGAGAAAGGTGACCACTGCGAGCAGAGAAGCCAGCCCATGGGGGCGCCCTCAGTCCCTGGGGCCCCCACCCGCACCTCGGTGCTGCCGCATCGGCTACTGCTTCTCTATCTTGCAGTGAAGACCACGTTCCTTTTCACATCTGTCCTACGCTCTGGATTCCCTCTCGTTTCTGAGTCTTCAACTCACTTTCTGGATGGGAGCCCGCTTCTCTCCCAGTGTTCCTTAGCACCGCAGTTATTTGTTTGCAGTTAAGTCTCCTTGCCAAAGTGTGAGCTCCTTCGGGGCAGAAAGCCCATCTGTCAGGACCATCCTGCATGGCCAGAGCTTCAGAGGGCTCGGCACTTGGAAAAGGTTCAATGACCACAGCCATTTGCTTGATGCACAGGCCCACTCTGCCTCAAGGCAATGCGGCACTTAGCAAGGATCTCACTCTTTCCCGGGTTCCCATCTCTTCACCGGTGAAGGAGCGCTCCGTTCCAGGATCCCAGGATTCTCTGGTCTCTGGGACTGGCCCCGGTACATACTACCCAGAATGCTAAGTACCTCCTTTCTTCAGGAGGTACTGAGAATATCTGAAGCAGAGAAGGAAGAGGGAGTAAGCTCAATTTAACTGAGTATCTTCTATGCACCGGGATCTGTGATAGGCTATCTGTGTTTTTTCTCCTGAATTAAAAAAATAATAATGTAAATCTCAAAACAACTTTTTTAAAAGATTTTACTTATTTATTTGACAGAGAGAGATCACAAGTAGGCAGAGAGGCAGGCAGAGAGAGAGAGGAGGAAGCGGGCTCCTTGCCAAGCAGAGAGCCCGATATGGGGCTCGATCCCAGGACCCTGAGAGCATGACCTGAGCCAAAGGCAGAGGCTCTAACTCACTGAGCCAAACAGGTGTCCTCAAAACAACCTTTTGAGGTGGCTGTCATTATTCCTTTTCTGCAAGTGCTTGAACTGAGGTTTAGGACTGGTGAGTAATTTTGCATAAGGTGACCAGCGCGTTGGCAGACCCTAGAATTGAGCAAGGGCAGGGGTGCTGTCCTTCCGCTCCCCCTGTTTGCCTCTCCTGGTCTGATCAGAAGATGAAGGATATGTGGAAAGACTATCAACTAGGTCATCAGAGTCTAGCTTGAGTTCGAAACCGACTTCTACTTCCTACAAGCTGTGAGGCCTTGAGCAGCTAACCTAAAATCTCTGGGCCAACCTGGCTGGGTATTCACACGGCGTTGGGGAGGTGGGGCTGTGGACTAAGTCCGGGGGCAGGTTTCACAGGGCTGGGAGTTCAGGTGTGTTTCAGCTCTGCCCTGTCCTGTCTCCCAGTCTGAGAGGGAACAGAACGAGGGAGGATCGCGTCTGCACGGAAAACCCCAGGAGCGGAGAGGAGAGTCCGCATGTCTCTGGTGGTTTCCCAACCCCTGAGCCGCCCCCACTGGACGGGTGTGATATGCTGCTTACAAGACACCCCTGCAGTGTATCAGACGCTACAAAACCCCCGTCCTCTGACTCTTGGGGTCCACTGCGACTGTCTCCTCAAGTTCTACCACAGGCAGCACCCATCTCTTTAGTCTTGCTTGGATGCCTTGGTTTAGAAAAGGCTGAAGTTTTCCCAAAACAAACTCTGTGTCCCCTCCTTTCTACTCTTCCTGCTTTAATGCTGTAACCTCTTTTGTAGATGGTTGCTGTGGCTTCCTTCCGATCTCTTCATATTGGCCTCCCAGCCTCTTCAGATCAAAAGTTTGCTCCTTCTTCAAAGCTCAGCCATGACGCGGTCTTCTCTGATCTCTTCTACCCGAGTTAAAAAGCTCTTGACTGGAAATCCTGACGTGGACTTTCCCACCTTTGGGACGGGGTTTGTCTTATAGCTCTGGGGGTTTCTCCTTTCCCACACAGCTGACAGGAAGCTCCAGTGTTGTCTGCATGCCCTCCGATGCCTGTCCCTCACTTAGTGCTTGAGTAGGTGAGTAAATGAGAGACTAAAGAACTGGTCATTCTCTCAGTGGTCTTGCTTCCTTTTCTCCACTCGTGAGCAACTCCAAACTGCATTGAAGTCCCCTCCTGCGCTTTGCTTCTTTCTCTCAAGTTTTCTATTAACCACTCCCCTCCTTTCCTCTCCTGTTCTTCTCACAGCCCAGCACAGCACACATAGAGTGAGGGGTTCCAGCCAGGGAGCCTCTGGATAAGGTTCCAAAATTCTCTAGCTGGTCTATGGTTCCTTAGACCTCCAGAGGTGGAGTTCCTGGAACCAATGAGCTTCTTATCCAGAATGCACTTAGTCTTAAGAATGGGGCTCCCGAACCTGCCTTCTCCTCTTGGGTTTTAGAGACAATCTTGTGGAACTTCTTTTTTCTCCTGTTTGATCCTTTATTGTTTCAGTCAGAAGCTGCAGTCTGGGGAGAACTTACATACACATTGGTCTCTGAGGACTCGCACATAAGGCGGCATTCAAAGCCGTCTTATGCATTCAAAGCGTCTTGCTCAAGCCAGGAATGTCCTCAGGACACTTCCTCTTCCCCAACCTCCACCCTGATTTTTAAAAAGAAATGATGAACTGGAAGAGTTGCTTTGAGGCTGAGTTATGGGAGAACCTGGCTGCGGCAGTCTGCTCTACGGTCTCTGCAGGCTCCCCTAAGTCATAGAAGTTGACAGTCTCAAGGGAAGTAAAAGAAAAAAACATGTTCTTATTCTGAGAAGGGGATGGCAGGGTATGGAATGACAGAAGAACGTTTCATGAAACCACAGGGCTGGGGTCTGACTCCAATCCCCTCCCAAAGACCTTGTTCCCTGGTCCTATTCAGAGTCTACTAACATTTGTGAGTTTCTGCTTCTTGATGGAATGAGGGAAACTGAAACCACGCCATCAACCTCTGTCCAGGGCCTGAGGTCAAGGCCTTCACATTAACTACGCTCTTGCCTCTTCTGCCTGTGTCTGGGCCTTCTTATACATTTGACTCTATTTACCCAAATGGATCCCCTGTGCCTGAATGATTCTCCTTTATTTTGCAAGTCTTCACTCTGAACTTTCCCAGTGAGTGTTCACTTTAGTTGAACAGACATTCCTTGAGCTTCCAAGAGGGTTGTGGTCCCTGCCTTCAAGACGCTTTTAACTTTGGGAGCACCTGGGTGGCTCAGTCCATTAAGTATCTGCCTTCAACTCAGGTCATGATCCCAGGGGCCTGGGATGAAGCCATCATTCTGCTATGGCTCAGGTACAAGTTGAGAGAATGACAGAGAAAGAACTAGAAAGGAAGGTTGAAATGATGTCACTGAGGGTCTGCATGCCAAGCTCAGAAGCCTAAATATTTTCGTATAAAAATGTTGAGCCAGAGCAAAATTTTGAGTTAAGAAATGTCCAAGTCTTGGGGCGCCTGGGTGGCTCAGTCCGTTAAGCATCTGCCTTCGGCTCAGGCCATGATCCTGGGGTCCTGGGATTGAGCCCGCCACTGGGCTCCTTACTCAGCAAGGAGTCTGCTTCTCCCTCTCCCTTCCCCTGCTGGTGTTCCCCCTCTTTCTCTCTCTCTCAAGTAAATAATTAAAATATTTTTTAAAAAAAGAAAGAAAGGGAGAGAGAGAAAAAGAAAGAGAGAAAGGAATGCCCAAATCTCAGTCTGTGGGCCATTTAATCCCCAGTCAGTCACTGAATCTACATCCGTAGCCTCTGGCATCAAGTCTCTCCATCCTTAGGGTCACCACAGTCCTTGTTCATGCCACCACCTTCTCTTACCTGGGTGTGTGCCGTGGTGCCCTAACTGGTCTTCCATTCTCCAGACTCCCCGCTGTTGTGGCTGCTCCTGAGTGACTCCCCACCAGCAGCCAGACTTGGCCTCTGTCAGAGCACAAATCCAATTTTGTCAGTTTCCTGTTTTGAGACTTTCGAGAGCTTCATCTTACCCTCAAGATGAAGCCAAAATTCCTTTCATATTCCACACCTGTCCCTTCCTGTCTCTTGCCATTCCTGTCGCAATCTCTAATTCTGCAATCCCTTTCTCCGTGAGAATGCCCCTTTTGCTGTTCACCTGGCCTGACCCTACATGTAGTGGGTCAAGGTTTGGCTCAGGTGTTACCTCCTGGGGAGCCGGCTCTGACACCCATCCTATCCTCTGGCTTCTTTAGCTCCCAAGGCTTCCTGTTGTTTTAACTCTTACCACACAGTGTTGGAATAGTCTGTTGATTTATTTCCCCCCAACTCTCTGTTTTATTATAGGATCCGTGTTCCCACACAGCAGGTACTTGGAACTCAAAACGGAAAAAGTTTCCTCAAAGGGAAGAGTAAGTGTTCACTTCCTCTCTGGACTGACGTCTCCTGGCCCCCACAGCCCCCACACACTCTGGAAGAGTTATGTGCCCCCGTTTCTTCTTCCCATTGTCTTCCTGCCCCTAAATCTGTCCAAAGAGGTGACTGTCGTGCTCCAACAGCTATGGGAAAGCCTGGACTAAGGTACCAGACCACTAGCAGCAGTGGCCTCTGGGAAGTAGGACAAGAGTCGGTATCGTATTCTTTCCATTTAGCTTCAGTTTATTAAATGTAGTATATTTTATAACGGGATTTTTTTTTTTTTTTAGCAAGAATTATCAGTAGATGGGGACTGAAAGAGCTTGGTTTCAGTCAGAAAAGCAGAATAATGTATACAGTAAACTATCATCTGTCTAAAAAAGAAAAGCAAAAGACATATTTATAAAAGCCTCTAGGAGGCCATATAAGAAACGGACAGTACCAGCCACCTCCTTGGAGGGGAGCTGGGAGCCTGGGACCTGGGAAGATAGAATTTTCACTCCATCCCCAAGCATATTTTGGATTTTGAACCACAAGAATGTATTATCTATACCAAAAAAAAAAAGAAGAAGAAGAAGAAGAAGTGTAGGGGCACCTGGGTGGCTTAGTACGTTAAGCCTCTGCCTTCGGCTCAGGTCTTGATCCCAGGGTCCTGGGATCGAGCCCCACATTGGGCTCTCTGCTCAGCAGGGAGCCTGCTTCCTCCTCTCTCTCTCTGCCTGGTTGTGGTCTCTCTCTCTGTGTCAAGTAAATAAATTTAATTTAATTTAATTTTAAAAAAAGAAGTGTAAATTGAAAACAGCTGAGCTTAATGTCTACCCCACCAGATAACTTCGGAAACCTCATTTTCCCCACCTGGAAAATGGAAACTATGTGGACGTCACAGGGTTGTTGCAAGGAGTGGCAGGCGAGGGAGTGTGGCCAGGGCCAGGAAGCTTCGAGGCACCCCACCCAGACCAGGCCAGGCCGTGCCTTCTCATTCCATGCCTCCTTCCGACGGTTCACCCCTTCTCATCCTCCAAATGAAGCTGTCAAGGCCAAGCCCTGTGTCTGCCAACATCCCCACCACCCCCACCGCCCCGCCAGTAGAAGTTCCTAACTTGGCCCTCGGCCCATTGGAACCCAGCTAATGGCATGAAGGCAAAGCCACACTCTGAGGATCGGGGCATTTCAAAGCAGCGAACAGCGCTTTTTGTTCTCTTAGGCTCTCAGCCTGCCAGCAAGTTCCACACATTAGAAATATTTTGGGTCAGCACTGCAGTTTTCAACCATAGATTCATTTAGTTTCACGACTACTTCCTTATAATAGCTCTGGGAAAAACTGCACTGGGCCGGGACCCAAACCACGTTCCTGGCTTCGCAAGCTACGTTCAAGATGGTGTCTTCGGTTAGTAGTCATAAAAGACGCTGAAATCTCCTGCAACTGACTAGGAATCGGTCTGGAAAGAAAGGACTGTTTGGGTTGAGTTTCTAAAGGGCTGTCAGCACCGTGACCTTCAAGCTGCTGGAGGCAGGAAGAGGAACATAACTTACCATGTTTCTGCCTGTTGAAAGAGCCTGCTTTTCTCAGCAGCCCCATGGATTTTTTTTTCTTCTGGATGTGGATATTTATTGAGTATTGATGAGACTTGAGATGCCACAGAGAGTACTTTCTTTGTTGTCTGGGATAGGGTTACCAGATTTGGCAAAATAGAAATACAAGATACCAGTTAAGTCAAAATTCCAGATAAATAATGAACATATCTTCAGCCTAAGTAGGTCCCATGCTATATCGGAATACTTACACTGAAAATCATTCCATGTGGATTTAAAGTTCAGCTTTAACTGAGTGTTCTCTATTTTATCTGGCGTCCTTGCCTGTGAAGGACACAGGGAGAATCCTCGTTAGCTCTGCAGAGGAGACAAGAGGCCCATTTCTCTTGCCGTCTGGCCTGGTCCTCTTTCTTGAAACTAGTCCTCCACCCCTGGGCCACAAGATCAGAACCCAAAAGGGCCAAGACCCCAGCATGCTTGCTTTGCTACACCTTCTCTCTTGAGCACCCTGTCCTGTATCCTGCTTTCAGAGTAATATCTGCTCCCCTGGTTCCTGCCTTAGCCCATGTTCTCCTACAGGCTCTTGCTTTGCCTAGGCCTTGTCACGGTCCCATACAGCTCCCTCGGGTGGCCTTACTCCCTCTTCAGCAAGAGACTCACATGTCTGCACAAATACCTTCTGTGTCGACACTGAGGAATGGTTCGGCCTGATTCACAGCAGCTCTGAGAACCCGCTCTGGCTCCGGTCCTTTGACTTGGGCTCTCACCAGATTTGTCCCGCCCTTTTAAGAGGAGTCTCCCTGGATCCAGCTCAGGGAGGAATTTGCTTTGACATGGTCCTGTGCTCCCTTTCTTTCTCTTTTTTTAGAGATTTTATTTATTTGACAGAGAGAGACACAGCAAGAGAGGGAACACAAGCAGGGGGAGCGGAAGAGGGAGGAGCAGGCTTCCTGCAGAGCAGGAGACAGATGCGGGGCTCAATCCCAGGACCCTGGGATCATGACCCAAGTTAAAGGCAGATGCTTAAGGACTGAGCCACCCAGGCGCCCCTTGTGCTTCTTTTCAATGAGAGGCCACCTGAATAGGGCCATTTTACCAGCTGGTGGTCACCAACATGCTGTGCAAAGATGCCCCCTGGGTCTTAGTGATGTCTATCGAACATTGCGCTTCAGAGGACATGAAATACCAGAATCTATGTTGGTTTGCTAGGACTGCTGAATGAGGTACCACAAAATTACTGTCTCACAGTTCTAGAGGATGGAAGCCAGAAAACTTCTGAAACTGTAGGGAGGGATCCTTCCGTGCCTTTCTCTGACTTCTGGCAGATTGCCGGCCATCTTCCTTGGTTTCCAGACGTATCACTCCAATCTTCCATCTGTGCGTCGCCTTCCCCCTGTGTCTTGTCAGCCAAAGGCTGTCTGTGGACACGGATTTTAACATAAATTCGTTGGTTGCTAATAAATAAAAATTGGAAAAGCCAACACAAAAATCTGGACTTCTGTAGGCCTTTGTAATTAAGACTACACCATAGGCTTTGTTGGAGAGCAGGTGACAGACTTGTCATACATGAGTGCAAATGGGTTTGCCATGTCCTTTCCCAAGAAGAAGCACAGAAAAAGGTCGGAAGAAACAGGCTCTGGTCCCTTGAGGCAGGACATATGGGGAGGCTGAGGAAGGGCTGAGCGGCAGGCACTAAAGCCGGTTTGGGGCCGGGCGTTTTCACATGCGGAGCTGCACCTCAGACTCTTTCCTCTGTGGCACTGGGCCGCGGTCCCAACCCTGGAGTCAGCTGTCCTCACTCCTTCCGGACCTCTGCACCACCAGTGGTCCAGCTCCTGAAGGATTTCCTATTTCTCCGGCAATTTCCTCAGACATGAGAAAAGGATCTTTGAAGGATATTTTTGGACACTTTGATAATCTATACAAGTTTTGGCTAAGGAAGTGTTTGTTGCGATTCCTGGCTATGCATATTTCCATCTGGTTCCACATGGTTTCTGTGTCTCTCCTCACCCTGCAAGTTAATTAGAGTTCTAATTTTCAGTAATATTTCTCACATGTGCAATTTTTGTACTACTTAGAGCCTTTGCTGAGAAGAGTTCCACAAACTTCCGTCTGTGTTTATTTTTCTGTTTATAGAGCAGAGTGTGCCCATCCTTGCACCAAGGCAACACCATAGTTAAAACTCTACTCCTTCGTTTACTCAAAATTTTTCTTTTCCTGATTAAGAACCATCACCTTCTTAAAAATTTTTTTTTGAACTTCCACTACTGACACACAACATTTGGCTTTTTTAGGGCTATTTTCTATAAAGCTACTTATCTTTTTCAAATAAATTTAAGTATAATACCTACACAAACTCAAAGTTATAATCCCTTCACGAGAGAGTTGGAATGAGAAGACACGCTGGGTTTCGGCTGCTGGCTGGCCAGCAAGGCAGAGTTTCTGGGAGCCCCAAAGTTCTGGATTTATGATGTGGCCAGATGCACTCAGGTGACACCACGAGGTAGACATCACAATCATCCACGTGCTGGAGGTGGGACGGCCAGAGCTCTGAGCCCAAGGAGCTTGCCCAAGGTCACTCAGCTACAGGATAGCAAAGCCAGACTTTGAACTCAGTTCTTTCTCACATCAAAGCTTAATACTTCCACAGGCGTGCTCCCCCGCCTTCTGGCCAGATGACCACCTACCATGGTAGGTGGATCTAACCACCCGGGAAGATCTCGGAGGGAGCACACTCTTTTGTGGGGAAGGTTGGTGGTGGCAGTGGTGAGTTAAGAAGACACATTTTTTACTTTATTTGCTCATGTTTTATTTGACTTTGATCCGGTGCCAGTTTATTACCTTGGTAATTTTTAAGAAGCGATAAGATATAAAAGTCAATCAATCAATAAAAATAGAGATTTGAAGCCTAAAAGAAAATTAAAGAAATGGAGGCTCAGCAAAACCACATTCCTCTATGTCGTCGGCCTTTAGAATTCTTATACAAATTTTTGAGAATAGTTGCAAGTGCCCTTGTAAATCAGTGGACATTAAGAGTCTGGTATTAACTTAGTTAGATTTTGTCTCATGTGTATGATTGCTCAGCTCATGACTTTTTGGGGTGAATTTTATAAATATGAATACAAAAAGGATGGCAAGCCCCTTCGGAATGCTGAAACTCTGTTCTGATTGCAGCTTTTGCCAACTGTTCTTTGTGACATCTTGCGCAAACTGCAGAAACATCCTCGTCCTGGGTAGGCATTTTTGGATCTGTTGGGACACTGGAAATCAGAACAGTAGATCTCTCTCTCTCTCTTTTTTCTTTCCTTCTTTTCTTAGACAACTAAGCAACAGAAAAACAATTAGGTAATAAAAGTTATACGAGGAAAGGAAACATACAGTGCACTGCTTAACTCAACGGTAAACATTTACGTAGTTAGTATAAAATAGACTGTTTATAAAATAGAATGAAATAAATGAGTCTATAAAATAGACTGTTAATGAGAATGAAAGGGGAAAAAGGAATAAGTGGTTGTGTTAAATGCACAAAATCCTGTCAAAACATTGGATCCGAAGTTAACATATATCAGAAGCATCAGCTAACCTGGGGAAGGGCTGCTGGTTTTCGCTGGAAGCCGGTAATCCATTACTGTCGGGGTCCTTGGTCGAGACAGCAGAACCCACTGCAGCATTTTTTCTCAAGAAGAGAGCAAGCAGCTCCAAGTAGCTCCAAGAACCATGGGAAGGCTGAAGACAGAGACTCTAGGCCGTGTTTCTGCTGTGACTGGCAGAGCCGAACTGCTGAGGTGGCCCCAGAGGGAGCCACGGCCTCTACCACGCGCAGGGGCCGCCACCCCGATGCCCACGGCCCCAGCTGTGAGCAGCAGGTCGAGCCTCCTCGCCACAGCCTCGCTGGCAAAATGCATCCCCACGCCCTCCCGCTTTCCCCACTCGCTCAGTTCCAAATCAAAGGTATGGAAGGGCCCAGGTGACAGGCAGAAGCCACCTCATGCACCCTCAAGGTGTAAACAGCCTGGGAAGGCAGGTTTACACGACATGGAACTGTTCAAAAAATGTTATGTTTTGAAGCCAAGTATACATATTGCTCTGATGAAAATAAAAAGAATTTTTTTAAGAAAAGCCTTTGTGATCCTTAAATAGAGAACTTCTAGCATTGTCAAGTCCTTTTGTTTTAAAGGATGAGCTGGCATTTTCATGGGAGGCAGGTGGAAAATTACCTGAAGGTTTGGTTTTCATCTTGCTCCTTTATTTGAAGGGATTCGGGGCAGCCATCTTGGTGGCTCAAGGGAAGTCAAGGGCGGGAAATGATTATGTCTTTACTCAGGAAAAAAAGATACTAGGAAAGCCAGTGCCTCCTTCTCTGGAGACTCCCTGCTTCTCCAGACCCCTTAACAGGCAGGTCTATGTCGACATTTGAAGCTTGATGGTCCTAGCAGCAGTCATCTGGAATTGCACTGTCTCAGACAGATAGCGGAGAGCCCTGCCAGGGACAGCTGCCCAGGGAAGAAGGAACAAGTTGCACATGCTAAGGGGCGTATTTATAGCAGCTGGAGCTAAACCAGACTACAACCAGCCCAGTCCTAAAGCTCAGCCAACGGTGTAGGAACCTCTGATGAGTGAAGCCTCAGCACAAAGGAATGGAAGTAGGGTGGGAACAGAGGCGCCTTGGTCATAGAAATCGCAGAGACAGAGTCACCCTGATGCTCTGTGTGGCCTGCAGAGATGGACACACAGGGGACAACTGGCCACGGGCAGCTGCCGCAGGTGTCCTCACATGGCTGGCTCCCATACCAGCTCCCATACCGCAGAGACTGTGGAACAGAGAGGAGAAGTCAGGAAGAGCTCCAGAAATGCTTTTCCTGAAATCTGCAGGAGAATGGAGGACCTTATTAAGCAACTTCATGTTTAGTTAAGGTGTTTTTCCCCCGGTTTTAATGAGCTATGATTGATGTATAACATTGCATTCATTTTGGGTGTGCAACACCATGATTTGATATTTGTACATATTGTGAAATGTTCCCCACAATAAGTTTCGCTATTATCCACCACCTCACACAGTTACTCTTGTATTCAAATTGTATTGTTGGCAAGTTGGCCTTTCATGTGCACCCCGTTTTACCTGTTGAAGGGCACTTCTGGACACAGATGAACATTGGGGAAACCTGCTCCCATAGTGGAAACATTGTTGCAAATGATGAAAAGCACTTTGTGGAGAAAGAAATAAGCAGGGAGGAGAGACAGGGGAGCGTCTCTGCCCCACTGCCTTGGACCCAGCACAGAGTGGGTACCGGGGTGTGGCCAGAAGCCCAGACACCGGATTTAGGAAGCTCTTTCAGCCAGACCTGGACTCCGTGAATGCACACAGCCAGAGAGGCTCCGGAGAGACATGGGCTTCTTGCCTCCCACCATCACCCACCATCGAGGGACCGAGGCTGGGGAGCCCGAGTCATGTCCCTTACCGAACTGCCCGGCAAGTTGGGCAGCACTAAGAGGGAATACCTGCAGCAAGGAAGACCCACCAAATGGTGCCCAGTGTGACCCCTATTTGAAATCAATAAAGAGATTTTTTTTTTTTATGAGACAGAAAGTTTAAAAGAAGTATGCTGAGACTTGGGTATAACCAGATTATGTTCCTTTTTCCTGGATCCTGCACATTTTGTTGGTTGATTACTCAGCATGGCTGTGTTGGGGAATTTAGGCTTTTTTCCCTGTGGAGTTGGGCAATCACAGTCTGAGGGTTAAAATAAATAAAGAAGCACGGCACCCATGGGTACCTCTGGGTGGCTCAAAGAGAAAGGAGAAAGCAGGGTCCTCCTTGTCAAGCTGACAATGGATTAGGAAAAAACCCTGCCTACAGAGACCCTGACTGAAGGGGGGATTACGCGTATCAAACCTCCAGTGTCCTTTCCTTTATTCCTCCCCACCCCTACCTTGCTCAAGTGCCCAAAGCAAAAAACAACACCAGAGTGACAACGTGGTTAGCTTACAGAGGGAGTGATGAACACAAATTCAAACAAGATTTTCAAGTCCACCTGGACCCAGCCCTAGTTACGCTACTTTCCAAGTGGTTAAATCCATGATTCCCAGACCTGGTTGGAGGACACCTCCAGGTGTCTATTTCAAGGGCGATTGTGAAATACTAAAAATAAAGTGATTCGAAGCCCCTGCAGTTAAAAACAAGCTCACACCCTTGCGTTCTCTAAACGCACCCACTTTGGGAAGGGAAAGAGATTGAGAAATCTGGTAGACAAAACTCTTCTGTCCAACTCCAACTGGCTGCTCCAGCAATCAAAATACCACTTTGTATTTGGGTAACGCTTGGTGGCATTGAGGGCACCTTTCGATTACTGGGTTAGTGGCTAAACGTGTAAATTAATACAAAAGATGACTGTTCCAGCCTCAACACTGCTCTGAGGTAGAACTAGAGACGTGGCCTTCCTCCAGCTCAAAGCCATTGCTATGTACTAGCTCACCTGTGACATTTCAGTCTGACAGCAGCTGGCCAAGGTGACATTAGGAAAGAGGCCTGGACAGCGGACAGTCGAGCAGTTGGGGTGGCGACCCCCCACCAAGGACAGTGCAGCAGGCAGCCCTTGTCAGCCAGAAGAAGGGGAGATAGCTCCGGGTTGGCTTTCCCGCTGGGCAGAGCTCCTCCATAGCTTAAAATCCCAGGGTAGCAGCATGAGCAGTTGGCCAGGTCCCGAGAAAAGAGCCCTCTTCCAGTACTTTCCTTGGCCAACAATGCAAATTTGGACGATTACCGTTTTTTGTTTCACAATGGGAAAGGGAAGTCATTAAGTCCCATATAATTATGCCTTTTCAAGGACTGTGCCTGCAAATACAGTCAACTTTATGGTTGTTTGTCTGGATGTGTCTCCCCTGTACGGTGTTCCCGGGGTGGAGGGTGTGGTTTCTTGGGCAGCCTGGGCGTGAGCAGTCCTCTCTGTAGCCCCCAAGGAGATGGCGGGTGGACTGGAGTCTGCACGGGACCAGAAGCCAGTGCAGCGAAGTCAGCTCTTCTGAGTAGCTGCTCTGGGGGTTCGCCTCAAGGCATGCCAAGCGCTCCACATTCCTCCCACTCAACTGCGGGGCCTTCTGTCATTTTTTAAATTTGAGATGAAGACACCGAGCCTCAGAGCATCAGGTAAGAAGACAAAGGACCCCACGTCCTAGGCCACGGTCCCCAGCGCTGCTCCCCTCGCTGCTGACCACCCCGGTTAACAACCTGTACTGGGGAGAGGGAGTCATTTTCTGGGAGTGACATGGCACTTGGGGATTGAGAGAGAATTTATCCGTGCTAGATTCTTCCACGGCATGTACGCCCCAGCAGGCCCACTAAGTAGTTGATATAAAGTTGCTGTAGAACTTCACAGGTTACAAAATGCTTAGCGGTGATAATCAGTCCTCCAAGCGGCCCGTGAGGCGACAATGTGCTACTCAGGGTACTTACCCTGTGGTGGCAACTACTGAAGTACCTTAGTTACTCCTCACAGCAGGGGGGCAGGTACTCATTTGCCTATTTCGCAGCTAAGGAAATGTGAGGTCAAGTGAGGACTGAAGCTCATGAACACCGAGGCCCAGGCTGAAATCTTCTGTTTGTTCCAAAGTCCACCCTCCTACCAGCCTGGAGCACTGGCCGCCTGGAAAGTCCCTAGAACGGAGCTGTGCTCACAGAAACACGGACTCCTGTGGAGGCATCCGCACCCATGATGGGTTGGTATTTATTTTAAGACAATAACATAGAAATGGGAGAATGGAGAGCAAACTTGGTTTTATTGTTGTTGTTGTTGTTGTTGTTTTTTAAGATTTTATTTATTTATTTGAGAGAGGAGAGAGAGTGTGAGAGAGGGCAAGCATGAGCCCGGCGGCTGGGCAGGGGGGAGGGACAGCGGCAGAGGGAGAAGCAGACTCCCCACTGAGCAGGGGACTCAATCCCAGGACCCCTGGGATCATGACCTGAGCCAAAGGCAGAACCTTAACTGACTGAGTCACCCAGGGGCCCCCCAAACTTTGTTTTAAAGGCCATAAATACAACACAGAAACAGTGTTTGTAATGGAGACCCAACTCGGCAAGGTTCAGGGAGGCCTTTAACTTCATCGGGCAGAGCTTCATTCCCCGTTCCTGCCCCTGGCTTCACCCTACTCAGCTCTGGGTCCACCTTGTTCCCTCCTCGCAGAAGGCCGGGGCGGGTGTTCTGCTTGTGGCTATGATGCACCAGGCTGGATGGTTCGGGGTCCTCACAGGAATGTCACAGAGCACATGGCCAAGGGCAGAGGGACTGCTGCAGGGGCTGATGGGGCCAGGCAGAAAAGAGAGTGAAAGACATCATTAATGAGAATTTGGCTATTTGTCTCCAGAAGTCTAGCCCAAAGAGTATACAGAATTTTTAAAGAATGAGTTAGAATTGAAAACACAAAACGTGTTTTTCAACAGTCTGTGTAACTACAGGTCTGACATTCACACGCGCTAGGTACCATTGTACTGAATACAGTTGCGCAATCCATAGGTGATATTAGGCAAAGTAATTATTTTGACCATCAGATCAGCTGTATTCAAGCAACACATAAAGCCACAGATGTTCCTAGAGTTTGGCATAGTTTATTTGTATTTGCGCATTATGGCTAAAGCCACAGAAACACATCAGGATTCGCTTTACCAGCTCAGGGAACGAGTGCTGTATTCTTTTATATTTTACTCCAAAAAACTAAAATTAAAAAAATTTAAAATAGAAAAGCACATTTTAGAGTAATCCTTATATCTGTTATTTCCTCTTTAAATTGATCATATCTGGCTATATGCTCTCTCTTTTTTTTTTTTTTTTAAGATTTTACCCATTTATTTGACAGAGAGAG
The DNA here is from genome assembly GCF_020171115.1 of Neogale vison. Taxonomy (NCBI): domain Eukaryota; kingdom Metazoa; phylum Chordata; class Mammalia; order Carnivora; family Mustelidae; genus Neogale; species Neogale vison. The sequence goes on from NC_058102.1 coordinate 114,857,190, forward strand.
AGAGATACACAGCAAGAGAGGGAACACAAGCAGGGGAAGTAGGAGAGGGAGAAGCAGGCTTCCTGTCAAGCAGGGAGCCCACTGCAGGGCTCAATCCCAGGACTCTGGGATCATGACCTGAGCCGAAGGCAGATGCTCAAAGACTGAACCACCCAGGTACCCCTGGCTGTATACTCTTACCTTATTTCAGTGTTTTCCATATGTAGTTGGATCTGGAAAAAAAAAAAATCCTCAGGGCACACTATACATTATAGAAAATTACTGTCATTCTGTATTCACACTGACTGAGAATTACAAAAAGGAAAACCTGGGATCTAGAGTCAACTTCATTTTCCACATTGGTCATAAAAGGCAAATGTCTATTTTCATTTTGGAAAAGAGTTACTTTTTATTTTTGTTTTTTTTGGGGGGAAATGGGTTACATTTTAAAAATTGGATTAAAAGATGCAAATAGTTTTCCCTGTTTATATGTAACTTCACATACTGAAGAGTGTTCTTAATATTATTTTTTAACTCCTACTCATTTATTAGCTTCTGTCACCAGCTTTAGGTGGAAAGGAAATTTCTGGAAATGACTTCATCAAAAATCATGTAGCACTTCTTCTTAAGTATAAACTTTCAATAGTCAGGAAATGTCTTTAGATGTCAATTTTCTACCTAGGTCCTGGCAGTTTGGTACGAGTATGTGGTGTTGGTTCAATCTATATATACTGTTTTATGATGACTCAGGCAAATTCAGGTTACCAGCATCTTTAGGAGACTTGCAACTTTTGTTACTAAAGAAATAGACAAGACTGCGCAGATCATTTCCGACACCACAGTTAACCGAAATGGATGGCAGCAATATACTGCCCCTAGTATCAAATTAAAAACTTTGCAAGCATTCTTGACTCCTGTCTTTGTCTCACCTTCTACGTCCAAATCCACCAGGAAGTGCTTTTGACTCACCCGGCGGATATATCCAGAATCTTACTTCTGCTCGCCTTTCCCCCTGCCATCTGGATTCAGGCATTGTGCCTCTCTGGTCCGCCTGCCCCTGTGCTGGTCCTCTTTCAGCCCATTTTTCACATGGCAGCCAGAGTGTTCCTTTCAGAACATGAGTCAGGTAGTGTTGCTATCTTGCTCCAAGCCCTCCCATGGCCGCACTTCTCCCAGGATAAAAGCTAAGGTTCTGCAATGGCCCGGGGGGTCCACACAAGGCACCCCGTTGCCTCTTGTCCTGCAACTTCTGCCACACTCCCCTCTGTCCCTCTGCTTCAGCTGCAGGGACCTCCTTTGTCCTCACATCTGGGCACACTCCTGCCTCGGGGCCTTTGCTCTAGCCGTTCCAGGATATTCATTCAGCTAGTTCCTTCAACCCTTTCAAATGTTTGCCTAAATCTACCTTCTCTGTGAAACCTGTCCCAAATATTCACATTTAAGATGGCAAACCTCTGTCCACAAACCCTCTCCCTGAAACAGTGTCACATCTCCCCTATCCTACTCTCTTTCTCTTTCCAAGATCCCTATCACCTTTGGGCACACTACACAATTTGCCTTTATACTTGTTTTCTCCCTTTGCTGTAGTGTACGTTCCTTAAAGGCAGAGGTCTTTGTTCTGTTCACCAATGCATCCGAAAACTCTAGTATAGTCCCTCGTCCATAGCTGACACTTGGTAAATATATCTTGGTGGGATCAATGTGATGCCTCCATCTGCCTAATGGAGCAACCTCAAATGGCCGGGAGGGTGACGGCCCCAGCCCACCCCCAGTGCTGGCCATGGCTCAGTCACACTGACGCCCCGTGTTCCAGGCTCCTCTTGGTAGAGTCTGTTATCTTTTCGATGCATTTATGGAGTGCCTGTTAGCCTTTTGTTTTTCTTTTCCTTTTTAGCACCTTTAATTCTCACCATCCCTACCTTTAAAATCCTTAAAAACAATTTCAGTGTGATGGTAAATTAAAACATCTTTTCTAACATGGTAATTTATTCTGATGTATGTGCTTTTCCAGGTTTGCAAGTGGGCCCAGCCTCATGGGTAGGCCACACATGAAGTCTTACGCAGTTTGAAGGGACTGCGGAGGGCCCCAGGTATCTTCCTTCCGGTGGTATGGTCCACCGTGAAGTTCAATGGGGGTGGAGAGATTGTTATTGAGGCTCGGGATGGCTTCTGACGGGGACAGGAACATCTTGACCGTTCACTTATTTAGATACAACCTAAATGGTGAGACACTGGAAACACATTAAAGAATGACAAAGTCGAGAACCTAAAAATGCACATTATAGCAATAGTTCATTGCCGACAGGTATGACAGTTATACATACTATGTACAATTGTGCTGAGTACCGTGTTCCTCTAGATGTCCTCTAGAATGGAACATCAGTGTCTAGTCAGGGGACGAAAGGGGAAGAGTATATATGCCAAAGACCAAAGTGCTGGAGGCTGCTGGTGTGGGCTCCCTCTGCCAACCTTCCAGTGTTCCTGGAGGAAGGCCGACTCTGGCTCCTTCCCTGACTAGAGGTAAGGCTCAGTTTAAGAGAATGAATGCTTTAGAACAGCAATCAGTTACTAGAGAAATATAAAAAGCTCTGTTCACATTTTTAAGATTTTATCTATTTATTTGACAGACAGAGATCACAAGTAGGCAGAGAGGCAGGCGGGGGTGGGGGGATGGGAAGCTAAGCAGGGAGCCTGATGTGGGTCTTGATCCCAAGACCCTGGGATCATGACCTGAGCAGAAGGCAGAGGCTTTAACCCACTGAGCCACCCAGGCACCCCTCACATTCTTAAAAATCACTTCATAACAAAGGTGAGTACAAGAAGGTTTTTGTTTTTGGTGTTTTGTATATATATATTTTTTGAAGATTTTATTTATTTGAGACAGAGAGAAAAAGAGAGAGCACGAACGGGGCGGGGGCAGAGAGAGAAGTAGACTCCCCACTAAGCAGGACCCTGAGAGCATAACCTGAGCCAAAGGCAGATCCTCAACAGACTGGGCCACCCAGACACCCTAAGAGTTTTTATTTTCCCCCCATCTGTCTGAACTGGGAAGTTAATGTGAAGGGATTTTCTGACCGATTTGCTTCAGGGATGCAGGTCTGTGATCCACAGTCTTACACAACTCACAGCCCTCACCATAGCACAGACCCTCCCCAGTTTCCATCCCCCAGCCGCTCCATCTGTCCCACTCCCCGCCCCTCCAGCAACCCTCAGTTTGTTTCCTGAAATTCAGAGTCTCTTGTAGTTTGTCTCCCTCTCTGGTTTTGTCTTGTTTCATTTTTCCCTCCCTCCCCCTAAGATCCTCTGCCTTTATTTTCAAATTCCTCATATCAGTGAGGTCATATGATAATTGCCCTTCCCTTACTGACTTATTTTGCTTAGCATAATACCCTCTAGTTCCACCCCAGTCATTGCAAATGGCAAGAGTTCATTTTTTGTTGGCTGCATAATAGTCCATTGTATATATAGACCTCATCTTCTTTATCCATGCATCTGTTGATGGACATCTGGACTGTTTCCATAGTTTGGCTGTTGTGGACATTGCTGCTATGAACATTGGGGTGTGCGTGCCCGTTCGGATCACTACATTTGTATCTTTGGGGTAAATACTAGTAGTGCAATTGCTGGGTCATAGAGTAGTTCTACTTTTAACTGTTGGATGACCCTCCACACTGTTTTCCAGAGTGGCTGCACCAGCTTGCATTCCCACCAACAGCGTAGGAGGGTTGCCTTTTCTTCACATCCTTGCTAACACCTGTCATTTCCTGAGTTGTTAATTTTAGCCATTCTGACTGGTGTGAGGGGGTATCTCATTGAGGTTTCGATCTGTATTTCCCTGATGCGCCTGGCAGCTTTCTTAAAAGGCACAGGCAATAGACTCTTGTACAAAGGAGGAAAGGAACGGCTTTGGGCCTAGATGCTGCCCTTACTCAGACACACAGATTAGGACGTAGTGGGTGAGGGAAAGAGTTCCCTGCACACATGTGGTCCTAGCACTCAGAGCATAACCTCCTTCTCTCCCCTCTGAATCAGGAACTGCAGAGACCAAAGCGCACACAAGGAAGGGGCAAACTCTGTATCTCTGTACATCCGGGGTCCTAAGGGGCAGGCTTCTCAAGTATAACCTCTGTGATACAAAAGGAAAAGTCTTCTTGTTGTCTCTCCCTGCTCACATTTAGGGTTCCTGGGAGGTGCGTCAACCGGGTCTTCACCGCCGTCTCAGCACGGCTCAGGGGGCACACTCTGCTTAGAAGTCACCAAGGCTTGGGGCGCCTGGGTGGCTCAGTGGGTTAAAGCCTCTGCCTTCAGCTCAGATCATGATCTCAGGATCCTGAGATCGAGCCCCGCATCGGGCTCTCTGCTCAGCGGGGAGCCTGCTTTCTCCATTCTCTCTGCCTGCATCTCTGCCTACTTGTGATCTCTATCTGTCAAATAAATAAATAAAATCTTAAAAAGAAGAAGAAGAAGAAGTCACCAAGGCAGCAAGGCAGGCGGTGGCTCCTCCGAGGCCTGCACCACTCAGTTTCTTGAGGCAGTTACCTCCTTTTCCTGCTTCCTGGTGCGCACCAAGCCCAAGGCTGGGCAACGTTAGGGTTCCCGGGGTTGGATCTGCCAGGGTAGGTGAGGGGGACTGGGGTCGTCATTTGTCATCCTTATCCGATCTGGTGTCCGTTGCTGCCTTCGGCGGGGTGTTCCCTGGACGCCTAAAGGTTTGGAAATGCGGGACCTCTTATCTTCAGAAGCTTTACAAACAACATCCTGCTCGTGGGTAAGCCCGATTCCTTCCATCTTCGCTGAACTCTGGAGAGCGAGCCGCAACTCGCTGTCTGTGGAGGAACCTCTGTTGCGGCAGCCCCGAGAGTCCGCTGACTGGACTCAGGGGTTCTCTCCAAGGGCGCTGGCAGGATTCGCACCCGGACACAGCGCGCGGGTCCCAAGGCTCCCAGAGCCAGCCAGCCTAGACTCCGTGGGGCGGGGTCTGGGGAGGGGCGGAGCTTGGACTCCCGGGCGGGCGGGGTCAACGAGGCTGGGGCGGGGCCAACGAGGCCGGGGAGGGGCGGGGCGATTGACCCCGGCTAGGATCTGGTCAGATTGCAGGAAAGCTGGCGTGCAGCAATCTGTGTTTAATCCCATCCCTCCCCTGACCCACAAACAAGCTAATTGGTTCAAACAAAGAGAAATGTGCTCCATCCGTGGTTCCAGGCTTCCTTCCCGGTTCCTGACCCAGAGAGCCCGTGAGACAGACCCAGACCAGATAGGAATAAGCTGTTGTACAGGTAAAATGAACTTTACCCTCCACTTTTCACTGTTTTTTGTGGTTGAAAAAAACCACAGCAGTAATAGAAGATTATTGCTTTTTTTTTTTTTTTAAAGATTTTATTTATTTATTTGACAGAGAGAGAGATCACAAGTAGGCAGGCAGGCAGGCAGAGAGGGAGGGAGAAGCAGGCTCCCTGCTGAGCAGAGAGCCCGATGTGGGGCTCAATCCCAGGACCCCGGGACCATGACCTGAGCCAAAGGCAGAGGCTTAACCCTTTGAGCCACCAGGAGCCCAAGATTATTGCTTTTAATAAAAATTACAATAGGGCTCCTGGGTAGATCAGTTGTTAAGCATCTGCCTTAGACTTGGGTCATGATCCCAGCGTCTTGGGGTTAAGCACCACATCGGATTCCCTGCTTCATGAGAAGCCTGCTTCTCCCTCTCCCACTCCCCTTGTTTGCATTCCTCTCTTGCTGTGTCTCTCTCTGTCAAATAAGTAAATAAAATATTTTAAAATATTAAAACTAAATAAAAAATAAAAATAAATAAAAATCACAATAATGCCGAGGTATATGGGATAACAAAGACAACTAACCCTTTGCTCGTCACTTCCACTTTCCGCAACTAAGCACTATTGAAAGTTTGGGATCTCTTTCTAGAGGTTTTCCTGTCTGTTAAGTGTGAGTGCACACACAGTATACATTAAACATATACATGCTATCTTTATCTTACACAAATAGGACTATATTTTACATACTCAAAACAAAAACAAAAGCACGGGCATCAGGAGAGCGTTCCTGGCAGTAGATTTGATCCATGTCATTCTTTTTAACATGGCATACCATTCCATAGTAGGGAGGCAATAATGAACTGCTGTAACAAATTATCACAAACTCGGTGGCTTAAAACAACAGAAACTTATTCTCTTGCGGTTCTGGGGGCTAGAAGTCCAATATCAAGTCATTGGTAGGCCGTACCATGTCTGAAGGCTCTAGGGGAGGGTCTTTCTTTTCATCTTCCAGCTCTGGTGGCTCCAAGAAATCTTTGGTGCTCCTTGGCTTGTACGTGCATCACTCCAATCTCTGCCTCCATGATCTTAGGTGGTCTTCTCTGTGGGTCTTCTTCTCTTCTTATAAAGACATAAGTCTCTGGGGGCTCCTGGGTGGCTTAGTCATTGACTGTCTGCCTTTGGCTCAGGTCATAATCTCAGGGTTCTGGGATCCAGCCCTGCATAGGGCTCCCAGCTCAGCAGGAAGCCTGCTTCTCCCTCTCCCACTCCCCCTGCTTGTGTTCTGTCTCTCACTGTCAAATAAATAAATAAAATCTTAAAAAAAAAAAAAAAAGACATCAGTCATTAGTTTTAGGGCCAATCTTCTTAACTAATTGCATCTGCAAAGACCCTATTTCTAAATAAAGGCACATTCTGAGGTTCTGGGGGACAGAAATTTGGGGGGGACCACTGTTCAACTCACTACAGTAATCATAGGTTTTGATGATTTCATTTTACTGCACATTATCCGTGTCCTAGACCCCACCCAGATGGAAGAGTCGTAACAGCCCATTCCTGAAGAACTTTCCACATTCTATCAACAAATATGTACCGAGCCACCTACTATGTGTTAGACATCTAGATTGGAATAAACTGTGAACGAGATTGCTGTGTCTCCTGCCTCACACAGTACAGTTGCTCTGTGAGACAAAGGCTATACTCATCACCAGAAAATTGCTAGTGCCTAGCACAGTGTCTGGCCCTTCATAAGAATGTGTTCAGGAAATGATTGAGTGAACAGATAAATGAGAGATACAGACAAGCAGGTACTAACTATATGTGGTGATAGGATGCTATGATAGGGGGAAGTTACAGGCAGACGGTGTTCCGGGGACAAACAAAAGAGCAGCCATAATGTAGACATTTAGGGGGGAGGGATGCTTTCTTGGAGGACATAACTCCTCGGTTGAGATCTTGCTGGAGTTAGTTGGGCAAAGAGTGTGGGTGGGAAAGGATGGAATGGATCTAGACAGAGGAAATGTTGGCTTGGCAACTGGAGATGAAGCAGATTGTGAAGAACCATAAACTTGTAGGAAGGTCAGCACAGCTCCTGAGCCATATCCATGGGAGACCAACAAAGACAAAACTGTTGGGCCATCTAGAACGGTGTTGTCTGCTAAAGCCTTCTGCACTGATGGAAATATTCTAGATGTGATCTGTCTGAGGAGGGAGCCATGAACCACATGTGGCTAGTGAGCACTTAAAATGAAGCTAACGTAACTAAGGACCTGATCATTTAATTGCATTTAATTTTATTAAATATTTAATCATTTAAATTTAAGTAGCCACATGTATTTTAGTAGTTTTATAGTGAACAATGCAGCTTTCGATCCTGATATCCTAACTTAATTTAAAATCACAGTTTTGTCCATTTATTCAGCTTCTTCCTCAACCAAATCGTTTGTCAGATCTACTTCAGGAAGCCAAATGGGCCTAAGCTCTGCCTGCTGTCCGGGTTAACAGAGGTTCTCACAGATGGTTGCAGAGGCCAAGAGCTGGCTGACAGAGGCAGAGTAAGGGCTTAGATAGGAAATGGATTAACATTTAGTAAATGTCTGCCGTAATCTAAATTTTAAAAAGCAAAATGTAAATACGCACCAGCAGTGGAAGAGACCCATTGCCTCTGGGAAGAGTCAACAGAGGGTCAGAGGTCAGGAGGTCAGATGGGAGGAGAGCTGCTTTTCACAAAATGCCCTTTTCTACTGTTTCATGTAATATGAGCACACACCATCATTAAAAATGAACCCAAAACCAAGACCAAGAACAATGGCTGTTAGTGGTAAACAGTGGCTGCCACAGACTGAAGGAAATTAGATTGCCCATTGGCCATGGGAGCCCGCCAAGCAAAGTCCAAGGTCGTTGAGATTTACTTGGATGCATTTGTTGCAAATGAGATTTAAAAAGCTCACGATTTCCCAGAGAAAATGCTTCCCAGCTGTTGTCTGGGGATGTGCAAGGAGGCTCCCGAGATCCTATTAAGAAGTGGGCAGCTAAGATGTCCCCGATGCCAAGCAAATAAGCCATGAGTTGTAACTTGTTTAAAATGTAACAGAACACAGGAAGCTGAATCACAGCTGTGAAAACGTGGTCCCAAGGGAGAAGCAGTTGGGTGTAAGGGTTGGCAGGGTGACTGCCCTGACATGTCAGGGCGGTGGCTCCACAGGCTGGCCCGTGTCCTCCAGAGGGGCCACCTCAGAGCCCTACACAAAGCATGCTGGTTCCCCACTGCCCACCTGATAAGGATAGCCTTTAAGGCTATCGAATTCCTTTTGTTCTTTTATTGAGTAAGTAGCTTTTTCATCTTAATTCGCATTTCCAGTGAGGGTTCCCACTGGGGAACTTGTTTTAAAACAAGCAGAGTCCTGAAGCATGGCCCCCCTTAATGCTCGCCCATGCCCACATTCAGTCTGGAGTGAATCTGGATTTAGGGAGCCAGAGCCAAGTATGGAACCAACACAGGCTTGGAAGGAGAGAAACCCAGCCCCCACTCTCAGCTTCTCTACTCATTAAGGTGGAATCTTGACCTTGTTACTTAACCTCTGAGCTTCAGCTCCCTCCTGTGTGAAATGGAAATGATGAAACTTGGCAGGGCTTGGGTGAGAATTGAGAAAATATAGGCAAAGCACTTGAGATAATGTAATGTGACAGACATTTGATAAATGGTTCTCTCAATATATATTGTTTGTATTGTATCTCTCTCTATTTATATAAACCATGAAAAACCATACGTATGACACAAAATCCCTCAGTGAGCTGACTATGCCAGCGACCTGGCTCTGGGGGGACCCCCCCCCGGCATATGCATCAACCTCTAAGCCCCTCAAGAATCCACCTGCCCACTCCCCATCAAGTTTATTTAGGTTTGAGACATCAGACAAAGCCCTGAAGACAGGAGCCTGGATCTAGGCCTGGTTCTACCACGAGCTGGCCCAGTGACAGAGCGAGTGACAGAAGCTGTTGGGCCTTAGGCTCCTCAAGTGTTAGACGGGAGGGAACTGATCCAGACTAAACTTACACTGAGACAACTAGTTGGGCCAGATGATTTCTAAACCTTTTATGCTCTATGATTAAAAGCATGTTCTTTGCTGTCCATGGCAGAGGTTTAAAAAGGTGCATGCTTCGCGCTCCCGGAGAGCGCATCCTTCTCTGATTTGGGAAGGCGATGGTGTATGACTCGGTAGGAAGAACCAGGTCCACACATGTCTTCCTTCTCATCTGCTGGACTTCCTAGCTCTCCTCCTACCTGCACCTAGAGACAGGCCAGGTGGAAGGCCAGCCTTTCTCCCACTTTTCCTTGGGCATATCCTAGGTGACTGGTCCTCAGTCTACTGTGTGTATCTGAATCACCAGGGAGCTTTCTAGAATTGAGATTCTGATCCCTTTCCTTTTCCATTCTGCTTCTCTGAGCCCAGGGTGAGGTCCCAGGATGGAATCAGGATTCACCCTAGGCACTTCTAAGGTGGATGATCTATGGACCACCTTGGCCTACTCGCGGTTCCTCATGCTGCTCCCACTCTGATTCGGGTATGAGACAGGAGGGAACAGGGGGCCCTTGCCAACTTATGATGAATGAAATCTTGTTCACTGGAGAGAACGGTGTCTGAATCAATGCCAGTAGCATTTCATGATTTGTCAGCTGGGACACCTGAGAGAGAGAGAACAGCCCTGTAAACCACAAAGAACAAAAGGTGGGAGTCAGGGGCACCTGGGTGGCTCAGTGGGTTAAAGCCTCTGCCTTCGGCTCAGGTCATGGTCCCAGGGTCCTGGGATCGAGCCCCACATTGGGCTCTCAGCTCGGTGGGGAGCCTGCTTCCTCCTCTCTCTCTGCCTGCCTCTCTGCCTACTTGTGATCTCTGTCTGTCAAATAAATAAATAAAATAAAAAAAAGAAAAGGTGGGAGTCATGGTGGAGCAAAAGGAATCAAGTCAAAGATAGTCAAATGACAGGTTCCATTTCCAGCGTGCCCCATCTTCTCCTGGGATTCTGCTTGTCTGGATCGTGCTAACTGACGACCCCTGCAGCCGTGGTGGCATCAGAGCAAGGGTCCTCAGTGTGAGAAAGGAGGGGACCTCCTTGGATACGTGCGGTCAGCCTGTGTTCAGAGCCCAGTTTGTGCCCCGACTCTGAAGTCTGTCAGATAGCAAGTGCCTTTCAAGTTGTCTGCTGTCGTCTTTGAAGATGCCTTTCCCTTAAAGAAAACGTCTTCTGGCATTGACTGAAATTTTTGCAGCTGGTTATTTTGTATCAGAAGCAAGTGTGACACATTCAAACAGCCCAGCAAGGAGAGCACAGCAGGAAGAGTTCGCACGGATGTGATTTAGGCCTCTTTCCCCCAAAAGGGTAAGCGACGAGCACACTCTGGAATGGACAACAGGCATAGGGCACATAAGGGGGGTGCAGAGCTGCTGCGAGGAGAAAACAGGATGCTCTGATATGGGAGAGGGGCCTGGGCGGGGGGTGCTGCCAACAGCATTTGTACAGAGAAAGGTCAGAAAAATAAAGGCCATTGCTTTTCCCTGAATTAGTAAAGATTAAGACCGTGAGATTCCGAAACTACTTCCTCAGGCTGAGCCCCAGCTTCTACACCAATCTAGACTGTTACCGAAACTCGGTTCTCCGCGCGTGCCCGTCATGCAGGATAGCAGTGTTCGCATTTTCTTAGGGTTGTTCTGAGCATTAAATCAGTCAGCAGACGCAGAGGCTGGCAGATGGCACTCCCGGAGGGTTAGCTGGCTGTCAGTCAGCAGTGGCAGGACACGTGGGAAAAGTTATAAGCAGGATGGGAGTTCCAGCCGCAAAGCCGGGCTTTTGAGCAAGCCCAAGTATTGTGGTTGAAAGAGAACGACATCTGTCTTTAAATGGAGAAGGGAAGGCTTAATCAGTAACCAGCCAGCGAGAGAATGAAAAATGTAAGTTTTCATCACCGTTTCTCCATCTCTCCAACATATAAATGCAATGTAAAATGTCCCCCCACAAGAGGATCCCTCTTTAACCCTCAAGTCCCTTGGGTTAGCTCACTGTGTCTCTCTTCCATTTCCAGCACAGCTTCCCAGAATGGCTGCCAAATACGCCATCTCTGGTGTGCTTCCTACCACGCTCTTACGAGCCTGCTCCAGCCAGGCTTTGTCTGTGAACACTGCCATTGTCAAGGTCTCTGATGACCATCCAACACTCAGGTCTTAGTCTTCTCTTGACTAATCTGTAGCTCTTGGCATAGTCAATCACTTCCTCTTCATGACACAATTTTCAGTTGTCTTTGGGGACACTACACCCCCTGATTTTCCTCCTACGAGTCTCCTTTTGAGTCTCCTATGCTGTTCCTCCTCACCCCCAAACTCTGTAGATGGGGTGCTCAGGCCTAGTCTTTGGTCCTCCATCACTTCTAGAAGGTGATGTCTCCCAATTTTATGTCTCTACCGGAGACCTGTCCCCTGAATTCCAAACTTTATGACCAACTGCTCAGGTGGACAGGCATCTCAAGCCTGATATCTTTGAAACTTAACTCTTGCTCTTTCCCCCAGAACTCACTATGTAGCCCAACTTCTCATTTTGGTAAATGATAGCTCCATCCTTTCAGTTGCTGCTATGGACTTAATTGCATTCCCCTCCACCCAAAATCCACATGTTGAAGCCCTAAGCCCCTATGTGACTATATTGGAGACAGGGCTTTAAGGTCATTAAGTTTAAATGGATTCATAAGGTTGGAGCCCTGAGCCAATAAAATTGGTGTCCTTATAAAAGAAGAGACACCAGAGCTTTTCCCATGGTTGAGGCCACAGAGAGAAGGGAGTGCTCTATGAGCCAGGTGGAGAGCTCCCACCAGAAACCCACCATGCTGGCACCTTGATCTTGGACTTCCCGGCCTTCAGAACTGTGAGCAATAAATTTCTGTTGTTTAAACCACCCAGTCTGTAGTATTTGGTTACGACAGACCAAGCAGAGGAATACAATTGCTCAGATCCAAGCACTTAGCATCCACCCTTGACTCCTTTCTTTCTTCCACATCCTACATTCAATCTGTCAGCAAATCTTATCAAGTCTATCTTCAAAATGCAGCCAGGCTTTACCTACTACTTATCACCAACATGACTGAGGCTGCTGGATTATTGCCGTATCCTTAGCTGACCTCCCTGCCCACCTCACCCCCATCTACTCTCAAAACGGCAGCGAGAGCAATGCTTTTAATGCTAGAACAGTGTGTATTTTCTGTGCTGGAACACCTTTGGTGACTGGCTTCTCCGCTTGCTCACGCAAAAGCTGTCATTCTTTAAGACAGTCCACAGGGGGGCGCCTGGGTGGTGCAGTCGGTTAAGCATCTGACTCCCCGTGTCAGCACAGGATGTGATCTAGAGTTGTGAGGACCAGCCCCATGTTGGGCTCCATGCTTGGGCAGTGGAGTCTGCTTGAGAGTCCCTCTCCCTCTCTCTGCCCCTCACATTCATGCTCTCTTTCTCTCTCTAAAGTGAATAAATCTTAAAAAAAAAAAAAAAAAAAAAACCCAAACACATAATTTAATAAAATGGCCCACAAGCCCCACACAACATCTATGTTCCCCTCCTTGCCATATCCCAAGCTTCCACATCCCTTTCTGACTTCATCTGCCCTCACCCTAGTACATGGATTTGCACAGGCCTGTGTTCTACTCAAGGCTCCGCAAGACTTTCAGGTCTTGGCTCGAACATCGTCCTCTCTGCGAGGCTTTCCCTGGTCCCCCTGTTTGGAGCAGCAGCCTCCCCAGCCCCCAACACATACCCTATCCTTTTCCCTGCCTTATTTTCTTCACGGCACTGTCACCATCTAACACCATATATGGCTGGCTTGTTTGCTTGTTTATTGTCTGTCTTCTGCCACGAGAAGATGAGAACACAAGTTTCAGGAGGGTAGGAACGGTTTTCTGATGTTCATTAATGTGCCACCCTGAGACTAGGCCAGCCGTGGAGTGCCGCCCCATAAAATATTCATTGAATAAATACATAAAGGAATGAGTCTTCACATTTTCTTTCAGAAAACTCAACCTTTTGAAATAAAGCAGTCTTTATTTACATAACTGCCTCTAAGCAAAGATTTTTACTTTAAAAATTAGCCCCATACGTAATTAGACCCACAACTGGCTGAATCCAGGCAGTCTGAGCCCCAGGGTCACCCAGAGCAGCAGAATCTTCCTGGCAGGCCAAGTCCTACAAGGAAGAAAACAGCCTTGAATGCTGTATTTATAAACCTTAAGGGAAAATAACATCAGAATGGTATTTTTTAAGAGCACAGGTTGGGAGCATTAAAGGATACTTTTAAAAATATATATTTTATTTATTTATTTGTATGTTTGTTTATCAGAGACAGAGATTGAGAACAAGCAGGCAGAGCCGCACGAAGAGAGAGAGAGAGGGAGAAAAGCAGGCTCCCCGCTGAGCAGGAACCCAATATGGGATACCAGGACCCTGGGACTATGACCTGAGGGAAAGGCAGACTCTCAACTGACTGAGCCATGCAGGTGCTCCTGAAGGATACTTTGAAAGACAAATTTGTTGGGCATCTTTAGTTCACTTGGAAAAAAACTCAGGCTTTTTACCTTCCACCTGGTACCAGGGAAGTGTTCTTTGGAACGTGGGAAGTTTCCATTCTTCCAGTGTTGGAATACCTCTTGGAAAAACCATAGGTGGGGATCCAAGAGTCTCCGTGATCTCCTTGGGTCTCACCTGTAAGGAAAAAGGAGAATGACCCAGCAGAGTGACTGTTTCTCTGTCCTTTGAGGCCCCGCCGCGGGCCTGCTGAGCACACTTTCCCCGGACGCCCTTCCCTTGGCAGGCACTGGGGCGTCCCCGCTACTTATCTTCCCGCCGGCCCCCCTGCAACCCCCCCAGCCCCAAGACGACTGACAGCTCAGGGCTGGGGCCAGGAACTCCTACAGGAACACAACGTTCCCGTGTCTCCTGCAGAGACCACGGACACTTTCTGCTTCAGAATCCCCCCTCCCAGGAGAAGCTCCTACAAAGCAGACTGAAATTTGTGTAAGGTCACAAAACATACTCTTTCTGACAAAAATGACAAGAGCCTGACCTCTGGTGAGCCGCCTGACCTTCAACAGGGAGGGTCCGCCGCCCCGCCCCCCGCTTGTCTAGCAAGGCGCGGAGGGGGGGGGAGGGTGCGCGGCGCGGGGGGCGGGGGACTGCGCCTCCTTCCTTCAGCTCAGGAATTAACCCCGACAGCGCCTTCGTCTCAGGCCAGAGGGCCCAGTGCGCCCAGTGCCCTAAGCCATGCTGCCTCCCGCGGTGCCGATTGGAGCTGGTTATGGAGAGGCCCGACCCGAGCCTGCTTTCTGCCAGACTCCCAGGGCTCGTGGACACCAGTTCTCCCCTTCAAACATGGAGCTCTAGACGAATGCCTGGACACACTTTTTTAAAAAAGATGTATTTGAGAGAGTGAGAGAGTGCCCAGGCCCGTGCAAGAGGCACCGGTGGGGGCAGAGGCAGAGAGAGAAGCAGACTCCCAGTGAGCAGGGAGCCCAACCCGGACTCCATCCCAAGACCTGGAGATCCTGACCTGAGCTGAAGGCAGACGCTTCACTGACTGAGCCACCCAGGCGCCCCGCCTCTACCCATTTTTAAAATAGGTTGTTAAGTAATTGGTGATCTCAAAACTTCAGTGAAAGGGAATAAGAGAAAAACATAATGGATGCTTACATTGTCTTTGTCTGTGAGAAACATAAAGCACTTCACATCTAGACTTTTCGGATACCCCCACCAGACTCTGCTTTCTGTCCCTTCATATGGGACACTGAGTGGATATAAATGATTTGTTTCACGTCTTTGCTATATTACTTAAATTTGTCACATGCATTTTTAAAAAGATTTTATTTATTTATTTGACAGAGAGAGACAGAGAGAACGCAACCCCCGGGGAATGGGAGAGGGAGAAGCAGGCTTCCTGCTGAGCAGGGAGCCCAATGCAGGGCTGGATGGCAGGACCCTGGGATCATGACCTGAGCCGAAGGGAGACGCTTAAACCAGCTGAGCCACCCAGGTGTCCCTGTCACATGCATTTGGTTTAAAAATCCCAACAGCACGGAGGGGCTTCATGAAAAGGCGCAGGGCTTTCTTCCACCTCTCTCGACCCTACCCTCCACCGCTTCTCCCCTCTGGGCTTTTGTTTTCATTTTATGTAGTCATGCTTCATATCCATGTTCCATTCTAGAAACACAATGAAATCTGCCGTGCTCCATCTGCAGATGGATTACAAACATTTAAAACAAACATTGTCCGATGGGTTCTTATTCCAGCCTTTGAAGATCCTTCGGTTCTCACTCTCTGAGGGCTCCGTCCATGTGTGACTGGCAAACACAGCTCCGGGGCCGCGGATCCAGTTATCTGCAATCATCCCCTTTGGGGTGGCGGGACTCATGCAGGCCGTGGCAGATCCCATCATGCAAAGACTCTTCCTTCTGCACGTATCTTCATGGCTCGAGACCAGGTCTGCAAGGCACACACACATTGTGCAATTATCTGTGGGGTAATTAAGAACTACACCTTGCTTGCTGCTTTGCCATCAACATCAGCGAGAAGGACTTCAGGGCTCAGCCTTGTTCAGCCCACCAGAAAGCTCACTGTAGACTTCTGAGCGGGACTTTTAGGACAGGGGAGCTGCAAAGATGGAAATGCAGGCTTCTGTGGAGATCCCCCAAAGCCTTTGATAGAAAAGATACTTTTTGAACAGAGGCAGAAATCCTTCTCATCAAACAAGGGCTATCAAGCCCCCACATTGAGGCCAGAGCCTGGTGAGGGCCAACACGGCGGGAAAGCTCCTGGTTTTCAGTTTCAGGGGTTGTGGACTCAGACAGACCCAGATTTGATTCTTGACTTTGCCCCTACAGAGCAGTCAGCTTCCGTCAACTTAATCTCTCTAAGTCTGTCACCTAAGATTTAAATGGTGCCTGCTTTACGTTTCTTGGGGGGTAGGGAAACAAACACACCCAGTATGCTGTGCTCTATGGACAGATTCAATATCTAGCCCCTTCTCCTTGTCTACTCTCCCTTCTGTTCTAAGTAGATATTCATGTTTTTGACTCCAGTCAATGCTATTTCAGGCAGGGCTGGGCCAACAGCTGCAGACTGACCTTGCCTTCAAGGGCATTTTTTTCAACTCAAGTTTCTGGAAAGAATACCAGCTGTCTTTCCACTCTGCTTTTACTGACTGGAATTTTAAAGTATCAAGATACTGTACCTTTCCCAGGTGAGTTAAACATAAACTCAAACTTTTTAATTTCATGGCATGCAATACTGTAAGCATTGATTTAATCTCAGCCAGTGCAAGCTTGGTGAGCTGGAAGGAGATTGAGTTGATAAAGTATTTTATGATTATCTAATAAGATGGAGATCCCAGAACGTATGTATGTATGGGTTCTACATGAGGAAGCATAATATCTGCACGGGCCTCATTTTTGTGTGAGGGTTAATTTCTCAGCCAAATATATATATATATATATATATATATATATATGTATATACATATATATATTTTTTTAAACAATTTATTTATTTGAGAGAGAGAAACAGAGAGAGAGAGAGAGAGAGCATTAGTAGGGGAGAAGGAGAAGAAGCAGAGGGAGAACCAGGCTCCCCTTTGAGCAGGAAGCCTGACGTGGGACTCAATCCCAGGACCCTGGGATCATGACCTGAGCTGAAGGCAGACGCTTAAGTGACTAAGCCATCCAGGTGCCCCTCTTAGCCAAGTTTTTAAAAGATGTCCATAGGGGCACCTGGGTGGCTCAGTGGGTTAAAGCCTCTGCCTTCCGCTCAGGTCATGATCCCAGGGATCTGGGATCGAGCCCCGCATCGGGCTCTCTGCTCGGCAGGGAGCCTGCTTCCTCCTCTCTCTCTGCCTGCCTCTCTGCCTACTTGTGATCTCTGTCTGTCAAATAAATAAATAAAATCTTTAAAAAAAAAAAATAAAAAAAATAAAAGATGTCCATAAATAAGAAAATCTTCATATGCCCCTTCCAGTTTCTACTGAGCATGGATACACAGAAGTGATACCGGAGATGATGTAGCTATGCCATCCATTACACTAAATGTGTGTGCACATGTGTATACACATTTCCATTTAAAACCTAGTGACGGGCACCTGGGTGGCTCAGTGGGTTAAGCTGCTGTCTTCGGCTCAGGTCATGATCTCGGGGTCCTGGGATCGAGTCCCACATGGGGCTCTCTGCTCAGCGGGGAGCCTGCTTCCCTCTCTCTCTCTGCCTGCCTCTCTGCCTACTTGTGATCTCTCTCCATCAAATAAATAAATAAATAATAAAATTTGAAGAAATAAATAAATAAAACCTAGTGACAGGGGTGCCTGGGTGGTTCAGTTGGTTAAATGTCCACCTTCAGCTCAGGTCATGATCCCAGGGTCCTGGGATGGAGTCCCGAATCAGGCTCCCTGCTCAGTGGGAAGCCTGCTTCTCCCTCTCTCACTCCCCTTTGCTTGTGTTCCCTCTCTCACTGTGTCTCTCTCTGTCAAGTAAGTAAATAAATAAAATCTTTAAAAATAAATAAATAAAAACAAAAATAAATAAAGCCTAGTGACAGTACTCGAAATAAAGGAACATCATTGATAGGTATTGATACAGACAAAGAGTACACTGGAATGTGCCAGCATCACTAAGTCAATGGTGCATCCAGAATTAGTGAGCAATAAAACTACACTTTTGCTTTTTAACTCTCTTGATGTTTTCAAGGCATCTTCAAGCTTGCTGTTGTCATAACAATTCAATGAAAATAATAGCCAGTTGCTCAGAGTATGAACATCCTGGCACTGGCTTATTCTGGCCTCTTTAGTAAAGCTTCCTTTTATGACAATAACTGTAAATCTCACTCTTTTTTCTTCTCAATAAACCTTTTATTGAGAAAGTTTTCAATTTATAGAACTGTTGCAAGGATAGCACCTAGGGTTCTGGGCACTGTATGCCTTGTTTCCTCTATAATTAACATCTTACATTAATATGCTGTGTTTTTCACAAATGACATATTGATATTGATATGTAATTCTTAACTAAAGTCCACGCATCATTTTAAAATAATGTCTTTTTTTCTGTTCCAGGACCCCATCCAGATACCCTATGATATTTACTGTCATGTCTTCTTAGGTTTCTTTGGCTGAGCCAGTTTCTCTGACTTTCCTTGCTTTTCATGGTCTTGACAAGTTTTAAGGAGTATTGGCCTGGCATTTTGTAGAATGCCCTTCTATTGGGATTTGTCTGATAGTTTTCTTGTGATTAACCTGGGGTTACAGGTTTTGGGAGGAAGGTCAAGGGCCATTCTCATCACATCCCATCAAGGGTACATACCACCGACATGAATTATGGCTGTTGGTGTGGACCTTTGATCATATGGCACAGGGTGGTTTGTGAGTAGCAGGTTACTCCACTATAAAATTACTCCTCCTCCCCTTTCTAGCCTCTTTTCAGAAGAAAAACATCTCTCTCCTCACTAAACTCATCCGCACCCAGCCTTCTGGTAGACAACAGATATTTATTTTGCTGAGGTTCTCTTACGGGGTTAAGAGCATTGTCTCGTGTGTCGTTTAGCTTCTTCTGCCTAAGGTTTGCTGGGTACTGGTGGTCATATGTTGGGAGGAACATAGCGAGAAAAGATTTTTC
Organism: Neogale vison; assembly: GCF_020171115.1. Lineage (NCBI taxonomy): Eukaryota > Metazoa > Chordata > Mammalia > Carnivora > Mustelidae > Neogale > Neogale vison. The sequence continues at coordinate 114,876,114 of NC_058102.1, forward strand.
AACATAAATATTCAGCAAGTATAGAAAGTATTCCTGTGGCTCTTAAGATTATCATTATCGTATTTTTTTCTTCCTCTGCTACAAATAAATTTTCCCATTAAAAAACAAACAAACAATGATTTCTCTACAGTGATCAAAATAAGTTATCTAAATAGCCTTCTGTGTTCTATCTTCTGGCTACTGGCTGCCAAAGACTTACCATATTTCCTTCCCCACCAATGATAACGAGGCTGCCCAGTGTGGCCCAGCACTTTCACTTTTTATAGTCTAATAATTTCTGAGTGGAGCCAGATCAGAGGGAAGAACCAACAGGAAGATGATTGAGAGGTATCCCATGCCTGCACCTTGCTTCCATCATGTGCAGTTGGGGGTGAAGCAGAAGGGATTTTTTTATAGAATATTAGACGGCTGAAAGAAGCAGACTCTAAACTGAGCTTCTAGCTCCAAAGCCGACTCAGCTAATCCCAGCCAGGGGCCATTGTCACTCCCCACCAGGAAGCCATTGGCCTCTGGGAGACTTGCCCCCTCCTCCACCCCTAGGTAACTCCATTCTTAATTCAAGTCTTGCCAGAGCACATCTAATCAGCAGAACGTAAATCTCATCTGAAACCCTAGCTCCTAGGAAGCAAGGGAAATGTCCTTTCTTGTTCTGGCTCCCGGTAAAGGAGGCGCAGTAGAATGAAGCTGGAATGCCTGGAGAATGAGCAAATTCCCAGCGTTGGCCACATCACACAGCTCTGGTCACCTTGCCCCTCTGAGGAGAAGGGCAACACCAGCACAGGATTTCTCAGGGACAGTGGGGGAAGGGGCTGGTGTGCTCCGGAAGTCAAGACCAGAAAATTCCTCTTGAGAAACGGAAGGGCTGGAACTAGTAAGTGAAGTAAATTACACAGTTGAGGGGCGCCTGGGTGGCTCAGTGGTTTAAGCCTCTGCCTTCGGTTCAGGTCATGATCTCAGGGTCCTGGGATGGAGCCCCGCGTCGGGCTCTCTGCTCAGCGGGGACCCTGCTTCCCCTCTCTCTCTCTGCCTGCCTCTCTGCCTACTTGTGATCTCTAAAAAAAAAAAAAAGAAAGAAAGAAAAAAGAATTACACAGTTGAGGCCTTAGGTCTGGTTGCAAGGGTAAAGCACTAAGTGGAGGACTGAGTGTCTGAAGTACCATGTGCTGGGAATTTTATTTTATTTTTTTAAATTTTATTTATTTGACAGAGAAAGATCACAAGTGGGCAGAGAAGCAGGCAGAGAGAGAGGAGGAAGCTGGCTCCCCGCTGAGCAGAGAGCCCGATGCGGGGTTCCATCCCAGGACCCTGAGACCATGACCTGAGCCGAAGGCAGAGGCTTTAACCCACTGAGCCACCCAGGTGACCCCCATGTGCTGGGAATTTTAATCAAGTGAAGGGCAGATAATAAGTTTTCCTTTCTGTATTTCCTGGTATTAATTGGCGATGGCCTCTTGAAGCACTACATTAAGAATTTCTAGGTTCGGGGGAGAAGAAAGTTGTGACTTATCGGTACAATCTGCTGTAGGCTATACTGACAGACAGGGGTGACATGAGGGTAAAGTGTTTATCATCTTTTTCTTCATGGCCCGGGACATCAGCAATAGACTTGTCATCGTCAAGCTCCTTGCCGGTGTCCGAGAAGAAAGAGAATGGAGATCGCATGAACGGAGAGCTGGAAGTCGTTGGAGATGACTCCCTCAGAGTGACAGAGCAAGAGGCGAGGGAAGGGCAGTATTGCCGGCCGGCTGTGCTTCCTAACTTTAAGGAACACTGTGTGTGTACCATAAACAATATGCAACTATTCATCTGAAAGTCAACAGTTCCAAGTATTTTGGGTTTGCCAGTGGGACAACTAAACTATTTATGTAAAAGCACACAGGAAAGGGGAACAGTAGTAATTAACCTAAATAATGGAAATATCCATCCTGACCTGATGCATCATCTCCAGTGACATCAGCAAACAATGAAACTGTGTTGGCTTCATTCTCAAACTTCCAATGGCAGCTCTAGTCCCATGTCTTCCTAAACAATTTTATAGTGCAAGGAGCTCAGAATTTTGCATGCGCAAATCTCACTTTTCAGTTGAATGAAGTGAAGGAACAATGTGACTTAAAATTTTTTAGACCTTCTATTAGCGCCAAATGACTAAAACGAAAGTAGCCTAGAAATGACTCTATAGAAATTAGCTCTAAATAATTGCTGAGGACAACTTGTAACTGAATAAATATCCAGATTGTTTAGGATGCTCAAAAAGGTGTTCTCTCAAGTTGCTCAAACAACCTACTCTTAACCTTTTTACTTTATATTTTCTCTTTTTTGCCTTAGTTCTCTTCACGTGTTCTGTCTTACACTCCTATAATATATGACCACCATTTATGAGAGAAATATCATACCTGTCTCAAAACACCATTTTTATTTCAAAATTTACAAGTACAATGCCATTTTCAAATACCTGCTTGGGGCAAAAAAATTAAACTTTGGAAGTATATCTAAAGGAATATATGAAGAAGCATATAGCAGTAACCATAGTTAATAAAAGTATATATGTATTTTTAAATCTTATCTACAGTGAATTAAGCTTTATATTCCTTCAGATGGATATAGCCTTTACAATTTTTTTCTCAAAGACAAATTTCCTCAATCTGTTTGTTACAGTAACCAAGAACAACCCAGCAAGTAAAAGACTTTTTAGGGGTACCTGGGTGGCTCAGTCGGTAAGCATCTGCCTTCGGCTGAGGTCATGATCCAGGGTCCTGGGATGGAGCCCCGCATCAGGATCCCCACTCTGCAAGGAGCTTAGTTCTCCCTCTGCCTCTGCCTATCTCTCATGAATTAAAAAACAAAACAAAACAAAAAAACTTAAAAAAAAAAACACAGAAAAAAGGAGACTTTTTTTAAAAATTAAATTTACTTACTTTTTTTTTTTTTTTTAAGATTTTATTTATTTATTTGAGAGAGAGAGAGAGCATGAGAGGAGAGAGGTCAGCGGGACCAGCAGACTCCCTGCCAAGCAGGGAGGCCAATGTGGGACTCGATCCCGGGACTCCAGGATCATGACCCCAGCCGAAGGCAGTCGCTCAACCGACTGAGCCACCCAGGCGCCCCTAAATTTACTTTCATCTACTTACCTACCTGCTGGCATACACACACACACACACACACACACACACACACACCCCACACTGGTAAGTATAATACCACCTTTAAAATTAACTAATTTAAACCCTTTTTGTGAAGAGAGAAGAAATAATTAAATCATGGCATGTTTATACCAGTCTCCTTCAGGCACGGAATCGCCCTCGCTCATGTCCCTAAAGGAGCATGTGTCTGCTCAAGCTGCTGGAGGAGGCTTTTCCTATTTCTCGATGACGTTGTTACTGCTACCTACTCCCAGACCTATCTCTCGATCAAGTGTTCATTACTTAATCAAGTAATGACTTAAATTAGGTGAAAAATTATCTCTTGGATTACACTTTAAAGAAGACTCCGGTGTGTGAATGATGGTGTCGTAAGTCCTGTTTCACGCGTTATCCTGGACAAGCCCCAAGCCTCCGGGGGGCCGTTAGGAAGGAAAGCCCTGTGTGGCATCACTCATAGCCTAGAGGCTTGTCTGTCTTTTATAAAATTCCGAGCACGTTTCCAAAGCCCTAAAAATGAAAAACAGCATACAGCTAAATCTTTGAATCTTCTCCAGATCGCAAACTGAATTAGAGTCTTGGGATGGTGTGCCAGTCCCGAGATGCCCGGAGAGTGTCCTCTCCCCACCAGCGGGGACCTCTGGAGGCTGCGGCCGCCCCAGGCCCTGACCTCCCTGCATCACCTGCTCACCTCCTCCAGCGGACTCGAGCCGTTCGTGGCCAGGCCCGAGTCAGGCTGGAGGAAGCCCGTGCTTCAACAGCAGAGTGGTTTTGAAAGATTGAGGACCAGTTTCTTAGGAACGGAAATTGGTCTGTTCAGCCTAGTATTTTATTAAAACATTTGTTCCTACCTACGTGTTTTAAGAGAAGGCTCCTCTCCCCTCCAAAATGTTTGATTTGTGGCTAATGCGCATAGCTGAAGTGAGAGGTCAGTTTTGGCCTTTGTCTCAGTCTGCCTCTGCGCATGCCCAGGGGAGCCGGGAGGGCGCGCCGCTCCTGGTCTTGGAAGCTGTCTACACCCGGTGGGCCGGCTCTGAGGAGGCCGTGGTGAGCCTCAGTCAGAACATCATCTCGGCTTGCTCTGGGCCCACGTTCAGTGTTGGTGTTAGAGAAAGGGCAGAATAAGAAATGGATCTATGGCGCAAGGGAAAGATCTGGATGTTTCGCTTAAAGCAAAAGAAGTTTGGATAGAAATGAATTCAGATTTTCTTCTGAAGCTTTCAAGAACATAGTTTAGAATCTCTGTCTTAGAACAGGTCTTCCAACAGTTTCTTGTAAGCTCTCATTTTCTACCTTTGACCACGTATTAGCCTCTAAAAAGTCAGGATTCTTGGGGATATCCTTTTTCTAAGAGGCTACGTTGATTTTTTTCTTTCAACAAAGTAAAGGGTCGCCAGTCTCCTTTGCTGTTAGTAGATACCACAATGTATTATAGTTCAAAACTGTCTGTAGGACTCAGAATTTCTGTGAAAGTACTTTGCCATTCTTGCCAACTGAGGAATTCGGCCACATGAGTGTGTTTTCCTCTGAGCGCTGGAGCCAAGCTGAGAGCTGAGCTGGGCACGGCCAGCAGGAAGGGGAGCCTGAAGTCTCCGTGGGCGCTCACCTTACCCAGGCACTGATCATGGCGGGGACTAGAGAAAAGCAAAACGTTGAAAATGGAGCTGACAGCGTCTAGCAGCTGACAGGGCAGCGGGGGTGGGAACATAAGTCAGATGTGCGGTCAAGGCCTTGGTGACCAGAGCACCTGCCACAGCACCAAACCCCAGGACCATGGTGCTTTAATCAGATTCCGTCCTGCTGGCAAGATGTCGCGCCCTCCGGTACAGACAAGGCTGGGATTAGACCAGGCTTCTCCAGATGAGCCAAGCCCGCATCCCAGTCTTAAGCGCATCCTTGAGAAGTCCCTCAACATGGCAAGCGCGCAGTCTTATCTCCCACCCTTTAGAGACTCTCCCTCCAGCTCCCTCCTTCTCCCCTTTACAAACAAATATTTCTGGAGGCGGCTGTCCCCCTTTCCTCGTAGTCTAGAGCTTCCCACACCGGCCCCATGATGCCCGAATACGGTCACCAGAGACTACCACATGGCTCAACGCAATGGACACTTTTCCAGGTTCCTCTTGAATGACTGTGTCACTCGGTGGGGGTGTCCCCTCCTTGCTGGATTTCCGCTCTCTCCCCCTCCCTCCTCCTGTGTCTGAGGCAGTGGCCTTCTGTCGCTCTGCCCACTCCCACCCCGCTGATCCTCGGCAGCTGCTTCCCACAACCGGGCCCCAGGCCTTTGCGCGTCCCCTTGCACTCTCATCCCCCAGTGAACGGATCTGCTCCTTTGGCTTCGGACGCCATCGGTGTACTGTCAAGACACAAATGGGTGTCCCCCAGATCTCTTCTTTAAGGCCCAGGGTCACACAACCAGCTGCCCCCTCCACTCTCTACATGCATATCTCGTAGACGTTTCCAACTTGGCATGTTCCACATTTTGCTTTTTGTCTCTCCCTCACCCGGCAGGCTGCTCCCCATTTCTCATGACATCGGCGAAGGAGCTGTTCTTAACATTTTCCTCTCCCTCTTATCCAGTTCATTCACAAGTCCTGCAGATTCCACCTCCAAAATCCATGTTACACCCATTTCCACTGCCACCATGGACTCCAAGAAACCATGTTTGGCCTGGACTACAGCATTAGCATCCTAACTCAGTCCCCTCCTGGTCTCTCTTCCCAAGGTCATTCCCCATCTACTCTCATTCACAAAGTAACCAGAGAAATGATTTGGGAAGCACATCTAATCATGCCATACCCCTTAAAACCTTAAGAGATCCCCATTGCATTAGAAATGAAACACCCAGGGGCGCCTGGGTGGCTCAGTGGGTTAAAGCCTCTGCCTTCGGCTCAGGTCATGATCCCAGTATCCTGGGATAGAGCCCCGCATGGGACTCCCTCCTTAGCGGGGACCCTGCTTCCTCCTCTCTCTCTGCCTGCCTCTTTGCCTACTTGTGATCTCTGTCTGTCAAATAAAAAAATAAAATCTTTAAAAAAAAAAAGAAAGGAAACACCAAATCTTTCATTAGTATCTCATGGACTGAATGTCTTCTATTCCTGTGTATGTAGCCTCTCCCTTAGCCACTTTCAAATGCTCAAGGCATACCTGGTTCCTCAACACACTCAACACACCCTAAGGACTTTGCATATGCCTGGGGCTCTCATCTCTACATTCTGCGCCTGGCCAGTGGCTGCTCATCCTTCAGGTTTCAACTTAAATGTCCAGAACTGTTCCTAACTCCTCTGCTAAGCCCCACACCCAAAACCCATCTAATCTCTAGCATATCTTTTGCTTTTTTTTTTTTGATAGCCCTTATATTTTGCAATTCTAATTTATGTAATTTTGTTTAATATCTGTTCCTCTGATTACTCTGTGTACTTTGTTCGTGTCCTGGGTCACTTCCATATTCTGGAACATTACAGGGACTAAAAATGGGTTTAATAAGTAAAAGAATAAATGCTTACAAGTGTGACTTCTGCTTCATCCAAGGCTCTAGAAATAAGCTCATTTGTCTGAATAGGGGGCAAAGCGCTCTAAAGTCAGTTTTGTTGGAAGAGCTAAACCTAATTGACCGACATGTGGTGCTCTGCAACTTCAGAGATGTGTTCCTCCCCAATTGCAGATTCACATTTATGTCCAACTGGTTGTTCTCTTGTCCCAATCACTCTTCTTAATCTGGACACCTAGGGGATGGGAGTAGACTCAAAGCGTCACTATGATTACATTGCAGCAAGATTACCTACCTGTGAGACCCTTCTTGTTGTTTCTAGTTTTCCCTTTAGAGCCAAACTTATTCTTGTAGTTCTCTAGTTCTCAGCTGAAAAAATAAAAATAAATAAAAATTTCACAAGAAGGGTTAAAAAAAACAAACCTCCCTACAACAATAGAATGCTTACTTGGATCATGATAACTGACTTGAGTCCCTCTTGGCGACATATCTTTTAAGGACACACTCACCCTTTACTCCCTGCAGGGGTGCTGAGTGCCTCTGTGTACAGGGACTGATGGGCAGGGACAGATGGACAGCCTGCCTTTATAAAGCCTGACACCAGTCATCTAAACTCACACCTTCAGTTTAAAATTGAACTGAAACTAAAGGGATGAGAAGGCCCCAGCTAAATGGGGAGCTCAGCATAGAGGGGAAAAGCTAATGTCATTACCAGGGAGGACACTCACATTCATGGAAGTCATGGGCCCATTATAGGGAAGGTTACACTTCTCTGCAAAGTATGGCTCTCTTGAGAGCTTATCCTTACCTCCATTTTTAAGGCAGTTGAACAAAAGAAGGACATCAGGACCTCAGATCAGGAAACTCCTAACTTTATCCACCTCTGCAGCCACTGTTTCCTCCCCAACAACTTATCAGGGTCCTAGGCTTTGCCCTGGGCTGGGTCCCAGGAGCTTATGCTGGCCTGACCCTGCAGGGCAGGAAATGAAGAAAAAGGCAGCACCTAAGAACAAGAATAATAACACAGCTAAAGGAGCCTTCAAAAATTGACAAATAAGGCTTGTGTGTTCAAGAGGTTTGTGGGGGCAGAGCTGGAGGAGACGCTGAGGCGTTGGGGCAGAAGTAGAGTCTGTGTCTCTAGGACACCCATGGCCAGTAGTCACCTGTCCCCCAAAGGGATTTTCGCTCTTTGTCATCATTGTCCCCCCCACCAGTGCGCTCTCTGCCTACCTCAGTTTCCCCAGCTGTAAAAAGAGGGCAGTAGATCTACTTTGTTCTTTGGGCGGCTATCCCTATGGTGGATGAGTCCTTATGCTGGGTTTCCAGGCGTTCTGAAAGGTCTGTAAAAGTTCTAGACTGTGTCCCTGGTGCTAGAAGTGCAGCCCAAGGACGGGGAGCCCAAGGAAGGAGGAGCCCAAGGAAGAAGGAGCTCAGGCATGGTGCCGTCTGCAACCCGGACGTTAGGATTTACCTTTCGACTCTTTGGTGCGGCGGGCTGCTCCGAGCTCCCACAATCACCCCACAGGCCGCATCTGTTGGGGCCAAGGAAGGAAAAATGGCCTCATCTGCCCTTGCCTGCCTTATCTGTATGGAACTGAAAACAGCTGCAGTGAGTCAAGGTGTGACCGGCTTTGTGCCATGCCCACACTGACAGTCCACATCATTAGGACTGATCCACGGGACAGCCTAGAGACCAAGAGCTATGAAAAGCGCAGTTACCACAAATGTGTGCCTCCAGTGCATGCATTAAAAAGGGGAAGGTTGCAAACCTATTGACCTTGGAAACTGCTCAGGGGAAAGGCCAGTCCTCCCAGATACAGCTGTCTCGCTGTCTACTTCCCACACGGGGACGGCTGATGGAATTTTTAGAAAGGAGCAGCTTCATCAGCTCTGAGGAGCTAGCGGAATAGCAAATGCCTTTCCTGGCTGGTTCGACTGTTTCAAATGAATCCGAGCAGAAAACGGAAAAGCAAGTGCCCTCTGTCCCTTCTCCAGGCCTCTCCACCGTCTGTCAAGCCTTCCCGCCTCAATGCTCTTCAGCACCGCAGGACAAGGCCGCTCTCCAGATTTCAGCGGCTTCAAAGCCTACCTGTCCCTTATCCCCTAGCCATACTCCCATCAAGTGTGGAGACTTCCATTAAAAGTCTTTCTCTGAGGTGATTTGAAACAGGCAGCTTTTGTTAGTCCTGGATTCAGAGATGACATTCTCCAGCTGTCACCTGGAGAAGTGGGGAAGGGAGCAGGAAACGCCCACTGGCTGGTGGGGGTTGGGGAAAGCCGTATGTTCCCAACTGAAGTGCAAAAATTGGGAGACAAGTTAATTGCTGGGTGGGCAAGACACTCTGGAAGACCTCACTGGGGGCGGTGGGTCTTCCTAAGGATAATTTCCTTGCTTGATTTTGCCTAGCGTCTCTGCAACGTCAAACACAGGACTGGCAAATTCCTAGAAAGGCCGCTGTTCCTGTGATGTAACTCACTGTTTGAAAGAGTCTGTCGGTTCTAGTTCAGTCTGAGCAGAATCCAGTCGCTCGTCTGTTTGCTCTTAAAAGTGTCATCTCCATCTTGATCTTCTTCAGCTTGAAGGAAATAAATTCTGGGTACTGAAGACAGAAAAGCAGGGGTGGTTCAGTACAATTGCCTTGGCTCAAGTTCTAGGATATTATGATTCTGCCTAATAAAACCCGCGGGCTGTTTTCAGCTACTATAATAAGATATTGGTTTTCCATTTAATCTCCTATAAAGAAATTTAGACATACGACCCCTACTTCCTTCAGAATTTGTATATAAAGCTTAATTGCATGGTGCCTGCCATATTTTCAAAAACTATCCACTCTCATTGTGTCTAGCTGTTGGATTCTCCCAAGCGTAGAAATAAATAGGGTCAGTATTATTTGCCTTAACCTGATGGCTCTTTTGGCCAGTGGCGGTTTCTTGAGTGACAATAATGACACTGCTCCGCTGATCTGAAACACACAACAGGAAAATAAACAGGGAAGAATCTTGGCTTTGACACATGGCACCTAGAGGACGATGATTAATTTTTTTTAACTCCTGTATCCCTTTTTAAATTTTTTATTTTTATTTTTTAAAGATTTTATTTATTTGACAGAGAGACACAGAGAGGGTACACAAGCAGGGGGCGTGGAAGAGGGAGAAGCAGGCTTTCCACTGAGCAGGGAACACAATGTGGGGCTCGATCCCAGGATCCTGGGATCATGACCTGAGCTGAAGGCAGGTACTTAACGATTGAGCCCCCCAGACACCCCTTTATCCTTTTTCTTTTCTTTTTTTTTAAGATTCTATTTACTTGTGTATCAAAGAGGCAGACCCAGAGAGAGAGGACAAGCAGGAAGAATGGCAGGCAGAGGAAGAGGAAGAAGCAGACTCCTAGTGGAGCCAGGAGCCTGATGCAAGACTCCATCCCAGGACCCTGGGATCATGATCTGAGCCAACGGCAGATGCTTAACCAACCGAGCCACCCAGGAGTCCCATTCTCTACCCTTTCTTTAAAACACTTTTTAAAAGTTTTACAGGATCCTGGGTGGCTCAGTCGTCAAGCATCTGCCTTTGGCTCAGGTCATGATCCCAGGGTCCTGGGATTCAGCCCTGCATTGGGCTCCCTGCTCAGCAGGAAACCTGCTTCTCCCTCTTCCATTCCCCCTGCTTGTGTTTCCTCTCTTGCTGTCTCCCTCTCTCTGTCAATTAAATAAATAGAATCTTTAAAAACAAAAACAAAAAAGACAGTTTTGCAACGCAACTTGTCTCTGCAGTGAGGCTTTTCCTGCAGAGGACAGTGCTTCTCAGCTGGTCAACTCAGTGCCTTTCTCCAGTGGCTCCCACCAAGACTTCAGGGGGCTGGTTGGGTCATCCCAGGAGCTCCAGCAGGCCAGTTCTGATTCCCATGAGTGTGTGCCACGTTCAGTACAATCAGCATCATGTGTAGTGTTCAGACACGTAGGGATACAGGCAGCAGAGTGTATGCTCAGTGGGCAGTGAGTTCATGAACCTGAAGTTTCATTTGTTCATAGGACATTTACTCCTGAGCGTCCACTTGTAGAGGGCCAGGACTTTCTAGGTACGAGGGATAAGGCTGTGAACTAAAGAGAATGTTCTCACCCTTTCGAAGCTTACCTACATTTTAGGGGAGAGAAGACCTTCTTTTTTTTTTTTTTTTTCCAATTTATTTATTTTCAAGAGAGAAGACCTTCTATTTCTGAGTTCGATCAATCTAGATATCTCATAAAAGTGGAATCACACAGTATTTGTCTTTTTGTAATGACTTATCTCAATTAGCAAAATGTCCTCAAGATTCCTCCATGAGGTAGCATGCGACAGGGTTTCCTTCCTTTTTAAGGCTGAATAATATTCCGCTGTACATATAGGCTACATTTTTCTATCCATTCATCTACAGATGGACATTTGGGTTTCCACCTTTCAGCTATTGTGAATAATATTGCTATTAGCATGGATGTAAAATATCTTTTCCAGATCCTGCTTTCAATTCTCTTGGATACTCAGAGGTGGAATTGCTGGATCTTATATTTTTATTTTTGTTTTCTGGAGCTGTCATACACTTTTCCGCAGCACCCACACCACTTCACATCCTCACCCACAGTGCACAAAGATTTCAATTAGTATTTTCTAATTTTTGGATAGCAGACATGTTAATAGGCACCAGGTGAAATCTCTTTGTGTTTTTTGACCTGTATCTCCCTAATCATTAGAGATGTTGAGCATCTTTTTATGTGTTTGCTGGTCATTTGTTTATCTTCTTTGGAGAAACGGCTACTTAAATCCCTTGTATTTGGGGCGCCTGGGTGGCTCACTGGGTTAAAGCCTCTGCCTTCAGCTTAGGTCATGGTCTCAGGGTCCTGGGATCGACCCTGCATCGGGCTCTCTGCTCAGGGTCCTGGGATCGAGCCCCGCATCGAGCCTGCTTCCCCCTCCCTCTCGGCCTGCTTCTCTGCCTACTTGTGATCTCTGTCTGTCAAATAAATAAATAAAATCTTAAATAAAATAAATCCTTTGTATTTTTGATTTGGGTTATTTGGTTTTGTTGTTGTTGTTGAGCTATATGGTTCTTTACATATTCTAGATAGCAATCTCACATCAGATATACGTTTGCACACGTTTTCTCCCATTTCACAGGCTGGCTTCGCACTCTTGAGTGTGTCCCTTGAGGCACAGGAGTTTTAAATTTTGGTGTAGTACAATTTATTTATTTTTGCTTTTGTTACCTGTGATTCTGGGGTTACATCCAAGAAATCATTGCCACAGTCATGGTTATCAAATGCTTCCCCATAAGTGTTTTTTCTAATAGTTTTCTAGTTTTAGTCTTAGATCCATTTTCTTAATGGATCTAATTTTTGCATATGGTGCAAAATTTTTGCATATGGTGTAAGGTAAGTGTCCAACCTCATTCTTTTGCAGGTGGAGACCCACTTTTCCCAATATCACTTCTTGAAAAAATCATTCTTTTCCCATGGAATGACACTCTTACCAAAAGTCACTGGACTTGTTTACAAGGGTTTATTTCTGGGCTATTTTATTCCGTTGGCCTATATGCCTATCTTTATGCTCGTCCTATACTGTTTTAATTACTGTTACTTTGTAATAAGTTTTGAAATCAGGAAGCATGAGACCTCCAACTTGGTTCTCCTTTTTCAAGATCGTTTTGGCTATTCAGGAACCCCTGAGTTTGAATTTTAGGATAGATGTTGCTATTAAAAAATGTCATTGGGATTTTGATATCGAATCTATAGATTGCTTCAGGTAATATTAACATTTTAGCAATATTGAAATTTCCAATCATGAACAAAGGATGTCTTTTCACCCATTTGTGTCATTTTAAATTTCTTTCAGCAAAATTTTGTAGTTTTCAGCATCTAAGCCTCTTTGGGTAAATTTATTCCTAAGTATTTTATTCTTAAGATAGATTGAGAATGGAATTGTTTTCTTAATTTTCTTTTTGAATTATTCATGTTCCTGTACAGAAACACAACTGATTTTGGGGTTTTGGTTTTGTATCCTGCAACTTTTTTGAATTCATTTACTAGTTCTAACAGGTTGTGTGCGAGTGTGTGTGTGTGTGTGTGTACATACATATGGAATCTTTAGGGTTTTCTATATATAAAATCATGTCATCTGTGGACAGATGATAATCCAATTTGGATGCTTTTGTTTCTTTTTCTTGCCTAATTGCACTGGTTATGACTTCCAGCACTGTGTTGAATATAAGTGGTGAGAATGGCCATCTATGTTCCTGATCTTACAGGAAATGCTTTTGGTCTTCCACTATGGAATTTATTTGCTGTAAGCTTTTCATAAATTGCCTTCATTATGTTGAGATAATTTTGTTTTGTTTTATTGAGTATTTTTGTCATGAAAGAGTGTTGAGTTTTGTCAAAGGCTTGTTTTGCATCAATATAGATAATCACATTTTTTCCCCCTTCATTCTGTTAGGGTGGTGTATTATGTTAATTGATTTTCTTTTTTTTTTTTTTTTAAAGATTTTATTTATTCATTTGACAGAGAGAAATCACAAGTAGATGGAGAGGCAGGCAGAGAGAGAGAGAGAGAGGGAAGCAGGCTCCCTGCTGAGCAGAGAGCCCGATGCGGGACTCGATCCCAGGACCCTGAGATCATGACCTGAGCCGAAGGCAGTGGCTTAACCCACTGAGCTACCCAGGCGCCCTGTTAATTGATTTTCATATGGAGAGAGATTCTTGTATTCCAGGGACAAATTCCATCTGGTCATAATCCTTTTAATGTGATATTTAATTCTATTTGCTGCATTTTGTTGATGATTTCTACATCTGGATTCATCAGGAATATTGGTCTATAGTTTTCTTGTTTTTTTTTTTTTTAAGATTTTATTTATTTACTCAACAGAATGTGCCCGCACAAGCAGGTGGATGGAGAAAGAGAAGCAGGCTCCTGAGCAAGGAGCCTAATGCGGGACTCGATCCCAGGGCTGGGATCATGACCTGAGTTGAAGGCAGATGCTCTAGCCACTGAGTCACCCAAGCGTCCATAATTTTCTTGTTTTGTAGTATGTTTGCTTTCATTGTCAGGGCAATGCTGGCTTCATAGAATAAATTTCTTCCCCTTCCATTTTTTTTTTTTACTTAATTCAAGTTAATATAAATTAACTTGAAATAAACTCTGTGTATAAGCAATCAGTTTGCAAAATTCCTGAAAACTTAGCAATAGCCTCTCCTGAGCAAGGATGAGTAAATCTAGTGCATCTCTGAACATAGTTATGCCTGAGGTGCCCTAAAGTGCTTGTTTTTGTGTTAAGCAGGATCCTGTACAGAAAAAGAAGAAGAGACTAATTTTAAATGAGAGAAAGAGGAGAGGCTAATCTCTTACTTGCTGAAAAAATTTTTTTCCTACTGAGTTTGTATGCATAACAAAAGACATATACAGGAATGTTCATTGCAACTATATTTATATATATAATGGTTAAAAATGAAAAAAACTCAAGTCTCCATATGGAGTAGAATAGATAAGTAAATTGTGGTACACATGCACAATGGAATACTAACCCAACAGTGGAAATAAATGAACTTCAGCTACATGCAAATAGACCTCATATGCATTATCTTGAGTGAAAAGAGCAATACATATAAAAAATACACATTCCATTTGTATGAGGTTCAAAAACAGACAAAACTAATCCATGATGTTAGAACAGGATAGTGGTAATCTCTGGGGAGTTGTTGATTGGGACAGTGCATGATGGGATTTCTGGTTTACCAGAAATGTTCTGCATCTTGATCTAGCTGGTGGTTACATGACTGTGTACCTTTGGAAAAATTCATTGTGCTGTATACTTAAGATTTGTGTGCTTCACTGAAACCACGTTATACTTCAGTAAAAAGCTAACATGTCTTTTCTCTTGATTTTTCAGTTGTACTTTTCAGTTCCCCAAAAAAGACAGCCTTGTCCCAAGAGGCTAAAAACCAGAGGCGTTCAAAGAGAAACAACCATCCTTGATCTTCTTTCCAGTGTTTACAATTTATTGTCTTCCTTCCACTCACTCTTGATGCTCATGAAGACTGCTACAAACATGGTTCTGTGCCGTTCAATCCTCAGAAAAAGACCCTGAATCCAGCTTCTTCTCCACTGGTGTGACCATGGTCTGAGCATGGTCATCTTTTGTTGGCATTACTTTAGTCACTTCCATTGTACCTTCAAAACGTGAATGTGGAAACCCTAAACCCCAAGGTGACTGTCCTTGGAGAAAGGGCCTTTAAAGAAAAGGTTGAATCAAGATTAAATGAGGTCATATGTATGGGGCCCTAATACAATATGACTGCTGTCCTTATAAGAGGAGGAAGAGACACCAGAGATGGGAGCCCAGAAGACTGGCCATGTGAGGACACAGTGAGAAGGTGCGCATCTGCAAGCCAGTGAGAGGCGTGAGGAGAAACCAGGTCTGCGGACACCTCGATCTAGTACTTCTAGCCTACAGAACTGTAAGAAAATAAATTGCTGTTGTTTAAGCCATCAGGACTGTGGTATATTGTGATGGCGGCCCTAGCAAACCACCTGATTGGTCTCCCAGCATCTGCCCTCACCTTTGCAACATTGCAACAGCACGTAAGACTTGACCATGGCATTCCTCTCCTCTCCTTAGGACCCTGCTGGTCTCTTGTGAGGCTCAGGCCATAGCCCATCCTCATGTTGGCTGAAATCTATTATTTGGTCCCTGTTCCCTCTTCGACCTCATCTCCTTAGTCTCCCTCCCCGTTTTCACATACCTCTGACCACCACGGCCTCTTTGCTCTTGCCCAGACATGCCAAGCATGTTTCTGTCTTGGGACCCTTGTGATGGTCCTTCTCTCCTGAAGCTCTTCCTCCAGGTATGACTGACCAGAATCACTGGGCATCTCTCCCTGTCCTGCAAAGAGTGCTCCTCAAGGCCAGCCTTTCGATCAGGTCTTCTGACCAAGTAACAGAAAAGAGCAAATTCTACCCTCAGTCCAGCATTCTCTATCCCTTATCCAAAGTTATGTCTTTTCATGATTTTTACTACCTTTGGACATTCTAGGCATTACTTTCTTTATTGTTTGTTGTCTGAATCTGTTTATTGAATGAGCAAAAGAATGAATTTTGGTGATATTCCTTCTATGTGTCAGTTTCCTGCGGTGATCTGACTTTATCCCCAAGGACTCCTGATGCAAATCTAAGATGCTGGTTTATGCAAAACATTAAGAACAACCTCAGGAGATCAGGCTCTGTGAGGTTCAATAGGCTTTGAGGAAAGCTTGGGGTCTCAGGACCCGGAGAGTAGCAAGAGATAACAGATCATGAAGACTGGGGCCTTTGTTACTACCTTCCTTGTGTTCAGGTCAGCCCTACACAAGCCAATTGATCTACCGTGCTCCCGTCTTTGAAGAAGGAAGAAATATATGTGAATTGCATCGCATTAACAAAAAGTTGGTGCTGTGAATAGGGGTACCAGCTGCCACTGGCCATAATTAAAATGGAGTGTTATGGCATTATAATTCTGTTAAATGCAAAACCTTCTTGCAGCGCGTGGGAACACATGAAGAATGAATCTCATTAGATGCAAGCACTTCCGACCGACCGCTCCATCAAACTCCCTCAAATGCCACTTACCATGCGCCTGGGAGAAGCGGTGGAATTGCGCCGCCTTTGATGTGTTTGCAGAGAGGCAGCTGTGCTGAGCAGAGCAAAGCACCCCCCTTACCCTCTACCCCACTCCGTCGTATTCAATGCTGATGGAACATGAGGGAGGACACACGGAAGACATAGCCGTGTTTCTGAGCAGTCGGCATTTAGTAACGTCTAAGGGGACTTTCTTGCCTCTAAAGTTCATTTGGATCCTGGTAAGACTGATGATGCAATGATTAGTGGGTGAATCTGACATCTCACCAGAATGGAATGAGAAGAAAGAGTAAAGGGGGGGGGGCTCCTTCCTGGAGCAGCTGTGAAGTCCTGTCAGGAGGCAATAAACCCCAGAGGACAACTGATTACACAAGAGGGGAGCAGCTGAAAGGGAGCCTCCGGGGGTCACCGTCCCGGATAGCCTCCCCGCTGGCAGGTCCAGAAAGGCAGGACTCCCCGGCGGAGCTGCCAGGTGACAGCAGCAGCTGCAGCCCAGCGCACCCCCACAGGGTCCCTTCCCGGGCCCGGAAGCTGGAAAGAGGGGGACGGCCGCCCTGAGTCAGCTGTTTGGGTAATTCCGAGCATTTGGCATCACATCTGGTGTCAGCGATTTGGTTACTGTTTTACATATTTCATTTCACGACGGGTATTAAGGGATGAAACCCGTCGCCCACAGAGGCTGGGAGTGAGGAGAAAGAACCCACTTCTGAGCGAGTCCTTGGGTCACAAGGTTAATACGCTTCTGTGGCTCCTGTAAAAACTCTGCTAATTGAAGCCTGGCTCAAGGCCAGGGAGGTGGGAAGCGTCCTTCTTCTGATCATCCTGGTATGGTGCAGACATTTCATTTCATTTCATTTCACTCTTCCTGGTGGTGACCCCCTCGCCCTGACCGCCTTGCCACCCAGGCTACCAAGGACCGGGATGGCTTTTTCTCGGCAGTGGTCGTCTGTCAGAACATGAAGTTCTTCATCTCGCACGCCTGTAATTTGGTATTGGCTCATTGGAAAGAGAACATCTCAAATGTGTAAGTCACATCTAAGTCACAGACGTGGCGCCATGTCATAAAAGTACACACTCGATGTGCTTGGGGTGCTGTCATCACTACGAGTGGGTTCCACGCGGGCCAGGGCAATCGGCAGTCTCCTTCAGCAGGACCTCCATGTGAAGAATATGGGATTTGGACGTGGGTTTGTGTCCAGATTCTGCCTCTTCCCAGCCATGGAATTGTGGATGAGTCCTACAGCTCAGCGTCCTCACCTATAACGGGGACAGCAATGTGCCCAAGATGGTGGGTGTGGGGTCCGATAATTAACACGGGCTCTGCAGACGTGCTCTGATGTTCATCCGTCAGTGCAAATGGCAGGTGGCCTTCTCAGCCGGGAAGACTTGGGGGCTCTCTGCCACATGGGTGCATGTCCCTGTTCTCCCTCAGACAGCGCTCCTCCCCCATGTGACCCTTCCTTCCCATCTCCACATCCGTCCTCACGTTGTCCTTGTGCCCATCTCCCCGTGGGCTTCCAGATCCTACTCTTCCTGTTCCAGCTACAATCTGTTACTCCAGGAGAGGTCTCCCTGATGTCCTCTGAATTTATTGTCTCGGCAGGCCATTTGACACTCAGGAGTGACAGCACCCCCTTCTCTAATCGCCCCTGCGGGTCAGCCCAAGGCTCACGGAGTAGACTCTTGAGCCCAGAAAGGCAGAAACTATGCTTGATACGCTTGTCTTGCTGCAGTAGCCAGTAGGGAGACTCGGCTGATACCAAAGCACCTACTTCTCCAACCACACGATTGAAATGCTGTTCTTGACGTGAGGTAATAGTTTGCCAGGGTTTCCTCCTATTTGGGTAAGAATACCCAAGCTGGAAGTAAAGTGGCTTCCTTGGCGAAGGTGGTAGGACTATGATTCCCTGGAGAAAAGGGCAGGCCAGTGCAGGGAGCCTGGCACGAGACAGTCGAGACAGTGGTGTCCATGTGTGTCTCGGCATTGCAGAGCCCCGTCCGAGCTGGGCAGTGCGGACAGCAAGAGCCAGAGAGTGCTTTTGTTTCCAGAAACAAGGGACTTATTATGACTTTTCTTCTAATTCTAAAATATCTATTAAGCTTTCACTATGAGCCAAATACTATTTATAGGATATCTAATAAGATGGTTCTTGCTCTCAGAGTTAGTTTTGAAAGCACAGTAATCATAGCTTCTCAGATAGTAAGGAGATTTGTTTTCCTGAGTTCCAGAAGGCTGAGCCCCACCCCTGCTGCAGTGTTCAGCTGGGTGGGCCGGCAGGGGCTGCTTGGCCAAGCAGGGGAAGTGAAGAGTATGGGTGTCTCCCCGACAAAACCACCCTCCCCCCCAACCCTGGACCCCCGGGTCTAGCTGTCGGGTGTCCTCCCCTAGGAGTTAGAGGCCTGAGACTTCGTGGGTCACAGTCTAAATGATGAAGCTTTTCCCTACTAGGATAAACCAGACAAAATGTAGGGCAAAAATGGTCCAGCATCGGCAAGCTCATATAGTTGACCTAACAGATGTCATTTTGAGTGAAACAGATAAACTTACGCTAGTTAATAGCTTACGCGAGTTTAGAAGTAATTAGGGATCCTGTCTCAGCTGGATAGGCCTGAGATCCAACCGGGTGCTGCAGCTCCCGGGCTGTGCAACAGGGACTCATTGTTTCCCCTCAGTTAGCAAATGGAGATAAGAAAATTTGCAACCTTGAACAATGCTCTTAGCTGATAAGCAAGACCACTGGTAGGTCTCCCAAAGTTGGTAATGGAGCCAATGCTGCCAGAGTGTCTTCCTCTGTCTGGGAAGCATGCCGAATGCTGAGTGTCCGCTCTGTGCCCAGCAGTCTTCTGCATAGGTGACATGTACTAATGCGCGTAACTTTCGTAACAAGCTCCAAGGTACATACTCCTACTACTGGTCCCATTTTACAGATAAGGAAATGGAGGCACAGATAGGCAAGGTAATTTGCCCCAAGTACATACTGGACAGGGGCAGATCTGGGACTCAAATCCAGGCAGTCTGCCTCCAGAGTCTCCCCACGTAAGTACTTACTAAAGAAGCACTTTGCTTCTCTCTGGCACCTATAACCTATTAGGATAAGAACTGAATTTCAAAAGACTGAATTTCAAAGAACTGAACTGAACTGAATTTCAAAAGTCTCATTAAAAGGTCGCCTGGGTGGCTCGGTGGCTTAAGCCTCTGCCTTCTGCTCGGGTTGTGATCTCGGGGTCGTGGGATCGAGTCCTGCATCAGGCTCTCTGCTCAGCAGGGGACCAGCTTTCGTGTGTGTGTGTGTGTGTGTGTGTGTGTGTGTGTGTCTCTCTCTCTACCTGCCTCTCTGCCTTCTTGTGATCTCTCTCTGTCAAATAAATAAATAAAATGTAAGAAAAAAGTCTTATTAAAAATGGGCAAAAGGCTGAACAGACACCTCACCTAAGAAGATCTATAGAGGGCAAATACATCTATAAGAAGATGCCAAACAGCTTACATTATTAGGGGAATGGAAATTAAAACGAGATACCACTACATCTCTATTAGAATGGCTAAAATTCAAAACACTGACAACACCAAGTGCTGACGGGGATGTGGAATAACAGGAGCTCTCGTTCACTGCTGGCGGGACTACAAAATGGATCGGCCGCTGGATCGGCCAACCAAGCATACGGTTACCATACAATCCAGCAACCGCACTCCTTAATATTGATGTAAATGAACTGAAAACTTACATCCACACAAAAACCTGTACAGATGTTCATAGCAGCTTTATTCATAATTGCCCACACGTGGAAGCAATCAACTTGCCCTTCGGTAGGTGGATGGATAAATAAATGGTGGTCCATCTGGACAATGGAATATTATTCAGAGCTAAAAAGAAAGGAGCTCTGAAGCCATGAAAAGACATGGAGGAAAGTTAAGTGCAGATCACTAAGGCGATCTTCAGAAGCCGCACACTGTGTGATTCCGATTATGTGGCATTTTAGAAAAGGCAAATCTATGAAAACAGGGCACAGATCAGTGGTTGCCAGGGGTTAAGGACAGAGAGGGCAGAACAGGCAGCTCACAGAGGGTTGTTAGGGCAGTGAAACTACTCGATATGATCCTGCCATAGTCTGGATCTGTCCCCATCCGGCTGTCGAAACCGAGATATAGCGCAGAATGTCAGGAGTGAGAGTAAATATAAACCCTGGACTTCAGGCGATAGTGAGGTGTCAGGGTAGGTCCATCAACTGTAACACACGTAACATCTGGTGGGGGTGTTGACGCTGGGGAGGTCGTGCTTATGGGGGGACACGGGTGAATGGGCAATTTCTGTACTTTCTGACCAGTTTGGCTATGAACCTAAAACTGCTCTAAAAAAATAAAATCCAGGGGCGCCTGGGTGGCTCAGTGGTTGAATCCTCTGCCTTTGGCTCAGGTCATGATCTCGGGGTCCTGGGATCGAGCCCCATATCGGGCTCTCTGCTTGGCGGGGAGCCTGCTTCCTCCTCTCTCTCTGCCTGCCTCTCTGCCTACTGTGATCTCTGCCTGTCAAATAAATAAATAAAATATTTAAAAAAATAATAAATAAATAAATAAATAAAATAAAATCCATTAGAACAAAAAAGGCTATCTTCAGGGGAGAAGAAGACTTTGGGATAATCCTCCCCAGGACCTGTCTCCAGCTCCCAGAAAAAAAAAAATTAAAAAATCCCTAACATTAACTCAGAGTTCGCCGCACAAACGTGACAACTTGCCAAAACTTCTCGCATGTTTGTAAGGGAGGATTCCAGGTGGTATTAAAACATAGAGCTGAGAGATGGGGAAGTTTCTAAGTATCAGAGTGGCCAGAATGGCTTCCTGGTAATCCAGGCCCAGGCTTTTCAGGACAAGGCGCTTGGTGTTTTCGGTCTTTGACATACTTGTGAGCAAATGGTGTGTGGGCACATGTCAGGCAACCACATGGCAGTGAGTCAGAAGCACTATTAAAAAATCCAAGCTGTTAGTGAAATCAAGAAATTAAACACACCCAGAAACAGCCACCCTGTGCCACTCAGAGGCAATCTTTAGGCACATCTGACGTAGAACGAATAAATGCAGAGTCTGAGTCCTGAAATATTCATCCTGTCCTTCTTTTCTCTCTTGCATGAGGGTATCAAAACTCCGAGCATGTTAAGTCAGCTCCACAAACTGATTTTGACTAACAATTTCAGGGCCGGAACAGAACTGGACCAAGCTTAAAAGAGCTCCGATTTGGATAAAAATGGAAAATGCCCCTTGGTTTTAGGTAGGGTGGTAGGTAGTTTCCACGGATCCCCTCCCTTTGCTATCAAATGCTGCTTCTGCTCTACCTGTGTTGCAGAAGGGGAGAAGTGGCTACAGGTGTGTGAACTAGAGTCTTCAGGTTCTGTCTTTAAGAATCTGGGAGTCCCTTCCATCATGATCTGTGTGGAAATCCTGGTATTCAATTAGAGTAGAGAATAACTTGTCTTATTATCTTCTGGATTTCTATTTTCTTTAAAGGTTACTCCTTCCAGGGGTGCCTGGGTGGTTCAGTCCTTAAGCATCTGCCTTTGGCTCAGGTTATGATCACAGGGTCCTGGGACAGGAGGCTGCTAAGCGGGAAGCCTGCTTCTCCCTCTTCTGCTACCTCTGCTTGTGTTCCCTATCTCACTCTCTCTCTCTGTCAAATAAATAAATAAAATCTTAAAAAGAAAAAAAGGATAATCCTTCCAGATCCCTCTCCCCTTGTGAGGTGGTCAAACGTTGATGCAGAAACAAACTAACTATCCAAGACTCACCTTTGCTTTTGGTGTAGAACTAATAAAAGGGGAATCCCTCCCAAATTCTGAGGGTTTTTTTTTTTTCTTTCTGATTTTACAATTGCTTTAGATGTGAATTACTTGGGAACAACTTTTGCTTCCATTATTCTCCACACTTCACTACACAGTTGTTCCTGCTGATATGTTTGTTTTTCCCGAGAACAAGTTATATCCTGTATCCATAAATAACTAGTTTTTGGAATGGAAGAGAATGTGTGGAAATAACTCATTATCTTTTAACTTCTTCAAGAAGTACTTATGGTCTGTGAGATCTGCCTTCTTCTGGATACAGAGAGTCATTTGCTTCTTCCAGTGTTCATGGCAGGAAGGGCAAGAACACCCCATTTGCACATGAAGGAGACTTTCCCTGCATATTCTATGACAGCAAAAGTAAAACAAGTTTTCAGTTTGGCATAAAGAGGCAAGGAGACATCATCAAGGTGACTTTCTGATTTTTGTACTATTTCTCTAGATATTACATTACTTTCTGTATGCCTCTGCTTAAGAGATGCTCAAGGAAACATGATCTACTCAAAATGATAAACAACATTGATTTTTTTTTTTAGGAGGCCAGGTAATATTTTCCATACACATTTCTTTATTATGCAGGAGTAGTTTGGCCAGTCGGAGGCTAATGCGAAAATACATTGTGACAGAACTACAAAATGATCATTTTTTCAGCAACAGGGGCAATAAATTGTGCCTTTCACCCTTCCAAATGATCCCAGAGGCCGAACCCTCTCACAGGAGGCCAGGTGGTCCGCCATCAGTTAGGCAAAACCATGGTCCGCCATCTTGCACTAACAAGAAGCTAAAGGTCCAGGTTTCTGGTGGTGGTTAGCAACGACAATGCCTGAACACTGTCCCAACGAGTCCAGTCGGAGGACTTACTGAAATGTTAGCCAAACCATCTCTGTTAGTCGTTGGAATGAAATTTTTAAAGTTGACACCTCAAGACCATCTTCTCAACTGTCACTTTTCCTAGATGCTCGGGGGCAATGCCTCTTTGCCGGGCTTCATGCCTAGATAATCATGTGGGTCCTACTGTGTGGCAGGGGGCAGAGCCTCCCACATCCACTCTAGCCAGGGAAGGCCTGGAATTGGGGTTGGGGCTCCACTGGAGAGAGGAGGAGGGGTGCTCCCTGCCCTGCCCAGTACAGAGGGAGCCCTCTGGAACCCCACCCTACTCACTCCAGGATGGGGCTGCCCCTGACACACTGTGCTCACTCACTCTTCTTCTCCTCTGAACAGAATGCCTTTCCCAGAACGTCTTCTTCACATTGTGCTCTTCTGGGTTATTTTTAAATTAGGCTGTTGGCCCTAAGTCAGCAGATGCTGTTTGGGTGTTGCAGTGATGCTGTAGACCTTTCTTTGTGCTCACTCATCTTCTATCTCCAGAGATGTATTTCAAGAGCAAGTGTTGGGCATTCGGCAGATGCTTAGTAAACACAGATTGACCAATTGATGGATTCCCTGGCTAACTGGTTGATGGACTGGAGGTCCCTGCTCGTTGCTTAGGTATCACCAGGATGCCTCCCTGTAAGGAGGAGATGAGGTGTGGTGAGAAACTGAGGAATGGGTTGTGCTAAACCTGGCTTAGTCTAGATTCTTCTTCATCCGAAAGTTCCATCTCAGACAGACTCTCATTTGCACGAGTGAACACAGAGCGACAGGGAAACCCTCAGCTTCAGGGTTAGGAAGACAGGAGGAGCATTTACGTGGGGCAGGCCCAGGGCCCTCTGCAATCTTCATCCATGGCTTGGGGCCATGCACAGCCCAACCACAACAAGGGTTATAGGCCTTCTGGTTTCTGGTACTAGCTAGTCAGAACCAGGGTCATCTTTTTTTTTCCTATGGGCTTCCTGGTCTCCCACTACAAAGGAGCTAGCAAATATTTGAACAACGCCAAGAAAGTATAACTTCACTGAAATTCTTGAATTTACAATGTTTACTTTTGTCTTCAGGTTTAATGTTGAACATTGAGGGTCTGAATTTCATCACGTGTCGAGATGTTTTTAGCTGCCGTCCCTAGGTTTGGAGCTGACTCAGCAAATGTATGGTTTTTGATTTTTTTATTTCCTGCATTTTGCAAAAATAATTATACGAGGAATGTTCTTTAAGATAAGCTTTTCTTAAACAATAAAAGATAATATGGTCAGACTAATTGCTAACTTAAGCTTGCCCCTAATAAGCTCAGCTGATTAATTTTAAAGGTTATTGACAATTGATATTTTTAGGAGAGTTTCACCAGACTAATAAGGACTCTCAAAATAGAAGACTTATGATAACCACATTCTAAGCCTGATAAGTAAAAATATGCAATGTAAAGCTCTACCCATTATCCACAGAAGGAAAAATTACAGCCTGTATATAGGCTGAAATCTTTTTAGTGAAATGCTATAATTTATTGTATATGATTATAGAATAAGAACAAATAAGGAAATGGCTTAAGTTCTGATGAAGCTTTAGCAATAAAAAATGTTGGAATGGAATGGTCTGTAACATATTTAAATAAAGATTAAAAGAAAATTCCCCTACCCTAATGGGTAATCGATGCAGATACACACACACACACTCTATTTTGCTCTGTTTTCAAATGAATAAAATTCAGATGCACAGAACTTTGCCTCTAATAGCCAAGGTCTTCTTTAGCTATAAAAATACAGTCCTTTTGCCAAGAGATTTCAAAATCCATGTCACATACACTTGAACAACATGAACACTCAGCTGGCTGAGTTTCCTTATGTGATGATAAAATGATCTGTTCTCTAACCTCTCATTTTTATCGTTGGCAGGAATAGGACTGTAGTCTAACCAAAGAGACATCTGTTAGCAATTTGCAGTCACCGAATGGTCCTGTGTTTTTATAGGAGCTTGATCTGAAACTCTGATTCATTTGTTAAAAAGTGAGCTAATGAATGGGGGTAGGGGCAGTTGTCTCCCCACTGTGGGTCTGGGAAGGAGAGCTTTTTTCGGAGCCTGGTCAGAGCTCTGGACTCTGCCAGGCAGCATCTGCCCGAGATGCTCAGGTCCCTGGGCTCCCAGGAGAGGCGGTGGGAGGTGATGACCTGCCCATGTTGGGCCTGAGATTTGCAGCGGAGAATTTGGTCCCTTGCCTTGTCCTCCTACTTTTCTTTAATCTCGTCTCCTCTCACAGAGGGTATATTCCGACTTGACACAAGACTGTGTCTCAAGTCATCAGATCGGAAAATACACACAGGCACGTGCGCACTGGAGCTAAACGCAGAAGCCCAACCATTGGAGGCACACAGTCGTGGCCTCAGATCTAGGTTCAGTGGCTCATAGCTCTGTGACCTTAGGGAAGTTCATGAACTTTATTTATAAGATGAACATAATAATACCCACCCCGATGGAGAGGATATGATATATGGAACAGAAAAGCATTCTTTTATAAGGTCAGGCTACCCCGCCCCCCACTGCCCTGCCCACCCCCAACACACACATACTCATTGTGCTGCCATTTATGAGAAGATCTATTTCAGGCCCTGGTGTTTGTACAAACCCATACCCTAGATTCAGAAAGGAGAGCTGAGCGTTCTGGTTAGTTCTTCCCGATGCTAGAAGCAAAACAGACAGTAAGCCTGGTTTGAGTGTTGTTAATGGCCCAGTTTCCTCTCCAGCACCTCGGTGGGTTGGAGAGAATCGCCGGGCTCCTGGGATCTTCAGTTTGTTCACACGCAAACTGCAGAGATGAACATCTAATTTGCAGGATCACTTCCCTATGATGAATATTACACAGAACAGGAATGGTTGCTGCTATTTTTACTCTCACGTTGCTTCGTACTTCCAAGGACAGTCAGCAATGCCTCAGAGGAGGCTGTCTCCGAAGGGAGGACAGCCTAATTATGTGAACCAGGGACAACCTCAACAAGGAAGAGAAATACATGGTAGTTTTCCAGGAACAAATATTTTCCAATCCTGGCCTGGCTTGATATACTTTTTTTTTTTTTAATCTACTCTATGAGGAACAGGAAATTTAACTTCTGAGCCAATCACCTGCTTCCTGAGGAAATTCAAATATTTTATTAAGCAGATTGTTACAGCAATAAAGATACCTCCCAAGGCCAGTCCATGTTGTCCTAGGATTATATGATTTTGTTGACTGTAGTTTTACCTTCTCTCTGATAGGATGGGTTTTATAACATGAGGTTCTTTCTTAGGAGTCAGTGGGGCTCAGGAGAAAGTTGGGGAGAAGTGATTTACAGCACAGTTAGTTTTGTCCAGGCACGGTGGCCCCTGGCAGCCCCTGTCCACTCAGAACCAGACTGCCCTCCCCACCTGGGTCTGCTGAGACCTGTGTGTGCCCACTGGTGACACCCCATTCCACCTCAAGCCCGGGGGTACCCAGGCCTCCCACGACCAGAGACTGTGACAGCCGAGTCTGCACCTAAAGTTACAAGTGACTCCCAGCTCATTCTCTCCCCATTCAGCCATTTGCCTGACTTGGCGTGTGACCCTCCTAGAGAAGATCCCAAGTTAAGCTCCTGTAGAGAGAGATCTGCACGTTCTCAGCATCACTGTAAGGGAAATACGTTCTTACATCTGTTGTCCTTTTAGAGGAAAGCCATAAGATATTCAATGTCGATGAACATTATTTTTCATTTTCATCTCGACTTGGTCCTCAACGCTTTCTCCCTCTCTGCCCCGCCCCACCCCATCCCATCCTCACTTCTGTTTTATTTCCCTGTCTCCTTCTGCTCTCTTCTATTCTGAAATCTTTAAATGCTGTGGGGGAGCAAGCTGCCTGCCGGCTGTGGTCGCAGCGCCCCGTGTCTGCCCAGCATCCCCAAGCCGGGCACAGCCGCTCACCCTGTGACAGTGGCATTGCAGGCCAGCCTACTCCCCAGACTGAACGCTTCCGGAGTTTCTTCTAGCTCTTCCTTTTGGTATTTACCTTTGTATTTCTCAACAGTGTCCTCACTGCAGTAGGTTTTGGTTCACCAAGTTTGGACATTTTCTGTGGACTCCTGATTTCAGTAGCTGAGTATTTAACCGAGTATCACAACCCTTGCTTTCCCGCTCTCCCCTGCGTTCGTATCTTAAGAGAAGGCTGCGTGAATAGCGTTAGCGTGGTTAGGACCTTTTAGTAACTGTTCACTGCTGAGCCATAGAGCGTTCTGTAACTGGGCTTTTTTCCTTCATGACTTTGCCATTCTTTCCAAAAAATATAATAACTTTTTGCCTTTTTTTGTTTTGCCTTTTTTTTGTTTGTTTGTTTTTTTATAAACTTCACCTTAATTTGATCCACAAGCTTCGTCTTAAGATACTATAAACATCTTGGTATTATTTTCCAAGTGGTTCAAAGAAACCAGTTAATCTTTCGATGCCATTCCTCCCACCTTTCCCACTGTAAGCCAGGAGGAGATCTTCCTCCCAGAGCCCTACATTCTCCTGTTGCAGATGGTATTGGCCCAGGCAAAGCTGTCTTCATAAAGTTACCTTTGCTGCTTAAAGCTGTTGTATGTGGAATCCCCTTTCCTGGGTTGCATGCTGTTCTTCATCTATGATCTTGAGATGTACTTCATTCTTGAGAAGTACATAAGGGAGGTAAGTTTGAGTCCTTGCAACACTTGTGTCAAAGCTTCTTCGGGAATGCTATGGCACTGCTTGCCCGTCCATTCGTATCTGAGAGTAAGACAGGAAAACATTTTTTAGAAACTCTCTGCTGGTGGGGTGCCTGGGTGGCTCAGTGGGTTAAGCCTGTGCCTTCAGCTCAGGTCATGGTCTCAGGGTCCTGGGATCAAGCCCCGCATCAGGCTCTCTGCTCAGTGGGGAGCTTGCTTCCCCCTTTCTCTCTCTGCTGGCAATGTCCACAGTAGCCAAACTATGGAAAGAACCTAGATGCCCATCAACAGAGGAATGGAGAAAGAAGATGAGAGAGAGAGAGAGAGAGAGAGAGAGAGAGAGAGAGAGAGAGAATGGAATACTATGCAGCCTTCAAAAAGCCCACAAAATCTTGCCTATTGCAATGATGTATGCTGAGGATAGTATGCTGACAATCATGAGATATGATCTCTCTGATATGAGGAATTTGAGACACAGGGAAGGGGATCATGGGGGGCAGGGAGGGAAAAAATGAAACAAGATCAGACCGGGGAGGGAGACAAAACCATAAGAGACGTTTAATCTTGGGAAACAAATTGAGGCTTCTTGGGGGTGCTATGGTGAGTGCTGTGAAGTGTGTAAGCCTGATGATTCATAGACCTGTACCCCTGGGGCAAGTAATACACTATATGTTAATTTAAAAAAGAAACAAAGAAACTCTCTGCTGGGCAGGCTTGTCAACTGAGGAGATTTTTGTTGAGTGAATAGGTGGCCTTTCTTTGGAGAGGCCCCCAAATGTCGGCAGGATCAGTGCATTAGAAGAATCCTGCAATTTCTCTCCCCGCTTCCTTTCCAGGGGGACAGAGGCCATACTGTTGGTATTCTGGAAGCAGTTTAGGAAAGAAGGAAGTCTACTGAAGAATCTCACTCAATAGTCCCTATGTTCAAACCCAAGGCTTGCCTCTGTTCTCTTTCTAATTATCTCCTCCAAAGAACAAATTTCTGCTCTCTCGACATTTGGGGAGGTGACAGTCGTGCCTTGGTGGAGGATGGGGCAGACATCCGATTCCTCGGTTCCTTGGGGCGGAGAAGTGAACTCCACCTCCTGCCTCCTTGTCTTCAGGTTTGGAGGCTTTCCAGGGTCTAGTGGAAAGAACTGGGGCTCTCTTTGGTATCTCTGCAAACAATCCAGTTTCTCTTCCTCCATTCTGTTGAACTGGCTGCAGCCCCTCCATTAGCTCTCAAACACGTGTTCAAATCTATTTTTCCTGGTGTCTCCTTTACCGAAATCTTTGTCCTTGTGGTTTTGTGTTTTTTATTCCGAAGGGAAAAGAGATAAACTTATGGGGCCAATTCATCACCTTTAACCGGAAGTCAGTTTTGCTGAAGACATTCTGTTGACACTGGTAATGGGAGGGAAGAGGCAGAGGTCCCCCTCTCTGGCATGGCGAACCATGTACCCAGCAACCTGGTGAGCTGGAGGGGCTATTCTCCCAATTGAAGTAGGACAAAGTTTTGTTTTTGGAACTACTTTTTATTTTTTTTAACCCCCCCGCCCCCCGCCGTTTGGTCAGTGACAGTCATGGCTTTGGGCAAGATTATTCAGCAGAGAGGTAGAGAAAAGTCTTTTTTTTTTTTTTTTAAAGATTTTATTTATTTATTTATTTGTCAGAGAGAGAGAGTGAGCGAGCACAAGCAGGCAAAGAGGCAGGCAGAGATGGAGAGCGAAGCAGGCAGCCTGCAGAGCAGAAAGCCCAGTGTGGGACTCGATCCCAGGACCCTGGGATCATGACCTGAGCCAAAGGCAGCGGCTTACCTGACTGGGCCACCCAGGCGTCCCAAAAGTCTTTAGGCTCATATTTTCTTCATCTGAGGTCCTTGGACCAGTTAGAGGGGTTTGTGGAAAGAATTAAAATTAGTTGGGAAAAACATCAGATCTGTATCTTCAATAGCTTCTAACTGAAATTTAGCATTTCCTTCAATTATGAATATTGCAACAAACCACAGAAGTAATGACAATATCTCTGACTTGATTACCATTAGAGATCACAGATGTTTTTACCTCGAAAGACAATAGTTGCAGACATCTCTAATTATCATTTATACTCATTAGAAGTTATGGTAGTCATTAGACTTTTTTGCCAGATCAGATTACTTAATGGGTTAAAAAAGAAGCATTTTGTAACAACTTAAAAATATTTTGATAAATATATTTCTATTTATTTATCTTATTTTGTAATCCTATGCATTTTGTTTTTGCATGTAAAGACATTTTCTGAGAAAAGGTCCATGGGCTTCACCAGACCCTCAACTCTGCTTCAGAGTTTCAAACTTAGCATCTGGGGTGGCAAGTCCTTCAAACGGGCTCAAAGCCCACAGAATGTACAATGATATATGATGGGGGACTCCAATCAGAAATTATGTGTCTATAGTCAAATAATTAATTATAAAAATATAAAA
The DNA here is from genome assembly GCF_020171115.1 of Neogale vison. Taxonomy (NCBI): domain Eukaryota; kingdom Metazoa; phylum Chordata; class Mammalia; order Carnivora; family Mustelidae; genus Neogale; species Neogale vison. Next base: position 114,906,195 of record NC_058102.1, read on the forward strand.
AGTGTTAACATTTCTTATATACCTGAGTTAGCAAATTCTATTCATGTCTGATACATGTGATTAGTGACCTTGTTTCAAACTACACAGGTTTGAATGAGTCCAAAATGCAGACAGGAAGGCTTGTGAGAGTGTCTTTTTGCAAACGACTCAGTTTTACTTTTTTGTTTTTCTTTCCAGTGAACAAAATGCCAAGATCCAAGTTGGCAGGCAGAAGACCTGGGTTCTAAGGTAGGTGACCCAACGGGACCATCTCACCTCAAATGGGAAGTTGGACTGGGGGCTAACTTCTAAAGTCCCTTTCATTTCTTTGGGTGGGTCTGTGAGACTCTAAAATAGTTTCCCTGTCTGGGTTTTATAATCTTCTGAGAAATAGAAAAATAATGCTTAAAAAAGCTGTGAGAATACCGTGGACCTCAAAGTTCCATTCTTAAAAAGAAATGCGTTGGAGTTTCTTGACGGTTTTTTAGAGAGAATAGTTCTTGATCTCCTTTGATATTGCCCCACTAGCTGAGTGCAGACAATCTGGCCAATGATTAGGTATTGATACACTGAGAAGGAAAATCTTCCGGGAAGATGTTAATTTTATTTCTATTAGTTTGCACTAGTGTCTACAGGAGATATACTTCTGAGGTAGGTGTGTGGATGTAGTGAGGTGGGGAGCAGGTTTCCATTTCCCACATTACTGAACTGAAATTTTTGCCTTACATGGTCTGGACCATTACCTACAGGTCCAGCAAGCATTTCTGCTTAGAAACCCATCCTTCCATTTTTTCCTTCATTCTTCCCTTCCTTGCTTGCTTTTCCCTCCCTTTCTTTCTTATCAGTTTAGAATGTTTTTGGATACAAGTCACAGAAAACCCCAAATTCACTATCTAAAATAATCAGAGAATATATTATGCAACAAAACAAGAGGTCTAGAGGAGGGTGACTCTGGGGTTGCTTAATGCAGCTGCTCAACGCCGTCATCAGGGGGCCCCATTCTTTCCATCTCTCTCCTCTTCCAGTTTCAGTGTGAATTCTGGCCACTTCCCCTCATGCTCACAAGATAATGGCCCAGCCTCACATCCAGATATGGCAACTTGGGTGGAAGAAAAATGATTGTTCCCTTGCTCATGACTTTTTATAAACAAAATATTTCCTTTGAAGTCTCTCCTCTTCCCCAGACCTCCCTTTAATGCACATGTGGCCAGAAATGGGCACAGGGACATTTCTAGATAAATCACTGCCGAGGGGAATAGAACCATTAGGGTTGGTCTAAAACAATGACGTTTATCTACAAGTCACTGAGGAGATGTGCAGACATCGTGACAAAATTAGGATTCTCCTGGCAAATAAGAAACAGGGAGTAGAGGGCGTTAGCCAAGCAGTGGTGTATGTTACCCTGGGTGCCGTTTCTCCAATTTGCTTTGGAAGCCTTTCTGTTCTTGTTAAGATGGTTTCAGTGGACTTGAACTGTTCCACTCCCACAGGAGTGTGGGTGTCTCTACCCCCGTTATTTCACACATCCCACAAGGAACTTGCTGAATTGCCCGGGTCAATCCTGGGGACAAGAGGTGTGCCTTTGAGGGCTCCCTCAGGCCCACTGGCCATACTGTGTTGTTTCTCTGATGTCAACTTCCTCTTTGTGGACATGCTGTGTGCACTTGACATGATTGTGGTTGCAGTATAGAACTTCTGCTTCCACTCGAGCGTGACAGGTCAGCTCCAAAGACCATTAGAGTGTGGAGTCCACTACCAGCTAAGGATGCCGAGACCCTTCATAAACGTGCCTCCTGGGGACAAGGCTTATGGTAAACAAGGTGTCCTCTATGTTTATGAATTGAACTTGGGGCATTCCAGTGGAATGAAATCAATTTTAGTCATATTTGTTCTTATGGCTGAAATTCAGATGAACATTTCTTTATCTCAAGTTTGTTGGCGAGCTGAAAACAGTAGGGCTCATGGTACATATCCACCAATCCTAAAGTGTCTTTGGCTTTTTTAAGAGGGGGGAGGGGCAGAGGGAGAGGGAGAGAGAGAATCTTAAGCAGGCTGCATACCCAGCATGGAGTCTGATGCGGGGTTCCGTCTCATAACCCTGAGATCAGGACCTGAGTCCAGATCAAGAGTCAAACGTTTAACTGACTGAGCCAGCCAGGTGCCCCTGGATTTTGTTGTTAAGGTGGTGAAGCAACTCTCCTGCTGTTTGTTTGTTTGTTTGTTTTAAGATTTTATTTATTTATTTATTTGACAGACAGAGATCACAAGTAGGCAGAGAGGGAGGCGGGGGGCAGGGGGCAGGAAACAGGCTACGCGCTGAGCAGAAAGACTGATGTGGGGCTCGATCCCAGGACCCTGAGGTCATGACCTGAGCTGAAGGCAGAGGCTTAACCCACTGAGCCACCCAGGTGCCCCTCTCCTGCTGTTTTAAAAATGGAATTTGCTTCCTTTCACAGGCATAGATGTTCTGATGGGACAGGATCTCCAGTTCATGCTTGCCCAAATTTTGAATATTGATCTTCTAGAATGAGCTCCTGTTTTTCTAATTTGCATGTCTTCTTTCTTCTACTCAGAGTGGCAGATGCTGTGGTAGTCTGCCAGCCCCATCTGAGGGAAGGCCTGGGCGAGTCTGAGCTTGCCCTCTGCAAGCTGGCTTTCATTCTGTGTCCTGGCTGGCGTGATTGAGGTGTGCCTTCTCCCCTCTAATCCTGGTATAGCTGCCATCTAAGAGAGGCTGAGGTCCTTATAGTGTTTGTTATAATGAAAATCTCCTAATTCTTTGCTTTCTGCCTTACTTCTGTCTATAAACCTGAATTTTTCCCCCCGAAAACTTCCTCTGAAACCAAATTCTACCCTCCCCCCTTTTTAACACAAGTAACTCTTTGCCTGTGTACTGTCCTGGTGAGAGGAAAGATGAGCAGAATAACGTAAACACAAACCAACCAACAAATCTAAACATCGTTTGGTGGTGAGCGTTTGAACATTCATCCTTGTCCACACCCAGGCCTGGTAGAGGGTGATTCTCTGGGACGACCACACTTCCTCGAAGCTGGATCTGAGCCAGATAGGATCAAGTCCTTCTGAGCAGGAGAACTGCTTGAGGAGCCCTCTCCCCGAAGAGAGTGACTGCTAGTTCTGTCTCCCAGTTCCCTTTTAAGCCCACAGGACATACTCTGTTCAGGTACAGTTAGGGAGAGGGCTGAGGGTTACCCAGTAATTCTTGGCACCAAGACCTATGCTCACAAGCATGTATTCAACCAGGTACAGCTGAAAAGGGGAGAAATTCCCTGAAATACTGGATAGTCAAGTATGTACTGAGAACCTGGCAGTCGCAATTTAGATGAGGGGCTCCTAGGAATATGCTGGTTTTACAACTCTTCCCAACAAGCTGTAGTAGATATTAGGGACGACGTGATCCCTGGCCCCATTCCCCAGCCCCAGGGCTGACACCACAGGCTGCCTCCTAAAGCTGTAGAAAATCACTCATGCTGTGTAATAAGAGGGACAGCAGATGCTTTACTAGTCCCCCAAGTGTCCTTCTTAACAGGTCCCAGTACCTCAAATGCCAGAATCATTTCCTGCTTGAAATATGCCCAGAGCATTTTGTTCTCCTTAATAAGACCTTCCTTAGATGGAAACTATTTTTACTAGAGCCTAATCAACCTGGAAGATGGAAAATATCCAAGTCCAGCCTTCGAAGTGGAGAGATGATACTCCTCACAAAAATTAAATAAAAAACGTATCATGGGACGCCTGCATGGCTCAGTCGGTTATGCGTCTGACTCAATCTCAGCTGGGGTCTTGATCTCAGGGTTGTGAGTTCAAGCTCTGTGTTAGGCTCCACGCCGAATGTGGAGCTTACTTTTTTAAAAAATGGATCATACACTCAATTTACAGCACAAAACTCTAAAATTCCTAGAAGATAATGGGAGACAATCTTAGATGACCTTGGGTTTGGTCACGAGGGTTCAAGATTTAACACCAAAAGCATAACATCTGGAGGAAAAAAATCATTAAGTTGGCCCTCATCAAAATTTAAAACTTCTGTTTTGTAAAAGACACTATTAGGAGAATGAAAAGACCAGCCACATTCTGGAAGAAAATATTTACAAAACACAAGGGAGCTGTATCCAAAACACACAAACACTGAAAACTGAACAAGAGGGGTGCCTGGGTGGCTCAGTCAGTTAAGTGTCTGACTCTTGATTTCAGCTCAGGTCATGATCTCGGTGTTGTGAGAATGAATCCTACACTGGGCCCTGCACTGGGTTTCGCACTGGGTATGGAGCCACTCCCTTTGCCCCTCCCTGACCTCTCTCTCTCAAAACAAAACAAAATAGCAATAAGAAAGCACATAACCTAATTTAAAAGATTTGGAAGATTTGAACAGACACCTCACCAAAGAAGATATAAGGAAAGGATGGTAAATACGCATATGAAAAGATGCTGAACATGATATGTCTTTAGGGAATTGTAAATTAAAACAACAATGATATATCACTACACGCCCACTAGAATGGCCAAAATCCAAAACACTGACAACACCAAATGCTGGCAAGCATGTGAAACAACAGGAGCTCTCATTCGTTGCTGATAGGAATGCAAAATGGTATAGCCACTTGGAAGATAGTTCAGAAGTTTCTAAAAACAACCGTACACTCTTGTCATACAATCCTGCAGTCATGCTCCTTGGTATTTACCCAAAAGGGCTGAAAACTTATGTTCACACCCAAACCTGCACATGGATGCTTATATATAGCAGTTTCATTCATAATTGCAAAAATGTGGAAGCAATCAAGATGTCACTGAAGTAGGTAAATGGATAAACCGTGGTATATCCCGGCAAGGGAATACTCAGGGCTAAAAGGAAATGAGCTATGGACCCATGAAAAGACATGGAGGAAAGTTAAATGCATATTATTAAGTGATAGAAGCCAATCTGAAAAGGCTATATATTGTGTGATTCCAACTAGATGACATTCTGGGAAGGGCAAAACTATGGCGACAGGAAAAATATTGGTGGTTGCCAGAGGGAAGGGAGGGAGGAAGAAATAGGTCAGCACTGGGGATTTGGGGAGCAGTGAAGTTTTTCTGTATATTATGAAATGTGTATATATCATACATTTGTCAAAACCCATAGAATGTAGAACATAAAAAGTGAAACTTAAAGTATGGACTTCAGTTAATAATCATGTGTAAGGGTACCTGGGTGGCTCATCTGGTTAAGCATCTGACTCTGAATTTTAGCTCAGGTCATGAATACAGGGTCATGAGATCCAGCCCTGTGTCAGGCTCTGAGCTCAGTGGGGAGTCTGCTTGAGGTTCTCTCTCTCCCTCTTGCTCTGCCCTTCCCCCATGCATACCCTCTCTCTCTCTCAAATAAATAAACAAATCTTTAAACAATAATAGAATAATGTATCAATACACTATTTTAGCAAATGTAGCACTATGTAGCAAATGTACCACACTATTACAAGATGTAAATAATAGGGAAAACTGTGTGTTGGGGGGAGAAAGAGTTTGTGGCAATTCTCTGTACTTTACAATAAACTTTTTGTAAGCCTAAAGATGGTTTAAAAAATAAAGTATACTACTCTCTCAGTGTCAAATAAAATACAATAAAATATTTTAAAAAATAAAGTATACTAATTAAAAAAATAAATTGACCATATATGTGCAGGTTCATTTATCTACAAGTCTATCCTTATTGAAATACCACACTCTCTTGATTCCTTAGCTGTACACTGAGTCTTGAAATCAGATAGTGTTGTTAAGTCAGAAACCGTAAATCTGAGATGTCACATTATATCCAAAGCTTTATATTGATAGATATAGTCTAGATAGATAGATACATTGATAATGACAGAAGCACCAAGACTCTGAGTCAGAAATCACACCATTCTTTACTCACAATTTAATAGTATCCATAGTATCACTGTCTCATAGATGGTGTGATGACAGCCCTATGTGTCCTGCACTTACAGTGAGATCATACCATAGGAAAGGCCCCCTGAGATTAAGAATTTGAGGGAAGAAGGGAGGAGTCCCTGCTCCAGAATATAGGCATCCAGATTCAGAGAGGATAGGATGCTCCTTTGAATGGGAGCAGATAGCTCTACCATGAGGAGACATATGGGTCAGGTTCAACACGCACAACATGTGAAGAACAAATGTCTCCAGGGTTCAAGAATAGACATTCCCTCTCTTTATAGCACATCTGTTTCTGTGGTTCAGAAGGTTTGGACTGTACAGGAACACTGAGAAATCCAGGAAGTATCGCCTTGGTACAAGTATAAGTTCTCTAGCCTTGTTTTTCTTTTTCAAAATTATTTTGGCTGTTCTTATCCTTGGCATTCCGTAGGAATTTTATTTTATTTTATTTTTTTAAATTTTATTTATTTATTTGACAGACAGATCACAAGTAGGCAGAGAGGCAGGCAGAGAGAGGGGGGGAAGCAGACTCCCCACCGAGCAGAGAGCCTGATGCGGGGCTTGATCCCAGGACCCCAGGACCATGACCTGAGCCAAAGGTGAAGGCTTTAACCCACTGAGCCACCCAGGCGCCCCTCCATAGGAATTGTAAAATCATCTTGTCAATTTCCTCAAAAAAGTATATTAAGATTTTAAATGGGATGGCACTTAATCTATAGATCCATTTAGGGAGGATTAGCATTTTTACAGTATTGAGATTTCCAGTATATGAACAGAGTATATTTCTCCATTTACATAGATCTTAATTAATTTCTCATTGTCATGTTTTGCATGTTTCAATATATATGCCTTTTATATATTTATTTAATTTTATTCTTAAGTAGTTTCTGATGTTACTTTACAGCTACAAAGATTTGGCATTCTACTACTGGGTGTTTACTCCCTGAATTCAAAAACACTAACTTGAAGGGATACATGCACCCCTATGTTTATAACAGCATTATGTACAAGAGCCAAATTATAGAAGCAGTCCATGTGCCCACTGATAGATGAATGGATAAAGAATGTGTGTGTGTGTGGGGGGAATATATATATATTATATATATTATATATATAGTATATATATATTATATATATTATATATATAGTATATAGTATATAGTACATAGTATATAGTATATATACTATATATATAATATATATAATATATATATTTCAGTCATAAATGGAATGAAATCTTTCCATTTGCAAAAATACAGATGGAGCTAGAGAGCAGAATGCTAAGCAAAATTAGTCAATTGGAGAAAGACAAGTACCATATGACTTCACTCATATGTGGAAATTAAGAAATAAAACAAAGAAAGAAAGAAAAATAAAGAGACAAACCAAGAAACAGACTCTTAAATGTAGAGAACAAACTGATGGTTACCAGAGAGGAAGTGGGAGGGGGGATGGGTGAATTAGATAATGGGGTCAAGGAGGCAATTGTGATGAGCACCAGGTGTTTCATGGGAATGTTGAATCACTATATATTGTACTGAAACTAATATTACACAGTATGTTGAGCAGATTGGAACTAAAGTAAAAGCTCAATTAAAAAAAGGGTTCATGTTCTAATTCATTGTCAATAATAGTAATACAATTGATTTTTGGAAAGTTACCTTGTATCTTTCAACCTTGATAAATTCACTTATTAATTTAGTTGACTTTTTTTTATAGATTTATTAGAGTTTTCCTCCTTTTTAATCTCTATGCTTTCATTTCTTTTTTTTTTTTATACCTTATTGCACTAGCTAGGATCTTCAATATAATGCAGAAGGGGTGAGAATGAACATCCTTGCTGTTTTTCACTGTTGAGTATAATATTAACTATAGGTTTGCTACAGATGCCCTTAATCATGATGAACCTTAATTAGGTTTCCTTCTATTCCTAATTCGCTGAAAGTTTTGATTTCTTATTTTTTAAAATAACAAGTTGTTGTTGAATTTAATCAAATGCTTTTTCTGCATCTATTGAAATGATTACGTGCTTTCATCCTCTATTCTATTAAAATGATGAATGATACTGAAGAATTTTGGGGTATTAACCAAACATGAATTCGAACTCCAAGCACAAACCCCACTTGGGCATGATGTATTATCCTTTTTACATATTGTTGGATTCAATTTGTGAATATTTTGTTAAGAAGATTTCTGTCAATATTCATGGATATCAATCTGTAGTTTTCTTTGTTTATAATGTTTTTGTCGATTTCAGGATCCAAACTTTTGTGTATACCCAAGGACTAACCAATAGATACAATTTCTACTGCTCTTCATTTCATTTCTCTTCAGTCTAAAAACTTTTTTTTTAGCATTTCTTAATAGTGTAGGTTTCATGGTGATGGATCCTCTTTGTTTTACACTATTTGGAAAAGATTTTATTTCATCTGTATTCTTAAAGGATGTTTTCACTGAGTATAGAATTCTTGATTGACAATTTTGTCTTTCAGCACTCTAAAGATGTTCTTCCGTTTTCTCTTGGCCTCCATGTTTTCTAAGAAGTCAGTGGGAAATGGGATTGCTATTCCTGGTAAGTAATATGTTGTTTTTCCTCTTGCTGCTTTCAAAATACCCTTTATTTTTGGCTTTCAACACATTGACTTGGATGCATCTCAGGGGATCTTTGTGTTTATTCTATGTGGTATTTTTTTAACACCTTGTATCTGCAGAGTTCTGTGTTTAATCAAGTTTAGGAAAATTTGGGGGGTGGGAGGTCGGGGTACCAGGTGGTGGGTATTATAGAGGGCAGGATTGCATGGAGCACTGAGTGTGGTGAAAAAATAATGATACTGTTATGCTGAAAATAAATAAATTTTTAAATTTTAAAATAAATAAATAAATAAATTTGTGTATATATAACAAAAAAAAATTTAGGAAAATTTGGGCCTTGGTTTCTTCAAATTTTTTTTTCTCCTCATTATTTCTCTTTCCTTCTTTCATATTCCAATTACACAAACAATGGACCTTGTATGTCATTTAACTGGTACTTGAATTTCTGCTTAAATGTTTTGAAATTTTGTTTTCTCTGTGTTCTTCATTTTAGATCATTTGTATTGTCCTATCTTGCATGCTATTTAGTCTTTTCTCTGGTGCGTCTATTTGGCTATATTTTTTATTTCAGAAAGGTATTTTTTTGTTCTGGAATTTCAATTTAGTTTTTTTTTTAATGTGTCTATATCTCTGGTGAGATTTCCTGTTTGCTGAGATTTTCATTTGTTCAAAGCATATTTCATTCACTTCATTGACAATAATTATGATACCCACATCAAAATCTCTGAGTTCCAATTTGGGCTCAAGTTGGGATATGGCTTAACTGATTTTCTTTTCTTGAGTCTTATTTTCTTGATTCTTCATGTGACTGGTCATTTTAGATTGATCCTAGAGATTATAAGTGTTAAGTTGTAGAAATTCTGCATTCTGTTATTTTTCTCCAATGACTACTTTTTTCCATGGGTTTGCAGCAAAGTTGTGTGTGAAAACTCCACTTTTAGATGATAGCTCTGATCTCAGTTCAGTTCTTGTTTTTTTTAGCTGAGCTACTTTAAGCTTGTTTCATATATACGTGGCAGATACGTGTGGCAGAGATGTGTGTCAGAGTTATGGGTACACAGAGTTTGAGCATCCTGTCTCTGAATTTCTCCTATCTATGACCCTCCCACTCTCCTCAGCATTCACTGTTTCATGGCATCATCTTTCCAGTTCATTGGATTCATCCTTCTTGTTTCCTGGGTCAGAAAACCTGGGGTTTTGTCCACGTAAGCCACCACTGGTGCTTATGCATGCTACGTGGACTGTCCTTAGCCATAGGTGAAAGGCCACAGAGATGGGAATTTTTACTTATTTATTTATTCATTCATTCATTCATTCATTTGACAGAGACACAGTAAGAGAAGGAACAAAAGCATAGGAGTTGGAGAGGGGGAAGCAGGCTTCCCACTGAGCAGGGAGCCCAATGTGGGACTCAATCCCAGGACCCTGGGATCATGACCTGGGCCGAGGGCAATGCTTAACAACTCCGAGATCCCCAAGAGCTGGGAATTTTCTTCTGTGGCTTCCCATTTCACCTTTCCCCAGCAAGTCGGTACTCCCCATCAGAGTCTGTCAGATTCTCTTCACTCTCTAGTACTTTCAGTAATTACTTTTTGTGTCATGTTCAGGTTTTATAATTGTTCTTTGCATAGGGGAAGGGCTTGTCTGATTGTGTTCTAGTCCATCATACCCAGAAAGAGGATCTTTTTTTTTTAGATCCTTTTGTTGAGATTTTGCTATATAAATAGCTGTAGAAAGCTGGGAGGGCTGGAGGGAATGGCTGCTGTCTCCCTCTGCACAGGCCACTAATAATGTCATGAACGAGGGGGCTTGAGGGGGAGCCTGAGAATGACTAGAGGGAGAGAGAACCCTGAATGCTAACTGCCATGAGCAATCTGATAAGAGAGGAAGAGAGAGAAAGAAGAAAGGAAGAAAGGAAAGAAAAAAAAGGAGGGAAGGAGGAAGAAAAGCAGAATCTTGATTGCAGTTTTGATATCAGAATGGACATGATTAGACTTTAACACCCAAAAAGCAGACTTCCTGTTATTACCTGAAAGTAACTATGGGATCTGTGTGACATTGTTTTCATGGGTAGGGAAAAATACTTCAAATAGAATGTATTTGAAAAAAGGGCAGTGTTTTGATAAAGAAGAAGTTTCAAGTGGGCCAAGTGGAGGGAAAAGATTTCATTATTTTTCCATTCCACAAATCACTTTATACCACTTATACCACAAATCACTATATATCACTTTCTACCCCCATTCCCATCTAATCAGTATGGCTATATCACAATTTTTGGTTAAAGTCATATTAATTATCTTTTTCATCATGTGCAATATCGTTGATAATACAGCCACAGAGAATATTGTGAATACATTTCTTTCTTGTACTGTTTTCTGCCTAGAGGTAGTAATTGACTTGGATTTGTTTGTTCATTTGCACATATGAGTTTTTGTTCACTTTGTTCTGCAATTACCTATCACTAATTTACCTTCTGGCTTTCTTGATAGCACAATAAATCTCTCAATACATTCAGAATTATTAAGTGATTTGTTGATTTTTTGTTTATTTCCCCCTTGAAGACAGGTCTTCAGGAATTCTCCATCTTCGGCTCTCTCCTGTCCAGCTGCTCTCTGTATAGTTGCCACTCTGTGACATCCTTCTTCATTGTCCAAAGGAATTCCTCTCCCTGCTGTGTTAGCCTTCCTGTTCCCTGGACCCATCTCTTCTTCTCTTTGCTCTATTCTGTCATTCAGATGAAGCATATTCTTGAGGATATTCCTGAAAAGTAGTGCACAAGAAGTACATTTTTTGAGAGGTCATGTGTCTACAGATGCCTTTATTCTGCCTCACAAATTATTGATAGTTTGGTTGTGTAGATCCTTAACCGCTGAGTCTGTACTGCTTTTATTATGGAATGATATTTATAATTAATAAACACAAACAATTATATTAAGAAACAAAGTTAGGGAAACAAGAAAGTTCTAGCTGATTTCTCTGTCCATTCAAGCAATGGTCTTAATGTTTCCTTTCATTGAAGCAGGGGTTTGGGGTCTGGAGTGACCATGTTGTAATCACCTGAAAGCATTCGTTCCCTCATTCCTTCACTCACTTCCTTCCTTTAATATGCTTCTAGAAGAAAACATAGTGGAAAATCCATGCTCAGTAGGGGTAGGTAAAATTCCTTAGGTAGGAATAGTACAAACTACAAAAGAAAGGAATTGATAAATTATGTTTCGTCAATATTAAAAAATGTCTTCCCACAAAAATTTAATAAAAAATGAAATAGCAATCTATAGAGAGGAGAAAATGTTTGCCAATACATAGATCTGGCAAAGAACACGTATCCAGAAGATGTAAAGGATTCTTACACCTCAATAATGAGAAGTAGGGAAAAGCCTTATTTTAAAATGGGCAAAAAACTTGAACTGACCACCAAAAAGACACAGGGATGGTCAATATGTACATGAAAAGATGCCCAATATCAGTAGTCATCAGAGAAATGTAAATGAGACCACAATGAAATACTCCGACACACCCACCAGGAGGGCTAAAATTAAGAGGACTGCCCAGATCAAATGTTGTTGAGGATGCAGACCCACGGGAGCGCTCCTGCACACCTGCTGGAAATGTGCCATATGCTACGATCACTTTGGAAAAGAGTTCACAGATTCTTACAAAGTTAAAAATATACTTCTATGACCTAGTCATTCCAGTCCTAGGCAGTTACCCAAGAAAAACAAAAACTTAGGTTCATAGAGACTTTCACATGAATTGTCCCAGCAACTTCATTCATAATAACCAAAACCTGGAAGCAATTCCAGTACCTGTCAACTGGTGAATAGATACACAAATTGTGGTATATCCATATGCTGCAATAGTACTCAGCAATAGATATAAAAAAAACTACTTACAGGGCGCCTGGGTGGCTCAGTTGGTTAAGCATCTGCCTTCCACTCAGGTCATGATCCAAGGGTCCTTGGATTGAGTCCCATATGGGCTTCTCTGCTCAGCAGGGAGCATGCTTCTCCCTCTGCCTGCCGCTCCCCCTTCTTGTGCTTAAGCTCTCTTTCAAATAAATGAACAAAATCTTTAAAAATATATATATTTTTGGGGCGCCTGGGTGGCTCAGTGGGTTGAGCCGCTGCCTTCGGCTCAGGTCATGATCTCAGGGTCCTGGGATCGAGTCCTGCATCGGGCTCTCTGCTCAGCAGGGAGCCTGCTTCCTCCTCTCTCTCTGCCTGCCTCTCTGCCTACTTGTGACCTCTCTCTGTCAAATAAATAAAATCTTAAAAAAATATATATATATTTTTTAAAGATTTTTTGAAGATTTTTTTTCTTTAAAAAAAAGATTTTATTTATTTATTTGACACAGAGAGTAAGAGAGAGAGAGAGAGAGACAGAGAACAAGAACAAGCAAGGGGAGTGGCAAGCAGAGGGAGAAGCAGGCTCCCTGCAGAGCAAGGAGCCCCATGCAGGGCTCAATCCCAAGACCCTGGAATCAAGATCTGAGCTGAAGGCAGATGGTTAAATGAAGGGAGCCACCCAGGTGCCCTATAAATAAAAATCTTTTTAAAAAATGGGGGTGCCTTCAGTTCAGGTTATGATCCTGGGGTTCCGAGATTGAGTCCTGCTTCGGGCTCCCAACTCCATGGGGACTCTGCTTCTCCCTCTTACCTTCTTCCCTCTCATGCTCTCTCTCACTCTGTCTCTCTCAAATAAATAAAGAAAATCTTAAAAAAAAAAAAAACTTAAAAAACTACTTATAACACAACAACATGGATTAATGTCTCAAAAACACACTGAGCAAAAGCACAAGATGCAAAGAGTTCATATGATACTACATTTAAAAGAAATAGTGGGAGAGGCAAACTAATCTATAGTTGCTGTCTGGGTATATGTTGGAGGGGTTCTGTGACGGGATTTGAGGAAACTTCTTGGAGTAAAGGCAATATTCTATATATATCTTTTATATATATATCTTAATTGTGGTGGTGCAGAAATTTGTCAAAACTCATCTGTCTTCGGGGCACCTGGTTGGCTCAGTCAGTAGAACATGTGACTCTTGATCTTGGGGTTGTGAGTTTGAGCCCCATGTTGGGTGTAGGGATTACTTAAAAATAAAATATATTTGTTAAAGATTTTATTTATTTGAGAAAGAGAGAGAGAGCACAAGTCGGGGAGGGGAAGAGACAGAGGGAGAAGCAGATTCCCTGCTGAGCAGGGAGGCCCCCCAACACTGGGGGAATCAATCCCAGGACCCCAGAATCATGACCTGAACCAAAGGCAGGTGCTCAACCCACTGAGTCACCCAGGCGCCCTTAAAAATAAAATCTTAAAACAAAACCAAAAACACCTCATCTATGCATACTTTAAATGGTCTTGTTTCATTATACTTGATTTAAAGATGACCAGGTCATGGACGCTATAGCCTTGAAGCTATGGCGGGTGGGAGAGGTTGTGGTCTTTCAACTCTCTGATTAGAAGAGTAAGTCTGTCTCAGTAGGGGGGAACTGTAGAAGGTTAGCTCCGATTGCTGATTTAAGGCACATTTTCTCAAAATCAGAAATAAAGGAGATATTTCTTAAGCACAATATAACTTACCGACTTAACCATTCACTTATTTCTGCTCCCATGCCTCACCAACCTCACCCATGCTGAGATATAAGCTTTCTGAAGCTTGTGTTCATTGTAGGTATCAGCAAGATATCCATACAGTAGGTATCAGTAAGATAAAATAGATACCCATCTGTTATCTTCTACGTCTTATTTCTCCATTGGTTCCAAACTCAGGAGGAGAAGATAGAGTTGTTATTTGTCTCCTAAGACTCCAACAGCCTTCTTCCTCCTACTGAAAACAGTGATAACAATAGCACAATAATAAACCATAAATCGGCTAACATTTATGGGGTGTTTACTATGTGCCAGAATTACTATGTGTGAAAATGCTTATAAAATGTTATGTCTTTCAATCCTCATAATAACCCAATAAAATGGGCACCATTTTTATTTGCATTTTGGAGTTGATAAAGCCAAGGCATAGAGAAGTTAAGTAGTTCACCCATGGCCATACAGTTAGTAGGTGGTAGACCTGGGTTTTGAATCCAGGCAATCTGATTCTTGAATGCTGACCTTATTTACACAACAGCCTGAGCAATTTTTGTAAAGGTAGATTTTATTAGGTCAGCTCTCTGCTGTAATTCTTTCAATGGATCGTCACAATCCTTAGGGGAAAACAACAGTGATAAATCTTGCTATTATACAGAAAGCAAGGGCTCTAGAGGACCTGGTCCCTTAGGAAGCAGTTTCTCCTCACTTGCTATTCCAGGGCCATCCCCACTTTATTTTGGGTTCCCAGGTACAGTAAACGATGCCCTGCCCCTGGACTTTGGCACATGCCTTTGCATCATACAAAGGTAGAAGCCTCCCCTCTACCAAATTTCCCTCCAACCCACACCATTGCTTTCTTCCGGCTTCGTTGAAATACCACATTTTCAGAGAGGCTTCTACCCCTTCTTCTCCAAGTCCAACTGTAACTCCCCTTTATTCTCTCTCATTTTAACCTGTGTTGTATAGCCATAGCCCTGATCACAATCTGAAATTATTTTCCTATTTTGATGTGTAACTGGTACGACCTGCTTCACCAGCTTGGGGTGAAAATTAAGTCACAGCTTTATGCTTCATGTCAGCACTGGCTCTAGTTTCCACTTGCCAGACTTCCAGGAAGCTTACTCCCTTCCTAGGGTGGTGGAGAGGCTCTTTCCCCAGCAAACTGTCCAATAACCTCAGGGATTTACTCAACTTGAAGAGGCTAGTCCTGATCCCAGATACCTCGACGAGAATCATCTGGAGTTTCTGGTTGCTTTTGTAGTTGGCTCTGTTGTTGTTTTCCTCAGTTGTTAAAAACTGAGTCCGTACCCTATGCTCGATCATTGTGCACTATCTTTGGCTCACTTGGTCCGTCTGGGTAGACCTCACTCGGGTTCAGTGTGTCAGGATGTGCGCACCCCGCCCAGCTCCTCGGCTTAGCCCCGGGCTGGGCCAAGATTAGCTCCCAGACCCCAAGTGCCTACACCCACCCTGTGACCACACCAATCCCAGCACCACACCCCGCTCCCCAACCAGCCCTACCCTTTTGTGGTGTTTAATGACAGGGTGCTGCTGAGATCCATTAGGACCCCTCCCTCCCACTTCAGTGTAGACAGCTTTCACTCCAGAGTGCCTTGTGGGATCCCCTGAAACTACCCCCTGGAAGCACTGCCTGGGAGTGCACGCACCCTGCTCTGCTCAGCCCTCCCTCCCTTCTCCTCTCCCCTGGCCCTGCCTGCTTAGCAAACCACTTACTGATAAATCCTCATCATCTGCCCCTCCTGAAGCTCTCTCCTGAAGCCATCCTGATGGGACAGTTTCTGAAACATAGCAACCGTGGCCAAAGTCTCCTTCCCTTTCATCCCAGGAAGTTCTGGGTCCCCTTGGGGGACCCTTGGGTTAGCCCACCTCCCCAGCTGGCCCAGAGGAATTAGGAAAAGCAGATTCCATCCAGTACACACACACAGGCACTTCTTTATTTCTTTGCCCCAGAGCCACAGGGCCACTTGCCCTCCAATACCAAGAAGGGCCAATGGAGTGATTCTTTCTGACACAATTTTCTCCCGAATAACTGGATTTTTCCTAGATAGAAACTGTGGGACCCTTATACATAGACGTTCATTTCAGAATTTTTTAAAAATAGAATTCCATTCCAAGTGTTGCCTGGCTGCATCAATCTCCCTGTTTCCGCCTCAGGTCCTCTGTTTTTTTCTGGAAACCCAGGGGTTCCCACCACTCCTGGCTTATGGTGGGCATTCAATCTACATTGGTTGAATGAATGAAAGAATCACCAACTCCTGAATAAACCTGTGTCTATCAATAAACTAGGACAAGAGTTTGAGAACCAAAAGATTAATAGGAAATTATCCAATAATCTTATTAAAGACTATGTACGTGTTTATATAAATGTAATCTTATGCATTTCTTATTTTGAAGCTTTCAAAAAGATTTCAGACATTCAAAATGGTATAAAAAGTAATATAGTAGGGGCACCTGGGTGGCTCAGTCGATTAAACGTCTGCCTTCTCTTCAGGTCATGATCCCAGCCAGGGTCCTTTGAGTGAGGCCCGCATAAGGCTGCTTGCTCAGTGGGGAGCCTGCTTCATAAGGCTGCTTGCTCAGTGGGGAGCCTGCTTCTCCCTCTTCCTCTGCCTGCCACTCTGCCTACTTGAGCTCTCTACCCCATAATAAAATCAAATCTTTAAAAAAACTACACACACACATACATATACATATATATATATGAATATATATAAATAAAATAAACTCCAGGAAACCCACCACAGAGTTTAAGAAAGAAACCAAAACTGGGGTAGTTGAAACCACCTGGGCACCCCTTCCCCCTTTGCTTCCCACTGGAGGTAACCATTGTTCTAAAGGTTAGGAAGCTTCCACAGTCTTCCAAGGGGCAGCACATCACACTGCAGGATCTTGCCCCTCCCCCTCCAGTCACAGGTGATTAAAGGTGAGCCCCTGATGCACCTGAGCCAATCAGCTGCTGCTCCTCAGGAATGTGCGATGGAGGGCCTGAGTTAATTTGCTGTGATGAGCAAAACTGACAGGTTATGCTAATTTATGGCCTTTTTTGGGTGTGGTCATGTGAGCCCTTTTTTGGGTGTGGTCATGTGAGCAAGAACAACAAGAAGGGATAAAACAGGCTGAGCACTTGCACCTGAGAAAAAGGGCAAAGGAGGAGGGGAGGGAAAATGAGGGAAGAGGGAGGGGGAAGGGAGAGGGGAAGTGACTTTGACCTTATTACCAAATAGTTTTCCACTTCACTGTCCCACCCCTCTAAAGCCTCCCTGCTTTTGGACTTTTAATTTGTGAGAGTCTTTTATAAAACCTTCCTGTGATCTCCATTTTACTTGGACGGGTTCTATTACTTTAAACTAAATAATTCTTTTTTTTTTTTTTAAGGTTTTATTTATTCATTTGACAGACAGAGATCACAAGTAAGCAGAGAGTCAGGCAGAGAGAGAGGAAGGGAAGCAGGCTTCCTGCTGAGCAGAGAGCAGGCCTCAGGGCTCAATGCCAGGACCCTGAGCTCATGACCTGAGCTGAAAGCAAAGGTTTTAACCATCTGAGCCACCCAGGCGCCCCATAAACTAAATAATTCTTAAGATAGGCTTTCCCTACAAAAAAAGGAATTTTATTCCCTAATTACAAGTGGACAAAATTCCTAGAATCCTAGAACTTGATTCACTTGACAGGTATTTACTGAGCACCTGCTAAGTACCAGGTTTTGGTACAAATCTTTGGTTCAGCTTTCTAGCCAAGGGGACCAACCAGCTCGGGTTTGGGGGACTTTCCCAATCCCTGCATCCTGACACCCACCTCAGAGCCAGCAAATGGGGCCCTGGGTTACCCTATTTCCACCCAAAGTAGAAACCCTCCCACAACAAACCCTTGTTGTCTTCCAGTAGCTGATAACATACAAATATTTGCCTCGACTAACAGAAAATTCTTTGTGCTGAGTTTGATTCCATCTTTATATAGTTTCTACTGCCATATTCTGCTTCCGGTTCTTCTCACAAAACATATTTTTCGTCAGTTGTTAAAATGTATTCCTTTCTGACCAGCCGTGTGCGATAATTTAAACCTGGAGTGGTTTTCTATTGCCTACCCGGAGCAGGCACGAACTGGAGTCCTCCCCAGCTCCCACCGTCCCCCAAGGCTGCGCTTACTCCATTCTCTTCCTTGGGAGGGACTTCTGGGAACCCCTCTCTCAGGCCAAGTGATCCCAGGGGGTGACCGATACACATGAAGTCCTTCGTGCATTCGCCCGAGTCCTCCATCCATTCGCCAAACACATCCACGGAACCTCCGGCACCTATGGGAAAGTTGGGGAGATGGGTCCTGAATTCCAGTAAATCTACAGCCTTGTGAGTGCTCCATTCTATGAGACGCTCAGACGCTAATGCGCATGCGAGAGAAGAGGGATGACCCGCAGCTGTAAGAATCAGTAGCTACCTGAGATGAAAGCACAGTCTGAAAAGCAAGCGCAGAAGTGCAGCCTTCCCAAGCGCACAGGCATCACGAATATGTTCGTGGTCATTATCATATTAACAGGCGTATTCATCAGCTTTCTAACCGGACCAAGTCCCTGAGGAAATGGGACGGAAGCCTGCTCTTCCCATCTTCCCCATCTCAGGTTATGGCCTCTCTGTCCTTTGTGGGTCTCACCCATGGCTGCACATTGGTATCGCCCAGAGAGCTTTAAAAATTGATGCCAGGGGCCCCCGGTGGCTCAGTTGGTTGGGTTGTCAGCTCTTGATTTGGACTCAGGTCATGATTTTGGGGTCGTGGGATGAAGCCAGGTGTCAGCCTCTGAGCTCAGTGGGGAGTGTGCTCAAGCATTCTCTCTCTTCCTCTGCCCTTCCCTCTGCTCATGCTCTCTCTGAAATAAATAAATAGATAAATCTTAAGAAACAAGCAAACAAACAAACAAACAACCGGGACGCCTGGTCTCACCTCAGAGTTTCTAGTTGATGTGTGGCGTGGTGTAGACATCAGATTTCTGAATCTCTCCCAAGCAATCCACTGGGCAGCTAAGGTTGAGCCAAGACCTCCTTGACCTCTCTTTCCACGCCCACCTCCAACTCAGTAGCAGTGCTGTTGGCTCTGCTTTCCAAGGAAACACCTCTCCCACCAGTTCTCCCGCCCTGACTACTCACCAGCTCCCAGCCCTGAGCCTGTCAAGGGGCCCTCTGACTACCAGCAGCTGCCCACCTGCAGTTGGCTTTCAGCCTGACCATCAGAGAGGTCTTTAAGCCCAGGCTAGGTGACAGCCCCCCTTTGTTCTAAACTCCTCCGTACCTCTTAGAGGGGAGGGGGTGGGGGGGTCTTTATCTAGATGGATTCCTGATTGTCACTTTGACCTCCTCTCCTGCCATTGTTCCCCAACCCCCTCCTGGGCCTTCAACCCCGTGGCCGCCCCTGATGTTTCCAGAACACCCTCAAGGTTTTCGTACCTGGAGACCTCTGCCTGAACTGCCTTCTTCAGGTGGTTGCATGACCTCCTCCCTAATTTAGCCAGGTCTCTGCTGGGATATCACCCTCACCGAGGCCTTCTCAGGGTACCCCGTCTAACATCGCACCCCTGGCCATTACTCTCTATGCCCACATCATCCTTTGGTTTTCTTCTTAAAGTTTATCACCTATTACCTATTTCTGTTTGTCTGATCTCTTCCCCACCCCATTAGAATGAGAGCTCTGGGGAACACGTTCTCTCTGCTCTCTGTTCTGCTGCATCTGTAGAACCTAGAACAATAGAAGTTGCTCGATAAATGCTATTACAAAGAACAAAGGAAGACAGGTACGTTTTAATGGGAGAGGAAAGGTCTGGCGTTGCCAAAGTAGAGCAAGTCAACGAAGGGTCCATTTCTTCTGCCCCTTATTGGCTGAGCGACCCTGAACAAAGTTACTTCGCCTCTCTGAACTTTGATGTCTTCATCTGTCCATGGTGATACTAACGGTACTTGTAGGCCTCAAAAAGTTGTTGGATTACATAGAGTCCTGTATGAGTAGCAGAGCAAAGTGCCTACAAGTGGGAGAACATGACCGAGAAACCGTAGCTGTGATGATGGTGTATAGTATTAGCAGGGCTGGGCAGAGGAGCCAAAACCCAGAGCCCTGGATGCTCTAGGAGAGATGATCTTCCTGTGGGAAAGAAGGGAGGGCATCTTGGGCAAAGCACAGAGCTGGGAGGCAGGGGATTCAGGCTGGTGACACAGGTTGGTGGTTGATGATGGTTGGTGACCCAAGTCAAGTCTTTGCTCTGAAAACCCATTTTTTTATACCTCTAGACCTCACAGGGTTTTTTGAGGATCAGAAGAAATATTGTATACCATTCTTCGTTTGAAACACGTACATTTGAAAAGAGCCACGTAGAGAAATACTGTGTACACTTCTTTTCAAAACATAAATTGCTACATAAAGGCCCTTATTATGATCTCCCAACTTTGTCCAAGACTGTCTATATAAACACATGCTTGTCTTGTCCTTCTCATCTGAGGCTGTCCTATCCTCCAGGGACTGGCATTCTTAGGGACTGGCCAAGTGAGAACATGGCCGGTTAGCTGCAGCCGTCTCTGCTCAAAGGCTCTGTTTCTCCCCAGATTTATTTTGTATTTTAGTCTATTTTAATACGGGCTCTTGGCAGGACACATGTAGTTTTTTATTATTCTACTTCATCATGTTATAATTTCTTTAGGAGATATTATTTGATTTTGAAAAATATCTAGTCTTCCTGGGGTGCCTGTGTGGCTCAGTGGGTTAAGCCTCTGCCTTTGGCTCAGGTCATGATCTCAGTGTCCTGGGATCAAGCCCTGTGTCAGGCTCTGTGCTCAGTGGGGAGCCTGCTTCCTCCTCTCTCTTTCTGCCTGCCTCTCTGGCTACTTGTGATCTCTCTCTGTCAAATAAATAAACAAAATCTTAAAAAAAAAAAAGAAAAAATCTAGTCTTCCTAATGTACACATGATACTCATCTTTGTTGATGTAATCCCTTTGTTTGTTGTGTTTAAAAATATATATATATAAGTTACATATGCATATTATATGTAATATGACATCTAATTTGTGAAGTACATTATTTATACTTAGGCTCACTTTTACTCCTTTAATCCTTTCCTTATTTTAATCTCCACAGTTCAGTCATATATGTCTTAGGAATACTTTTCCTTTATTTGCCATTATTCGTGAATTCATTCAGTTATTTAGTCACTCAACAAACGTGTGGAGTGCCTATTATGTGCTACTGTTGTATTGAAGGTAATGCAGCAGAACAGATTTAAAATGAAGAACTATGGTGAGGGGAATAAAACAGGGATGAAGATAAGGGATTTCACTGAAAAGAGTTTCAACATTACTGAGGGATGGCCGGGGAGGGTTGACTGAGAGGGTGACATTTTTGTTAGACTTGAGGGAGTGAGGGACAGTTCTAGCACCTTGCAGAATAATGCCCCAGGAAGAGGGAATGATACGTGCAAAGGCCCCGGGGTATGAGTCAAGTCAGAGAAAGAGAGAAGAAGCAGAATGAGGAGGGGGAGTGGTAAGAGGTGGGGTCATGCACAGGTCTGATCTTGCAATAGGTGAACTCTGGATATACGTGAAGACTAGCCCCTTACTACTGTTTAGGAATCGCTAGTGAGATCACTAGCTGGCATTGTGACTTCATTGGTATGACATCAATTAACTTCAATAATTTCGTTTCATTTAAAGGACCCAGGATGCTAGAATTCCCTGAGGACCACTTTTCTAACATGTCATCCTAGATTCCACCCCACTAGGTCAGCGAAGTCACCTTTTCCTACACTCATCCTCATTGGTTCTCCTTTTTGAGTCCACAGACCCCACTCCTCTGCAATGCCTTTCCTTTCTTGAAGACTGAGGCAGGGCTCCTGCTTCCCAAAGGATGCACTTCCCAGTGTCCCACAACCTCTGGCTCCTATGCTTTTTTGATTTTGTTAACAGTACACATGCATTTGCTTTGATGTGAGAAGGAAACAAAAATATTCTCCACTCTCTTTCTGAAAGTTCTACTTGTTAAAGTTGGTCAAATTTGAAAGTGCCATTTTATAGAGTCATTGACCTAAATAGGCAACCTAAATTATGCCATCTGCTACACGAGTGGAGTTTATGGAACACCACGGTAGAGGGGAGAGCTGGAAGCTGTTTAAGGTTGTCCATCAATACCGCTGCCTTCCGGGGACCGAGTCCCTTAGGACACCACCTGTCATGTTCTTCTTGGTAGTTTTAAATATCCTTCGTGACTGGTCTAGCATTCCAACTACACGAATAATCTTGCTGTTTTCTTTTACAGTTCTTTGGAATAGGAGTGCTTTTCACCCTAACAATGTTTACAGAACCTCATTTTGGGGCTCTTTCCTGTACTGCATACATTAGCTGTTGTTCTTATTATTTTAAACACCTAAAAACAGAATAAAGAGAGGGCGTCTGGATGGCTCAGTTGTTGGGCTTCTGCCTTTGGCTCCAGTCATGGTCCCAGGGTCCTGGGATTGAGCCCCACATGGGGCTCCCTGCTCAGCAGGTAGCCTGCTTCTCCCTCTTCCACTCCCCCTGCTTGTGTTCCCTCTCTCGCTGTGTCTCTCTCTGTCAAATAAATAAATAAAATCTTAAAAAAATAAAAAGGCAGAATAAAGAGATCTAATGATCGTAAATACATGGCCATAAAACCATCCACGCCCCTGAGTGTGGGTAACGGTATTTCTACAAATTATGAATTTGATTACATATCACTAAATCTTGTCAACTTTCTGATACTCCTTACATTTCACCCGGGCATGTTCCTTGAATAGAATCAGGACATTCTGAAAATCCAGCTCAAACATCATTCGCTTCCTGGCTCAAACCAAACTGAGCCCACTCTCCCTTTTCCCCAGAGGGGAAGATGAAATAGTCAAACAGCCCTAAAACTTACATGGTTTTAAGATGTCTGGGGACAGGAAAAAAACGACAATCTTTTTCTCTTTTCAGTTTTGCTTTGCCATCTTCATAGTCTTTTACTCTTGCTTTTGCTTATGGCGAACAAGCAACATCTGAGAAAAGACAGTCACCCACAACCTTCCCCCCACCCCCGCCCCGTGTGAGGGGGACGCCGAGTGCTCCTTTCCAATTCCACTTCATTGCTTGGTAACTTTTGAACTTGGCCAAATCACATAAAGTCTCTGAAGCCCAATTTCTTTTTTCATAATAAAACTTTGGTTCCTTCCTCTCCCTGTACACCCAGGGAGACCCGTGACCCGGGCAGAGAGAAGATTGTCCTTCCATGATCTGTCCTGATGACCACGTCTCTGCTTACATTACACCCCTCTCTAGAGTATCTTCTTATCTTGCTTTCAGTCTCCAAACACCTTGTCATGCTTCAAGAAATAGTATCACCTCCTTGCGAAGGCTCTATGCAAACTACAAAGAGAACTAGGAGTGTCAGGGATCATTAACACCATATTGGGTTTTTTTTTCTTTTACTTTCTTGAATTGCATTAATTTTTTACCATTTTCATCTCCCATTTTCCAAAACTTATAAAAATATTCAGTATTACTTGGGAAAGAACTACTGCATGCTAATTACGTTGGGAAAAAAAATATTTTTTCAAACAGCACACTAACATCTGCCTGCTGCTACCAATATCACATTGTAAAAACAATTTTACAACCTGCAGAATAATCAAAGGTATAAATAAAATAGCACCTGTACATGGTCAGATATTTTAGCAAGCTAAGAAGTGGATCACGTCCTAGGGGGAGCAATATAGTTTGGGAATTTGCTGTATCTTAATGGCACATTAGTCCTGTAATCCTAGGGAATTTTCCAGACAAAAATCTCCTGGTTATTAAATCCTTCAGTCTATGCCTTATCATTACCTGTATTTATAAACTTCATTGTCTGTAAATACAGAATATGGTGACAGAAAGCACTGGGACAAGACCTATGCTGACCCAGGAAAAATAACCAACTTTAGGCATTTTACTGGAAATGAGGATTGAACACACTTAGAAAACTGTCTTAAACGTAAGAAAGGGTATTTGTTTGGGTTCGGGTTTTGTTTTTTGAAATGTCATTCTGTCCTGCTCCAAACTCAAAAATCCTCCCGTGGAGCACTTTTATGAGGCAGAAAAACAAGAACAGACCTGAGTGAACGCTTCTTTCTCAGCGCTCTGCCCTTTCTCTCTTCCTCTCTCTTTAAAATTCAAGGTGCTTCTGAAGCGTAGAACATTCAGCTTTTTTAAAAAGGTCCAAAGAACCAGTGAATGCTTTGCTGTTCAGAATTGAGCTTTTTGAAAGTGAGTCGTTCTACCAGCTTTTACATAACTGCTATACTTAACTGCATGGGCCTCTTCCTGTTGCATTTTTGCTGACACATTTTGAATTGACTTATATATGAGCTGATCCCTGTTCTCGAAGTTTTACCAACTGCCAATTGTGTAAGGTGAGATTTTCACGGTGAAAGACTTCATAGGACTGAGCACTCCTACAAGATATGCTGGGCATGATACAGCTTTTGGACACATAGCTGGGCTGTTTTCTTAATAGTTCCTGACAGAGGGTAGGCTTAACTTCCAGATGGAGTGAATGGAGATGTAAAGATACACCACTCATTACATTCACAAGTATTTTTTCTCAAGGAAATTCTTCATTTAGATAACAATGCATGAGCTGCCTTACACTTATGAATGCCCAGACTACCCAGTTAAAGCACACGTTGAGAGAAAACACTAACGAAGCATTCACTGTAGTATCTTGTCGCTCACCCGTATTAAAGCTCTTTCTTCCACCTACAGACGATCTCAGGCTATTTTTATGGTTTCTGAAACCATCTGTTCTAACCTGTACTCACTGCTCCTTAAAATACAGATGTTAATTACCTTTTTAACATTTCCCTGCTCCTTGCTCTGAGCCTCAAATGCCCCCAAGCATTCATAAGTTTCTCAACACCCAGTCCCTTTCTCTGGTTTTCCACAAGCAGCACACCTCAGGACTCTGCTCTCCCCAAATCATCTTTAGTTAGAGGGATACTGATTTGCCCTCTAGGGAGAAGTACAGAAATGACACTGCCCTTAAATCTCCGCTAACGCAGACCTTCTCCCTCTGAGATGAATGAAGTCTGAATTCTAACCATCTTAAACCTCTTCTTAACAGGATGAGTCCAAACACGTCAGAGAGGTTCCTTCCCTACCCGAAGTCTGTCCAGTTCTTGCTTTGGAAACGACGGCTTCCCTCCCTGGCGGGTACGTGCGTGGCTGGGTTCGTTCCCAAGCCGAGGCCATTCTGCAGTGAAGTGTGGCACTTCATTATGGTTTGTTTTCATCCGCGGATCCTATTATCTTTTTTTCTCTGATAATAAATTCCCTAAGAGGCCCGAAAATGGATTCTGCCGTAGTCACTGGTTTACCCACTGATTTTGTCCTTGTTTCTTGTTTAAGGGTCAGGACACTGCTTTTGTAGTGAATGAAATGCAGTTTCTAAAGGGCCGCTGAGAGCAAATAGAAACCCCATTTAGAACGCAAGCATCAGTCTAAGTGGTTGTTGAGGATGACTCCGCCCTGCCCCTGCCAAGTAACTCATTTCAATAGAAATTAAGAATTTGTAATTTGATAAGTTCTATAGATCTTTTAGCTAATTATAATTCCTCATTGTATTCTATTACCGAAAGCTGCAGAGGGAGGGCTATCTTGCAGTTGCAAAGAATGGACTTTTTGCTCCGTTGCGGGAGTACTTGAATTCTGTCACTTTACTCACTCCTGGCAGGTGATAATTGAACTAAAAAGAGAGTATGTCAGACAACAGTGGAAAATGAAGAGAGCCCGGCACGAGGCAAGAGATTTTCAACAAACATTTGCCGAATAAATGAATGAAAAGGAGAAAAGGAACCCTGAAAATTTTTAAGGGAGAGTCACCGTGGGCAGAATCTCAGAATTTCTGGGATCAGAATCAATTAGAAACATTCAGGCCTTCCCATTCTGAGCCTGACTGTAATTTTGCCATGAGGAAAACATGTGTTTCTTCTTTGAATAAAATTCTGGAGAATAAAAAGCGGGGGGGGGGGAGGCAGATAAATGTGGAGAGAAGCTGAATGGGATGAGCAGAGGATAAAAGCAAAGAGGGAAACCGAGACTAGAGCCCGTTAGGAAGAAAGCTAGCAGAAATTACGCAAATCTGCTCCCTCTGTCCACTCTTCTAATTCCCTTTCTTTCCTTCTAGTATTTATACTCAGAATTCCAAAGGGAGATTTAAGTGCAATTTGGAAATATGTTAAGTAAGACAACACCAGGTGGCAAATAGCAATTTAATTCTCCTTGCCAGCAGAGCTAAAGACTTAGAATGCTTTTTATTAGCAAAGCTGGGTGGGAGGAGGACAGGAGGGAGAGGGAGGGAGGAAAAAGCCATTCAAGTGTTTCTCTGACAAAGGCAGCACAGCCATGGATCAGCTCTCCTACGAAATCTTTTAATTTGTGCATTAATTCTCCTTTTCATCTCACCGCCTGCTAGAAAATTAGTTGTAGAGGTATTTCAGACGTGTTCTCTGGAGCAAATATTTACACAGGAGTAGTGTGTTGACACTGTGCGGGCTTTGGGTTTCTGGGAGCAGGCTGGTGCCTCTCGGGACATGTAAGGCAGAAGGCAGGCGAGGCCACACCCGTGAGAAGCTGGCTGCTTTCAGAGAGTCATGTCTGCCCTCCACAACAAGTCAAGTGTGGCGCTTTTTTGTTTTGAAAATAGGATAAGGGGTCGGCTGATGAAGTCTTTCCTATATTGATGCCCTATTTGGTTTTTCTCCAATGGGGAAATTGGATTTTCCAAGACCGTAAACACACGCTTTGTAGACAGTAATAAATACATAGCACTGAAGAGAAATTACCATTGACCTTGTAGTTCTTTTGGCTTCTATACCCATTAGCACCTTCTCAGGCCCCTCTACTTCAGAGGCCCAAGACCAACGATGTGGGAGCCCTGAAACTCCTGAACTGAATTATAATGCTTCCCCCTTCTCCCTTTTTCTTTTTTGCCTTTAAGTTATGGACTCTTCTTTTGTGTGAAGATCCATAGGTGCAAAGAAGCAGGTAGAAAGTTTCTCTCCTGAAGGGAACTGAATATCACGAGAGAAACGTGCAGCTGCAATGAGGTGAGCCTCAGAGGACTTGGGTAGCGGGTTCTCGGGCGTCCTGTCTGACCAGACCCCGCTCATGAACCAGGAAGTGCCCAGAGTGGTCCTTGGGCCAGTTCAGCAACGCTGGCTGGGCTCTTCCTCTCCTCCTCTGCCAGGCGGACAGATGGGCTTGTATTGCTGGGGTTGTGGGGAGGCACCCCTCGGGTCTGAGGACATCGTGTATGCGGGGGCTCCCGCTGGCCGTCTCCCTCCGTGCACACACGCCCAGGCGAGGCCAGTCCTGTCAGACGTTAGGGACACAGATTCTAGGACCCAAGATCTCACACGATTTGGAATTTTCCCTTTAACACACATGATAAGCTGATATAGCATCGTATGTTAAGTGAACTGGCAGAGAGTAAATAAAAACAAAACAAAACAAAAAGCGATGCTGTGGTAGACAATAGTAAGACGGTTTTTAATGTTTTCAAAATGCTCTCTCCTGAGGAATGATTCCCTCTTTGTTGTTTTGGTTTATTTGTTTGTATAAGGTTAAGGGCTGGGGCCTAAGAATCAGACTTAGGTTTGCGCTGATGGCCTCAGTTAACTTGTCTGTGAGTGGGGTTAATAACAGAATTTAAGTCATGAAGGCTAAATGAGTTAGTGTATATAATAAAGTACTTTCCATGTTTGTCTCCTGGTAAGCATCAAACTTAGCATTAACCTGTTATTAAATAGATCGAATAATGATATTAATCATTAATTAACTGATGTGAAGTTTAAACCTCTTTCTCTGCAGCATCTTATTGCACTCTGTTGAAGAAGGGCCACAGCTAGAAATTACTCTCCATTTCCCCAGAGATTTGTTCTCAAGGCCTCAGTGTGTTTCACTAAAATTCTAAAAGAGCAGGCACTGCATTTTATTGAGTTGGTCCAGAGGTCTAGATTCACATTATATCATGACCTTCCAAAGCAGCAAGAGCTGACCCTTCTTGTCAGATGCCCAAGGACCTGGTCCCCACACACAAAACCAAACAAAGAATTAGTCAGGTAATCAATATGAGATTTATCTGAAAAATTGTTTCCCGTCTTGGGAATTCGCCTTAGAAAAGAACTATTTTCTACTTTCCCTGAATACTAGGTCTTGGATATGTGACTTATCCATAAGGGGAGCATAAAAACCCCAGCTTTCCTTCATTTAGTTTTTCATCATATATTTATGGAGAACTTAGTGTAATGTTGGCTAGGAATTGGATGTCGAAGATGAACAAGACATAATTGGTATGGAGGAATTTAGTTAGGGGAACTGTATGCACATCCATATATGGTGATGGGAGCTGTAAGCAGATCTGGGGAGGCTAAAAAGACTGCACTGAGTGGGTGGTATTATTTCTCGAAGGGTAAAGAGAAGTTTGCCAAGATGAAAACAGTAGAGAAGGCCATTCTAGAAAAATGGTGCATCATGTGCAAAGGGCCAACAGTCAGCAAAGGCCCTTGGTTATGGAGCAGATGAGCGAGAAATTTGGAGTGACTTGGGCATGGGATCCTCTCTTCTCAGCTGGGTATGTGTGCCTGCCAAGACATACTCTTCAGGGCTGAGTGGTTGGTGAGAGCAGTGATTACCTCCAACTCTGGTGCTCAGACCCGCAGGGAGGCTGCTAACTCATTTCCAAAACAACCACCAAGGACCAGGCCCCAGAAGCTTATGAAATCGGTCGCCTGAGCAAAGGGTCAAAGCAGAACTCCACAGAGCCAGAAGGGATGGTGAGCCCGAGGGGCCAGGCTTGCAGGAGCCCTGGGGATTCGTGGAAAGGCCTAGGACAGTGCAGATGCACGTAAACAAGATTTGGGGGCAGAGAGCTGCAGGCTCGGGATTGTGAAGTGCCTTTTATGTCTTTCCAAGGTGTTGAGTTTTGTCTCTTCCTGCATGCGAAGGTGAACTGGTAGACTGTCTTTACACCTTTGTGGTGTGGAGTAGGTTTAGGAAGGAAAGGGGCCAAGACAGGAATTCACATTTAGTGAGGATGCCCTTGCAGGGCTTCCAGGGCCCCTGCTACTGTCCGAAGAAGACTGGTATTGAAGAGGGAAAGGAGGGATAGGTAGAATGTGGAGGCGTTTCTGGACTGGAGATGGCAGGTCCCTTGGGACTGGATGAGGGTGAGGAAGGAGGAGCGGTTTTGCAGAGGACAGTCCTTGAGGGGAATCTGGTTGCAGCTGGACAATGTCAGAAGCCGGGATCTCAGTGCGCAGCCCAGAAGAGCGGCAAACAGGCAACACAGAGTTGGCGTTTCCCCGGCAGTGAACTGACCGTTTCACAAGGCTTAGTGCACTCGAGCCTTACTGCACCCCTGCAAGGGTGTGTGACTCCTCCCAAGTAAGATGCGGGAACTGAGGCACAGGGAGGTGAAGGAGCGGCCTGTGTTCAAACAACCGTACTGTCCAAGCTCAGTCTGGCACCCATGGCCACCTTGCTCTTCACCTCTGTTCCTGCCTTCCCAGAGTACTGAGAGGCCATCACAGTTTAAAGTTTGGATTGGGGGGCACCTGAGTGGCTCAGTCGGTTAGGCATCTGCCTCCAGCTCAGGTCATGATCTCAGAGTCCTAGGATCGAGTCCCACATCAGGCTCTCTGCTCAACCAGGAACCTGCTTCTCCTTCTGCCTGCTGCTCCCCCTGCTTATGCTCGCTCTCGCTTGCGCTCTCTTTCTCTCTCAAATAAATAAATAAATAAATTTGGGGGGAAAAAAGAAAGTTTGAATTATTTCCAGATTTCGGAGGACAGCTTGAGCAGATCCACCGGGACCTATCTGCATAAGTGGCTAAGGAATCCTAGCCAAGTAACTCATAGGAGGGAAGACACTGAGTGAGAGAAAAAGGCCCCCAGCAGCAGAGGATGTGCTCCTGAAGGCCACCCACATTTCCCCAGGGACGTGTGCCGGCGCACCGAGTACAGCAGGTAAAGAAATGAAAGGCCTGTCTCACATGTTTCCTTAGGACACAGTAAAAAAGGCCGGTGAAGCTGGTCTCGGGAGGACTGGAGGCCTGAGGCCCAGGGGGGATAGGAGATGGTACAGCCCTTGTCAGAGCATTGGTGGACTTAGCCAATGGACTTAATCATCCAAGATAGCTCCAGAGGCTAGAGGAAGGAAAATGACATCTCCTCTGTAGCAGCCTCAAACAGATCCTTGACACTCCTAGGGGCTTCTCTGAACCCTGGAGAATAATCTACAAAAAGCTGAGGTTCTTAACAACTCTGCCAGTGATCAGAGTCATGGACAGTGTTTTGCTGTCTTAACCCTATTTCCTCCTCAGGCAAGAGCACAGAGCAGAGGCATGTGATGAAGAATGATAATAGCCAACCCAGGTCGAATGTTCACTCCATCCCAGGTGTGGCACTAAGTGTTAACCTATATTCTCTTATTTAGCCCCGAAATAATATCAAGAGGTAAATGCTATTATTGCCCCATCCTACACAAGAGAGATGGGACCAGAAGAGACATCCCTGAGTTCTGCCCCGAGTTAAAAGTTTATGACTGAGGATCCTATAAGCCTATTGTGATCATCACTTTTTTCATATCGAATCAAAAAGTCCAATTTGAATACACTTTACACAAATTCTAAGGCTACTTTGAAGATGGCCAACATCTTCTTTAATTTGAAGTTTGTTTTCCCAGCTGACTGGATTTGTCTCCAGCAGCCTGGAGGTGTGAAATGACATCACCATCTGATCAGCATCTCAAAACAGTTTGGCTAATTTAAAAAAAACAGAGATCTTGAATGCGCTCTCTTAATTATATTTGACCATTTGAGCATGCTGGGCGAAAACCCGGGTAGGCAGCCTGTTCTGCAATTTGTTTCTGAAACAAGCTTTTGAGTCTCATGGGCTGAGAGGATTCTGTTCAAAGGGTGTACACTGTGAATCACAGTTTCAAAGGAAGACGGCAAATACAAAACTCAGCCAAGCAATTTGTAAAACTGGATTGCTGACAGGAATCCAGGAAGCAGCAGAAAAACAACCAAACACAAAAACATCGTCAAGTGCCTGGATGTAATCTGAAGTAACGAAGTGGAATGAGCCCGGGATGACACGATGACACAAGGGAACAGGCGGTCTTGTTTCGGGAAGCGAGGAGCACGGCCGATCTGCGCCCTGAGAACATTCCACAGACCCAGGGCGGCGAGCTCTCCTGCATTTGGCATACAAGCTGCCTTCACCTGCCCCTGGTGGGTGTTGGGTTCACCACGGGGACAGGGAACTGAATGTTTCCTCCATTAGGTTCAGATGCTTTATTACATTCATTAGGCTCAAGCAATACTTTTAGTGATTACTTTTATCATCATCACAGCTAACACGTACGGAGCGTTCTCCTTTCAAAATGGATCAGAGCCTCTCTGGTCCTCACTGGAATGTAAGTCCCTCGAGGGCAGGGATTTTCACTAATTCTGTTCACTGATGTAACTTACAGGACCTAGAATCGTGCCCACCACGCAGCAGATGCTTCTTAATGTTTGATGAATGAATGATGGACGAACAACCTTGTGCTTGGACTTGCGCAGGCAGTAGTCTAAGTGCTTTACTGATGCATGCCATCTCAATCACAATCCTGTGATGCTGGCATTTAATCAGTATTCCTGTGTTACAGATGAGCCAAGGGAGTCCCAGAGAAGTTAATTGGCTTGTGCGGGATTGTGGCCGAGACAGGCTCAAACCCAGGCAGTCGGATTCCAGAATCTACCTCTCTGTACTGTCACTCTTTCGTGCCTGTTTCCACTGTTGGTTTTTCCTTAGTCTCCACTCAATTTACTTCCCTACAATGTTCTTCCAACACATCACCCTATTTTATCAAACTTCTTTAAATACAAAAGAAGCTTTTTTATTTTGTTCTTTTTAAAGCACAAATTATACCTCATTCTTAGGGCTTATGCAAAAGGGCTTTGAATTCATTTACATGTAGGAAACAATTAAGACGGGAGAATAGAAATACTACCTTCGGGAGGAGCCTAAATTTATATTTTTCTTTTAAGGACAACTTAAGCTATTATGATTTTTAAATAAAAAAGTGTTGATACTCATTTTTTTCCCCTGTGGCACAGCATAAAAATCATTTTTTGTTTTTTTTTTTTTAAGAAGTAAGTAATATGGCACAGAATACCCAGGCTAGGGGCGCTTCAGTGGCTCAGTGGGGAAAGCCTCTGCCTTTGGCTCAGGTCATGATCCCAGGGTCCTGGGATGGAGCCCTGCATTGGGCTCTCTGCTCAGGGGGCAGCCTGCTTCCTCCTCTCTCTCTGCCTACTTGTGATTACCCAGGCCATAAAATTATAAATCTAAGGGGTTTTTTAAAAGATTTTATTTATTTATTTGACAGAGATTACAAGTAGGCAGAGAGGCAGGCAGAGAGGAGGAAGCAGGCTCCCTGCTGAGAAATTTAAGTTTTTAATCTTTAATTTTTATGTAGCCTTCTTAATTCTTCGGAGCAATTTTATCTCTCTAAAGCAATCAGATATGTGTAAATGATACTGTGTTTAGAGAGGTACAGACTTACCACTGGGGAGATAAACACATGTTAGGTAACTACAAATTGCAGCCTGTGCTGAGCTATCCTTTTTTTTCATAAGACTTCTTTTAAATTGGATAAGTCTAAGTGTTCTTGCTCAGGCAAAGGAAAATTGAGGGCAACTTCTGGTTTGCCACTGTATTCTGTGGCGTTTGCTTAAGGAATTTTTTCAGTTCAATTTTGAACATTCTAATTTACAGCATTAAAACTCCCTATGTGATCAAGTTCTACCTTCCACATTTTCTATCAGATTTCCTGCCATCTCCTACCCCTCATGCCCTCCCAGCTAAAGAAAATCATGTTCCAGCTATCACCATTCCCACAGATTAGTCAGTCCCTGCAGAGTCCCCTTTGGCAAGAGGAGGTAGTAAAACTTTGCTGAGTATGTGACCATCTCCCTTTTGTTTTGGGGGTCTTCAGACTGTAATTTAGTAGCATGTGAAGAAGGATTAACATTAAACAGAACCCTTTAGTGTAGTAATTTTTATAAGTTACAGCAATTCCTTACAGAAAGCTCAGTTTTAGAGCCATAGACTCTTAAGAGAGACCTTTAATAATCATCTCATACAAGCTCTCAGGTAACTCAGACATTGTGTATTTGCTAACTCATTTCTGAATTATATTAGTAGAAAATCAAAGTTACAATTACATTCTTCAAAAAATATTATTTTTCCGGGGCTCCCGGGTGGCTCAGTCAGTTAAGCTTTCGACTCTGGATTTCATTTCAGGTCATGATCTCGGGGTCATGAATTCGAGACCTGAGATGTGTTCTGTGATGTGTTTGGAGCCTGCTTAAGATGCTCTTTTTCCCTCTGGCCCTCCCCCAACCTCTCCTCCTCTCCCCACCCTCACTCAGAACTTTCACTCCTACTCTCTCTCTCAAAAAAAAAAAAAAAAAAATTGTTTTTCCTATTAGAAAATGTTTTATAATAAACACAGGAAAATACTTCTATGTAATTTGTGTCTATCTCAAATTTAGCTGAGTTAGTAGAAACAATTCTTATAGAATTAAACAAAGTCTCTTTTCTTTAGGACAACTTCTCCATTTGACTACGCTTCTCAGACAATGCAAATGTGACATCTGAATGTTATTTCAATGTGTGGAAAAATATGCCATGAAACCGTCATACCCCAAGACCCACTATTATCCTGCAAACTAATTTAGAAGGATCTCTCCTAAGAGAAAAGCAGATCAACTACTTTGATTTTTCAAACAATGGTCTTGGTTGAATATTTCTGTATAAATTTAATAGAAAGTTCTTCCGCAGTTTTCTTTTTTGCAGTTGTAAATGAGTCTTTAAAAAAAGATTTTTATCTTGCCATTTGCGAAGACATGGATGGAACTAGAGGGTATTAGGCTTAGCGAGGTAAGTCAGTCAGAGAAAGACAATTATCATATGATCTCCCTGATAATGAGGAGGTAGAGATGCAACGTGGGGGGTTTGGGGGGTAGGAAAAGAATAAATGAAACAAGATGGGATTGGGAGGGAGACAAACCATAAGAGACTCTTAATCTCACAAAACAAACTGAGGGTTGCTGGGGGAGGGGGGTTGGGAGAGGGGGGTGGGGTTATGGACATTGGGGAGGGTATGTGCTATGGTGAGTGCTGTGAAGTGTGTAAACCTGGTGATTCACAGACCTGTACCCCTGGGGATAAAAATACATTATATGTTTATAAAAAAAAATAAAAAATTTTTAAATCAGAAAAAAAAAAGATTTTATTTATTTATTTGTTGGGGGGAGAGAGAGAGAGAGAGAGAGCACAACTCTCTCTCTCCCCAACAAATTAATAAATAAAGTATTTTTTTTTCTGATTTAAAATTTTTTAATTTTTTTTAAATAGGGGGAGCAGGCAGAGGGAGAAGCAGGCTCCCTGCTGAGCAAGGAGGCCAATGTGGGACTCAACCCCAGGACTCTGGGATGATGACCTGAGCCATGGCAGATGCATAACTGACTGAGCCACCCAGGCATCCCCGTAATAAATTCTTTGTAAATGTAGATATTTTGGAAAAAAAAATACAAGAATATATTTTCTTACTGGATAATTTTTACAAATTTTAGTTCTGTCAATTTTTTTTGTTAAAAACATTAAGTATTTATCTTCGATTTATTTTATGTTCCTTTGATTGGATCTAAGGATCTCTAAGTGCAGGTAGATCTCAAATTTTCTTTCTCTTTTTCTTTTTTTAGATTTTATTTTTCAGTAATCTCTATACCAAATATGGGGCTCAAATTCACAGCGCCAAGACCAAGAGTCACAAGTTCCCCTGACTGACCCAGTGAGGCACCCCAAACCTCAGATTTTTCTAATCCAGATCTCCACATCTTTAATTTTTAGGGGGAAAGATCATGTTCCACTTCTGCATTTCCCTAATTAACTAGACAAATCGTGCTCTGCTCTAAGGAACATTTCCAAATATCAGCTAAGAACTTTCCCCCTCCACATCCCTAGTGTCCTCCCAAGGGCAGTCTCCTTCCTCCCGACAGCATATAGTCACTAACCAAAGATTGATGCCCTTTCCTGACCCCCATTAACCTTTTAGTTTTTCTTCAGGGGTAATTTTTGACCACTGAAAATTAAATAACTCCAAATATGTATAATCTCAATACTGAATATATTACAACACTGTAAGTCATAATTTTTAAGCTGACTGAAGTGATTTGCAAAGTTTTAAAAAGGAGACCTATAGGTAATGTGATGATGATAATATATTTATTTTCCAAAGAACCTAGGAAAATCTACACAGTTATATTTTATAGATGTCGTACTGTGTAATCACATAATGCAGAATGTTGACTCCATCAATATCATTCACAAAAGCTGATGACAGTAAAAGCTAAGAACATAATTCCATTCTATACAGGTTCTTAATTCTGTATCTGGTAAAACAAATCTAATCACTGGTTTTTATGGAATTTTTTTTTCTTTGTATGTAATTTGTTTTTCTTTAATTTAAGGTGTTTTTCTTTTTGTAGCCTTCAAAGTAGAGACACTATCTGCCACCATGCATAGAATCTGGGAAAGGAAATATTCTTGATTCTTCCCTTTCTGGCCTCCTTTAAACCCAATAAATCTCCAGGTTTTCTGATACAACCCCAAGTATTTTTCATTTGTGTTTCCCACATGAAGACTAGAAAGGAAAAAATAAACCTCTTATTATTTATTGATGATACAGTTGTCTTCATAGAAAATCCAAAAGAATCTATAGAACAATTATGAAAATCACTGAGAGAGTTTGGCTAGGTTGCTGAATACAAAATCAATGCACAAATAGCAATTGTGTTTTTATACATCAGTAGAAGTAGTTAGAAAATACAATTTTGAAAAAAGATGTCATTTATAATAGTGGCAAAAATATAAAGGAACAAGAGAATCTTTCATGATAAACAAGTTTTTATGAAAACATTTTAGGACTTTGTGGAATAAAGAAGGGCTAAATAAACGGAAAGATGCTTTGTGTTTGTAAACTGAAAGATTCATCACCCATTGCTCCTATATAGACTATTTTATTTTATTTTATTCTTGCTTAATGTTTATTTTTAAAATTTTAATCCTAGTATGGTTAATCAATGTTATATTAGTTTACAGGTATACAATATATTGATTCAATAACTCAATGCATTTCTCAGTGTTCCTCAAGATTGGTGTACTCTTGGGGCTCCTGGGTGGCTCAGTGGGTTAAGCCTCTGCCTTCGGCTCAGGTCATGATCCCAGGGTCCTGGGATCCAGCCCTGCATCGGGCCCTCTGTTCTCCGGGGAGCCTGCTTCCCTTCCTTTCTCTCTGTCTGCCTCTCTGCCTATTTGCGATCTCTCTCTCTCTCTCTCTATGTCAAATAAATAAATACAATCTTAAAAAAAAGATAGTGTACTCTTTTTTGAAAATTTATTATTATTTTTTATTACATATAATGTATTGTTAGCCCCAGGGGTACAGGTCTGTGAATTGCCAGGTATACACACTTCACAGCACTCACCATAGTACATACCCTCCCCAATGTCCATAACCCCACCACCCTCTCCCTACACTCCCCGCCCCCGCAACCCTCAGTTTGTTTTGTGAGATTGAGAGTCTCTTATGGTTTGTCTCCCTCCTGATCCCATCTTGTTTCATTTATTCTTCTCCTACCCCCCAAATCCCTGAGATTAGTGTACTCTTAATTCCCTTCTTATTTTACCCATCCCTCCACCCACCTCCCCTCTGGGAACCATCAGTTTGTTCTCTATACTTAAGAGTCTGTTTTTTGGGATGTCTCTTTATTTCTTTGTTCATTTGTTTTGTTTCTTAAATTCCACATATGGGTGACATCAGATGGTATTGTTCTTTCTCTAATTTCACTTAGCATTTTACTCTCTAGAACTATCCATGCTGCTGCAAATGGCAAGATTTCATTCTGATTTATGGCTGAGTAATATCCCCTTGTGTATTTCCACCACTTCTTTATCCATTCATCTATCAATGGACACTTGGGCTGCTTTTATAATTTGGCTATTGAAAATAATGCTGCTTTAAACATAGAGGTGTACGTGTCCCTTCAAATTAGTGTTTTGTTTTCTTTTTCTTTTTTTAATTTGAGAGGTAAATACAAACACTGTTGAAGAGACTACTTCTTTCCTATTGGATATTCTTTCCTCCTTTGTTGAAGATTAATTGACAATACAGTCCTGGGCTTCAGACCAATTCATTTGAAATCCAGGTCCCTAAGTGTCTCCCTATCCCTCCCTGTCTAGAAATTTAGGAACTAATTCTAAAACGTATGAAGAAGTACAAAGGGCAAAGAATGGTCAAGAGACTCCTGAAAGAGTGTCTTGGTTTGTTATATCAAGACTTATGAAGGCAAGGTAATAAAGACCATCAGTATTGACACAAGGTTAGATAGACCAATGGAAGAGAATAGAAAACCCAGGAAGAGACTAATGCAAATATGGAAATTCTGTTAAGGATTGAGCATTGCAGATCAGTGAAAAAAGGATGGACAATTCAGTAGTGCTATTGAACCAACTTGCTATCCATACAGAAAAACATCAAGCTGGGTAGCTCCCTTGCACATTAAAAATCTATTCTAAATGAATTAAAGACTTCAAATTGAAAGGCAAAATTGAAAAAATTTAAAAGACAAATAGGAGAATATATTTAGGAACTTAAGCTTTGTACAAACTTTTAAAAGAAGACTCAAAAGCACAAACTAAAAAGGAAAATTATGATAAATTCAAATTTATTAAAAATAAAAGTTCATTAAAAGATGACTCAGAAGAAAAAAAACAAGCAACAAACTGAAAGAAGACATTTGCAACACATACCATTGACAAAATACTATATAAACGAATTAAACAAACCAACAGGAAAGGTAAACAATCCAATAGAAAATACAAAGTGAGGAAAGGCATGAAAAGGTACTATACAGAAACAGAAACACAAGTGGCCCATAAATAGATGAAAAAGTCCACAATCTTACTTAGCAATCAAGGCAAGGAAAATTAAAATCACCAATGAGGTACTATTTCACACTCACCAAAATATTACAAAGTCTAATAATACTAAGTCTCAGAGACAATGTAGAAAAATAGAAATTTCCACTTTGGAAAATAATTGGCAGTGACCAGTGAGGTCAACATGTGTAGAACCTATGACAAGAAATTCTACTCCTAATTGGTATATCCTCGAGTATTTCTAGCACACATGCACCAGGAGACCCATACAGGAAATCTGTAGTGGTCTTGTTCATGACAGCTAATACTGGAAACAACCCAAATGGCTACAACAAATAGAATGGCTAGATGTTCATACATATTACCCAGAAGGAAA
The DNA here is from genome assembly GCF_020171115.1 of Neogale vison. NCBI lineage: Eukaryota > Metazoa > Chordata > Mammalia > Carnivora > Mustelidae > Neogale > Neogale vison. Next base: position 114,944,730 of record NC_058102.1, read on the forward strand.
ATAAACTACAGTAGCATACAGAAACACACTTGGATCTTAATAATACAGTACTCAAAGAAGAAAACATGTCATATACTATACGCTACACAATTTTGTTTCAACAAAGTATAAAATAGACAGAACTAAATATATTGCTTTGGGCAGGGATATGTCCTTATTGAGCAGAACAAAGAAAAAAAAGGGGAAATTGTGGTTGACATGAAATCTAGGCAAGAGAAGGATGGACGCCATTGAGAAGGGATTTGCTTAAAACAGAGCATTTCCTAAGGATCCATTTCTCAGGGAGCAGTTACCTAAATGGTTCTTCTCCCTCTTCTTTAAGCTGTATGTGTGCAATTACATGAAGAAGAGAGAGGTAGAGATGGGGGAATGAGAGAGGGGCAGGAAGAGAGACACTTCTCATACGCTCAGCTGCTTTCTTGGTATCTCTAAGAACATTTGAGTATCTTGGTATCTTGGTATCTCTAAGAACATTTCCATCTTTGTTTTCTGGTGTTATGGGCTAAATTCTGTACCCCTCCATTCATATATTGAAATATATTGAATACATACTGAAATATATTGAAGTCCTAAACCCCAGTATCTCCAAAAGTGACTGTATTTGGAGTCAGGGTCTTTAAAGAGGTAACTGATTCAAAATGAGGTAGTTAGGGTAGACCCTAGCTCAGGATGATGGGTGTCCTAAAAAAAGAGGAGAATTGTGCAAACACAAGTACAGAGAAAAAACCATGTGAAGACACAGGGAGAAGATGGCCATGTACAAGCCAAGGAGAGGGGGGTCTCAGGAAAACCCAACTCTGCCCACACCTTAATCTCAGATCTCTCACTTTCAGAATTGAGAGTAAATTCCTTTCGGCTGTTGAAGCCACCCAGCCCACGTTACTTTATTATGGCAGCTCTATCAAACTCATACATCTCGTTTGAGTTGTCTTCTGTTACTTGTGGGGTTCTGTTCGTGCACCTGCTGTGTTCTTCAAGTCTCAGGCGCTTGGCCTTGCCCCTCTGTGGCCTGGCAAGCCCCTCGCTCCTGGTGCCTCTCCCAGTTCACAGCTTACTTGTGCTACCTCCAAAAAGCCTGTCGAAAACTGTACAGGTCGGGCTCGGTACTCCTGCCTGGGACTTCCAAGTTAGCCTCTGCCTGGTTTTAGGGTTCCAGGGAGTACTTTAGATTGGAAGCCTCTGCTTTTGTGTCTCTCTGTCCCTTAGCGAGCTCTCTGAAGGCAGACAGAGTAACATTCGTCTGTGCCTCCCCCATAGGTAAGTGCCAGGTACACAGGAGTAGCCCAGTGGTGCTTGTGGGTCACACACACTAGAGGAGCACAGACCACACCCAGAGAAGGTAGTTTGGGGAAACACTAACAAGGACCATCTAAAACGGTAAAATCCTGTGTTACTCATTTTATTTGTGTTTATTTCATTTTGCATTGAAATAGTATATAAATTCTGAGGAGGGGAGGGAGAGGGACATCGAATTCTAAAATTACTTGGCATCTTTTGGTTAGATTTTCCCTTCAGATGAAAAACACATGTCACCACCAATATGCCTATTTCAGTTCCCAAAAGCAAGCACAGGAGTAAAATCCTAAGCTGATATTGCTAATGACTGTATCTGCACACTGGTGTCTGACAACTGAGTGGTAGGTGACATTTTCATCCAGTAGAACTTACCAGATGTCTTATCCGTGCTGGCCACTGGGGATGGTGGGCAAGACGTTCCCTGTGAGGCCAGCATTCTGATGAGAGGAGGCAACGGGCAAGAAAATGCCGGGTAGTCATACATGCATGCAAAGCAAATACGTTGCATAGGTTATGAAATAGAGAGTAACGGGGGTTCCTTTTGGTTGGGTGGTCAGGGAAGCACTGTCTGAGGAGCTGGCATTTGAGAAAGACCAAGATTCCGGATGGAGGAAGTAGAAAAGCAGAGCTCCAGGGCAGAACAGAGGAGCAGAAGGGAGGCAGGCCAGTGCTGCCAGGTGTAGTGGGTGGTAGGGAGTAATGTGGGGAGGTGGTAGGCAGGGTCCAGATCATAAAGGGTGTCATAGTATCAAGTGGGGCTTCCATTCAAAGTGTTAGTAGAAGGTCATTGAAAGGTTTAAAAAGGGGAGTGGCACAATGTGACTCACATTTTTCAAAAGATCATTTGGCTTCTGTGTGAGGGATGGATGGGGTGTATCAGAGTCAAAGTCGTGGATGCTGTGTAAGCCCACGGGACTGATAAGATTATCTGGGCAGCCAGAATAGATCGAGAAGATAATGCGGCTGATCCTTGTGGTACTCCAAAATTTAGAGACATCCAGCCAAGGTGATAGAAAAGGAGTTCCCAGGGCGCCTGGGTGGCTCAGTGGGTTAAGCCGCTGCCTTCGGCTCAGGTCATGATCTCAGGGTCCTGGGATCGAGTCCCGCATCAGGCTCTCTGCTCGACGGGGAGCCTGCTTCCTCCTCTCTCTCTCTCTCTCTGCCTGCCTCTCTGCCTACTTGTGATCTCTCTCTGTCAAATAAATAAATAAATAAAATCTTTAAAAAAAAAAACAAAAACAAAAAACAAGAGAAAAGGAGTTCCCAGAAACCATGGCAGCTAAGATAAATGCTTCAAGAGGAAGAAAAAGTGTGAAGTGTTGCCAGAGGATTGAGCAAAAAAAGGCCATTGGGTTTGGAAACAAGGAAATTTCACGTACAATGACAAGAGGAATTTGGATGGAATTGAGATTTGAGAAGGTTTATGAGAAAATGAAAAGTGAGAGTGAAGATGGAAAGACCAAACGAGCCCTTCTCAAAGTCATGCTCTAAGGAGGAGCAGAAAATGGGAGCACTTTCTGGAGGGAACACTTTCTGTGGGCACAAGAGAAAGTGTGGAGATTCTGGAACTTGTGTGTACGCTAATACAAAAATAGATATTATGATGAACAATTTGGGGCATCACAATTCTTGAGACAAGAAGAGGTAGGAAAGAAAAAAGAAGGTAGGAAACATAGAAATTTGGGTTGTTATTAACAAGACAATACTAAAATTCAACTTAGTAACTTCAATTTGCTAAAAGTTCACTTTGAAAAAATAATCAAAGTCATTCCGTAACTCTGGGCTATAAAATAAATACTACTACTAATAATAATGAAGATGCCAAGAGAACTATTTTTACTGAGTACTTTCTATAAATCAGGTATCCAGCTGTTTTATTTAGTTTATCACTCAGACAACATCTGGATGAAAAATGTATTTTTATTTATTTATTTTTTTTACAAGTGAGGAAATTGGGGCTCAAAGAGTTTCATGTGTTCACGATGAATAGGTGGCAGATCTAGGATCTAAATCCAGACCAACTGCCCAAAGATGCTCAGACCCAGCCCCGCCTCCCAACGCCCCTCTACTCTGTGCTTCCCTGGAACCCCAAGGGCCCTGAACTCCTACGATAGAACGTCCCGCCTTAGCTATGTATGTGGCAAGGTACTGGGAATCTGTCACACTGTTCCGTTTAGAAGCAGCTTCATTTTTTTCCTTTTGAAATTATTAAATACTGTCTCCCATGACTGAAACGGTTACCACTGCGAATGCGAGAGCTGTTTTCCCATACCAGCCGTTGCCTGAAAACAAAACGCCCTGTAGGAATAAATTTCTGTTCCCGGACAAGTTCTAGCAAGCTGTTGTTTCAGGTTGTTTATATTTTCTAAAGGCTCTTTATTTGGAGTTTATAAATACATGTGTATGTTTGCAGCACAATCTGCTTGAGAACAAGAATTGTGTATTTGTGTTTGTTTGTTTTTACTACTTTACATTTCCTTTATGCTTCTCTTAGAGCTTGGTATGCAGAAAAGATGTTCAGTAGGAGAACGCTGCTGGGTTGAAAGGAAGTGTTTGTGGAAAGCTAAGACTCTTACTGAGCTCCTCCTATTTAGGTCATGAAAACTCCAGGGAATGAGAATTTTATTAGATTGGACCCCTGATTGAAAAAGCCCTCCTTCCATTTTTAGCAATCTGGGGAATGATCAGTTCCTAAAAGCTGAAAATATGCTGTTCTTTGTGCATGTGCGCCATATGAGAGGCCCTCATTCTCTGAGTCGTAAGAGCTACTTCAACGCAATCCGCTTCCAATGGGGAACAAAATTTCATACTAACTAATTTTTTTAAATGTTTGAGATCTGTGTGGAAAATGAAACTAGATAATGTGAAAAACTCCACCAAATCTTTAATTTATATTAAGAAGGTTCAGGTCTCTATTATATGATAATATGGCCCAAGTGTCAGAATAAACCATGAATGTGTGAATCCTGTACCTGGGGAGGGGGTGGACTTTTGTATATTTCAGTGTCCTTTGCTTCCTGGCTGATTTTACAGTCTGGTCAGACAAGGAACTGTTTTTACAGAAAATACCCCCTAGGGTTACCAGTTTTCCCAACTGCCTTTCTCAATCCTTTGGCTTTCAAATCATCCTTTTTTTGAAGCAACTGTCTTGCATCCCCTTGCAGATTCCCTCTTTAGTTTTAAACACCTAACCCTGGCGGATCCTGCCTGGGGAACAGCTCTGTCTGAGAGGGAAGCGGTTCTCCAACATCGTTGCCATGAAAACCGCCCCTTCCGTGAGACTGCATCTCCACTCTGCACATCTGTGCCGGGTGCTTGCCCCTTCTGACAACCAGAGAGTTAATGACTTACGCCCTGGATGAGCTGCATGGCGGAAGAGGCATGAACATTACGGAGGGGATGTGATAATGGTCAAGCGTGAGGCTTCGTTAGTGGTCTATTTTCCGTTTGCTTGTGTCTCTAAGCTGTGTAATTTTGGAGCTAAGATAAAAACTTTCTCCCTATCCCTATTTGAAGTAGTGGGGCAGAGGGAGAAAAGGGAAGAAAACACTAGAATGATGTAAAGTATTAACCCTTGCTTTCTCTCCCCCTTCACCCCATTTGTTTTGTTTGCTTGCTCGTTTTTTTTTTTTTTAAGGCCCTGAGATCAAGACCTGAGCTGAGATCAAGAGTCAGACACTTAACTGACTGAGTCACCCAAGTGCTTCCCATTCCAGTGTCCTGATATTCCCTATTTCTCCTGAGTAACATCCTCCCTCCTGCTTCAGCATTAACCCCAATTACTAACATTCCCTACTTACCTCCTCTTCCCCCAAATCCAGGCATGGATGGGGAAAGAAAGGCAGACTAGCAGGGCCTGGAGGATAAAAGTGCTTTTCCAAGATGTGTTTGGACCATTAAACAATGATGAGATGGATCTAGGACCTGAGAAAAGGTAGGAGGACTGCACCCTTCGTCCCACCCCATCATTTAAATTCTCAGGGCACCCCAGGGACCGGGTGTAGCTCGGTGGAGCAACTACAGCCCTTCAGGGAATGCTGTTCTGCTGCCTCCAACCTCCTTCCCCACCACCTACTGCCCACCACTCTTTATCCACCGACTCACGGCAGCCCAGCCCAGCCCAGGCCCCCCGCCACCACCCCACTGCCCTGCCAACACCTAAACCTGGCTTAGATGACCATTCTTTTTTATTATTATTATTTTAAAGATTTTATTTATTTATTTGACAGAGATCACAAGTAGGCAGAGAGGCAGATGGGGGGTGAGGGGAGGAAGCAGGCTCCCTGCTGAGCAGAGAGCCCAATGTGGGGCTCGATTCCAGGACCCTGGGATCATGACCTGAGCTGAAGACAGCGGCTTTAACCCACTGAGCCACCCAGGCGCCCCTTAGATGACCATTCTGTCATCAACCACAATGGAATTGATTGACAGCTAGAAGCTCTATGCTATCTGGACTACACCAATCTACTACTGTATGCTAATGAGGTGGCACTACTTGTGCTGACATGAAAAAAATTGCAAAACTATGTCCATTAGATGATAACATTGTGCTAAAAATTACATTTATATATATATTAATACAGGAACTGGGCCGTACCATTATAAGTCTCATCCCAATCATCAAGGTATGGAGGACATCACATACTGAAAGGAAGGTGGAGTGGGCTGCCCTGAACGAATTTTCAAAGTCAATGCTGAGAACGGGTGCTGGGATCCTCTTTCTCATCTTGACACTGCAAAAAAGTGGAGATAGAGGGCTTTGTGAGGAAACGCAGTAGAAGAATTCCGCTACTGAATGCCAGGAGTGGGGAAGTGCTAGTTCCTGCATCTGGGGCTCCAGGAACATGGGCTTCAGAAGACACTAGCAGAGATGTGTGCTCTCTGAGTTGGAGGCCCTATAAACTGGCTCCAAGAGAGCTCATGAGGCTTGTGACAGGGAGAATGGAGGCTATGCCTGAGAAGCAACCGTGCCCACTTTGATCGAGGTTCACGGACAGGGAATTCAAGGCTGTTTCTCACAGACCCTGGGCCAAGAGGCATAGAAAGCCAGTCTGCAGCCACTAAGCCATTTTGAGTCCAAAAGGAATGCTGGGGAGGGCGAGGGCCTCCATCAGCAAGAATCCGAGTGAGAAGTAGATCTTCAGAGACCTGAGGAGTGATGCAGGCTCCAGCCAGTTAAAGAAGCATCACCCAGGCCTGAAAGACCCAGCAGGGGCCCTCCAAGATGTCTCAGAAACACCCTGAGAGAAGGTCTTGGCTCTAAGCCAAGCTCAGAGAGCCCCCGTCAACAGCCAAGGAAGGAGGTCTGTCTTTTTTGCCTCTCTCCCCAACCCCCTGACTTTGCCAAGTGAGCAAGTAGGAAAGAAGAGAAGAGAGAAAGAAAACCAGACCCACCACCTTCAAGAAAGGGAAAGTCTTTCTCTGAACAAAGGCTGAATGGATTGAATAAAATCTTGGGCTGGATGCCCAATTTCTGATTGAATCCTGTACTCTGTGATGGTTTGACAGTCTGGTACCTAAAAACCGAGTAAGAAAACTGAGGAGACTGCCAACTTCTCAGCCAGTGGCAGAGAAAAGTTTTTCCCTGAAAACATAGGGAAATAAAACTATAAAACATAGGGAAATAAAAAAAAAAAAACAAGGGGTTTCTCTTACATTCCTTTGGTGTGCTCTGTGGAAAGAGTAGTTTCATAAATAGGGTAAGCTTTCCCAAAAGAGGATGTGCCCACTCTTGTTATCTCTGGCGGTGGGACCTGGAAATTGCTCACTTTTTCTCTTATCTATTTCCATTATGGTTGAATTATAGAAGCAGAGCATGGTTGTTTCTGTAATCAGAGAAGCCACTGTGATAACTGTGCCCCACTAAAATATCAGAGGAAAAAATCGTCTCCATGACTAAAATATTGGTGGGAAAGAGAGCAAGCTGGAAAATGACACAGCCGTCATCATAGCTAACATTTGTAGAATGCATTACATCTTGCAAAACACTGTCATTTTAATGATCTCATTTGATTGTTACAGCAAGCCTAGAGTTATGCATTTGAATTATTTACATTGCGCAGATGGAGAAGCAGAGTGTTATAATTGTTGGTTATTTAGCTTGGCCAACAACACTGCTAGTAAAGAGAAGGCTCGAATTCAAGTCTTCTGGATTTAAGTCCCATTTTCTTCCCATTTCACAGCGCTGAGCGCTGTACGGCAAGGATATTTCACTGGCAGGAGATCCTGTATTCCCCTGGTCTGCCCCACCGGGCTGCACCTGTTGTCCCGCGGGACAAGGCAGGATGCTGCCTGCCATGACGACAGTCTGCTGAACTACATTCCACTTTCCTCTCTAATCACTGGAATCTCTATGTATTTGACACCTCATCTTTTACGCCATCTTTACAAAGATGTTTCTGCTGAATTCCATACCTGTCAACGACCCCATCTTTTTCCAGCATCACTGCCCCCAAAACTTCACCTTGCTTTGATTTATCCTTCTCATTTTATTCTACATTGGGTCATTTTTAAGTCTTTTTGTTTGTCTCCTGGAGGAACTCATAGATCTGTCCATAATCCATTTCAGTGGGTTGGGCCCACCGCACGTGGGGGCCCTGTCATTTTCTAAGCAGCTCTTTGCCAATCATCCATTTTTAAAATTACCCTTTTCTGGAAGCTTTGTCTGACTGCATCTGACCACAGAGATTTCTAGCCTTGTGTTCTCATGGGAAGCTGCACACTGTGTTGTAATGGCCTATTTACGTGACTCTCCAGTCCCCTCCTTCCCAAGAAAAGGACATCCTTGAGGGCAGAGAGTATGCCTTACGTTTTTACTATCATTTAGCATCATGGTTGGCAAAATACTAATTTCCCAATAAAAGTTGAGAGAGTGAATAGGTAATTTTTTCAAGAAAGACTCAAAGATCTACAAGGACGCCTTTGCAGCTTGTGAAATCTGGTTGTGCAGAAGTGGGTAAAGTGATACTAGCTGTCAGGAGAGGGAGGGGGATGGCTCGGGCAGCAGGACACAGGGCTACGGGTTTGGATATGAGAGTGCAGAAGAAGGGAGGGAGCATGAGTATCGCTCCAGGGCTGGTGAGGTTCTACTTGGGAAAAACTAGCCGGCTGGAGTGCTACAGCTACCTAGCCCTACTCACTCCTGCTCTGGCCAGCTTTAGGTCCACTGGGAATTTTCTCATGGACCTCAGAGAAAGCACGCCTGTCCCAGCGTCTAGCTGTGGCAAGTGAGGTAAGCGGACAAACTACAGGCTCACCCCAGGCCTTGGGAAGCATCAGGATGTCTCAGCGAGGAGCAGGTGGGGTGAGCTGCCTCAGTGCCATGGAGACATTGTGGACGCAGCCAGAGGCCGTGACCATGATGGAGTGGTCACACCTGGGAGGGCCCCAGAATGAATCAGAGGCCCAAGCAGCGGATGGTGGTATAGTCCTGGGGAGGGAGACACTTTCCATTTGGGCTGGGGGTGTTCTCCTAAGTCCGAACTGTGGGGGAGAGAGGGGTCCCAAATCACTTCTTGCGACTATTTGGCATGATGGTGAGGCTGGAGGCGATCTCATCCGATCCCAGTCCTTGGCCCACCAGACACTTTCACTGGTCCACTCTTATACTTCAAACACTTCTAAGATTCCTCACTCACTACTGAACAAATGTGAAATTTTAGCACGAAAGGTATAACTTTAGTGGGTCCCCCAAAATGCCTTTTATTCTTTACCTCCAGCCAGTCACGTCCAAGAATCCTCCACTTCCACAAGGCCTGTCTGGTTAGCAGTGCTTCGCAAAAAGGCCCGAGTCATCCTGCCTCTGCTCTTGCTCAGTGGGTCCTCCTGGCCTGAATGATCTCAGGCTGAACCGCTCCAAGGGTGCAGGGAACAATGCTCTGCACTTAGTCGGGCTGAGCAGAGACCCAGGGCAGCAAAGGGAGATTGTGCACACATGCACACACATGTCCACACAGGCACGCACACACAGTGCACACACGCACAGATGCATGCACATGCAGTGCACATACATGCACAGATGCACATACATTGCACACACATGCACAGATGCGCATACACACAGAACATACACATGCAGAGATGCACACAGTGCATACACATGCACAGATGCATGAACATCGCACATACATGCACAGATGCACACATAGCGCACACACAGATGCACACAGCACATACATGCATGCACAGGTGCATACACGTTGAACACACACAGATACATGCACACGCAGTGCACATACATGCATAGATGCACTCATTGAACACACATGCACAGATGCACGCACATTGCACCTATAAGCACAGATGCACACAGTGCACACACATGCACAGATGCACACGGTGCACACACACATCAGAACAGCCTCTTGTGTGTCCAAGGCAAGGAAGGAGGTCCACACTTCGCACTTCCCACAGCCACCTCTTAGGTTGCAATTCAGGGTTCTTTTTTTTTTTTTTTAAGATTTTATTTATTTATTTGACAGACACAGATCACAAGCAGGCAGAGAGGCAGGCACAGAGAGAGAGAGGAGGAAGCAGACTCCCCATTGAGCAGAGAGCCTGATGCGGGTCTTGATCCCAGGACCCTGAGATCATGAACTGAGCCGAAGGCAGAGGGTTTAACCCACTGAGCCACCCAGGCGCCCCCAGGATTCATTTTAAAGTTTTTGAGACGCTTTACTCTACATCAAGTTATCTTTTGACATTAATTTAACTTGACTTCAATAACATAAAACTGGGGGTGGAGGATGTATAAATTATTTTGAGTTAGTTCTCCAATACTTTGGGCCCCAGATCACTCTAAGGATGACTGTAAGTTCAGTCATCCATTGCACAATTTCTTCAACACATGAATTAAGAACATTTTCTCTGCCAGTTTCTAGAGGCTAGAATGGTGAATGGGATACTAGAATACTGTGGAAGACCTAGGCCTAACTGGGAGACAGATCTGTTAACTAGTGGTTCTCAAATTTTAGTGTGCATCAAAATGCAAAGGAAGGTTTTTAAAAATGCAGAAGGCTAGGTGCTATCCTGATAGAGTCTGATTCAGTGGGTCTGGGGTGGGGCCTGAAAGTCTGCCTTTCTAGCTGGTTCCTGTGCAATGGTGATGCTACTGGTCCGGGGAACCACACTTTGAGAACCAATGCCAAAAACTAACATTCATTCTAAGAGCACAGTTTGAGATCCTGGATTGTAAGCAGAGTAAGGGGAGGGATTTGTATTCTGTTTGTTCATGGCTCTGTTCCTAGAGCCTAGAATAGCACTTGGCACATAGTAGACACTCAATGAACACCAGCTGAATGAAAAAAGCCTTGTATGCAAATATAATGGGAGCCCAGAAGTGGGAGAAGTGGCCTTCAAAGGGATTTTGATGACAGCTTCGAGGAGGTATGTTAGAGAATTAACAGGAATTTTTAATCAGACGTGAGTGGTCCAACCAGAGGCTCCAGCATTTGGGTGGCACGGAAGTGCACGAACAACACGGTTTAAATGTCTCCACTCATCCTCCGTTCTTCAACGTCACGCCAGTTCTGACCACTGCAGCCCAAGATGACTTTTCCATTTTTCTTTCTTTCTTTCTTGTTTTTTTTTTTTTAGATTTTTATTTATTTATTTGAGAGAGAGAAAGAGAGAGAGAGAGAGAAAGCACACAAGCAGGGGGAGCTGTAGGCAGAGGTAGGGGAGAAGCAGGCTCCCCGCTGAGCAGGGAGCCCCCTGATGGGCTCGATCCTGGGACCCTGGCATCATGACCTGAGCAGAAGGCAGACACGTAACCAACTGAACCACCGAGGCACCCCTCTCTTTCATTTTTCTGACAACAAAGTCAGGGCTTTCTCAACTTAACTGGTGACAAGAGTTAACCAGGACACCGATTAGAAGTACAGATTCTGAGGTCCCACCCAACACTTACTGAATCAGAAACTCAAGGGGAAGCCATGGGACTCGTATATTAATAAGCATCCTATGTGATTCTCAGCATCAGGCTACAGGGCTTTAAGAGGATCCTTATGATTTCAAAGTATTTTAAAATACAATTCAAAGACTTTATTGAATAGATATATTAGTTTTCTATTGTTATGTGACAAATTGCCACAACCTTAGCAGGCTTAAATCAGATCTATTTGTTATTTCACAGTTTCTGGGGTCAGGGGTCCAGGCATAGCTTGGCTGGGTCCTCACAGGCTGCTGTCACAGGGCGCAGAGAGGGACAGGGAAAAGCTATTGTTGTTACTCCGTCTTAGGTGGTCAGGAAATGCAGCAATGACATTGGATAAAGGCCTGAGGGAAGTGAGAGAGGAAGCCATGCGGATACTGGGATGAAAAGCATTCTAGGCTGAAGGAAGAGCAAGTGCAAAGGCCCTGAGGGGAGAGGCTACTCAGCCTGTTTGAGTATCAGCAGTGAGATGGGACCTCTGAGACGGAGTGAACAGGGAAAGCAGTAGAAAAAGTTTGGGGATGGAGGGTGGATCATGCAGACCTTTCTAAACTAATATAAGGACTTTGGTTTTGTTTTGAAAGAGGTGGCGCTGGAGGGCTCTGAAGAGGGAAATGACACGGTCTGGCCCAAAAGATCACCGTGGAGGGAAGGCTGGGCGAGGGCAAGGGAGTCTGTTGTTTTGTCAGGAAAAGGTGTTTGACTTCTGTGAGCTCTGGGTCCCGGGTGGGGGCCCACGGCATCATGCTTACCCTAGGAAACCTCCCCGGCTGAAACAAGCGTGCAGCCTTGGCTTAGATACTGAGCAGATGAAATTCCAAAGCACCAGAAAGAGCTTTTCAGATTGAATGCCTAGCTTCAGAGAGTAACTTGACAGAGGAGGGAAGGATGAGTCAGCCATTTAAAATCAGGTAGAGAAGATCAGCAGGGCTGATGTGCACTGGTCCAGCAGACCCGAATTCTTGCATACGGTGCCAGGGGTCCTGTGGGCTTCATGGCAGAGCAGCCTCAGCTTCACTCATGGCCTTCTGACGTGAGCAGGTCTGGCTCTGGGACAAGAGTACATGCCTCCTTCTGCTGGCAGGGTGTGAGGGGAAGGGAGAGATAAAAGGGTCCCACACTGGTCACCCAGATATCCCAGCCCCGGACACCATCTGGGAAGGCCCTGCCTGGTTGGTTGACTCCAGTTAAAGCTTTTCCTTTACTCATCCTCATTGTTTCATGATTTGAGAATTTCAGCCGTTTAAACTTGACAGGGTCAAGGAAAAGCATGTTGTTCCAATTATCAATCTCAATGCATTTGCTTTCCTTTCTCTCTCTACTGAATGAAACTGCTTAGCCACATTTGTTAAATAGTCTTTAAAAGCTTGTACCTATCCCCTTACCAGAAGACTTTCAGAGCTGAGATTTGACTAGGCATTGGCACGAGGTTTTAGGTGACGTCATTTCATGCCCTTTTATTTAGCTGTCACACATTAAATGTCTCCTGGGTGAGGAGAATTTTACTTCTTAAGGAATGTTTAAAATCATTCCCTTGATCTGCCTCCATTCCCACCTCATTTTCTCTGAGTTTTTAAGGTTAAAAACAAGTAAACAGACAAACATAAAGGCTTATGGTACTTTGTGTTCCCAGTAGAACCCTGCCCACATTGAAGAAAAGGCAGAATGGTCTCCTACCCAACAGAGAATCCCAGTTCAGATTCTGAAACTCCATAGATAGTAGCAATCTTGTTACCTACATCTGTGACTTCCCTGGCAATTTACAAGGTCAGCATTCTAGGCCTTGCTAGAGAATTTGACCCTGAACTTTGCTTTAAAAGATTTAGCCGAAAAGAGTGGCATTTATCAAGCATCATGTGGAACGCCTGTCCAGCCCCTGGATGCTCAGAATCCAATGTGCCTTAGGTCACGCTGGACCTCCAGGAAATAAATGGCTAAGACTCCTTTGCTTGGTTTTTCTACAGATGTCTTTACTGTGGTTGAGTTTAATATCACCATCTGGTCCAGCCTCTCCCCTGCTCTGTGCCCTGGTGGGTATGTCTTTGTTGACTTCCTCAACAAATTCCCTTGTTCCTTGACATTGGAGCCTGGGAAGGACAGAGGCATTTGATTAGGGAACCTGGGCTCTGAGTGTTGGGCCATGACAGCTGTCAAAAAGATGGCTGGCCACTCAGGTCCTTCCAGGTCTCTGAGGTATCTGCAGGTGACCCAGGCCTTTACTGAGTCTCTGACGCTGGGTGAGTGACACCGGGGACATCCAGAAGTGGTGAGCTCAGCCTGGATGCCCGCTTTTTCAACATGGGCTGTATCAACAGGGCAATGCTGACACACTTCCAGTTGTTTCTGCGAACTGGAACAGGAAAGCAAGAATGTGGGGACTAGAGCTGATGGATTGGTGGAGGGCAACCCTGCAATATTTTGAAGGTGAGGGCTTGAATATGTGTGGTCAGGGCATAAAAGTAAATACTACCCCATCCTGTAATCACAAGCTGGTGAGTCAGGCGTCCTTTGGAGCCATTTGGATCATACTAGCCTCTAGGGTGAAGACGCAGCGTTGGATGTGAGGGGGAAAGGAGATGGCCTGAGGAAGCCTGGCAGGGCCAACCCTGTCCTATACAATTTACTTTTGTTGTGAGCCGAGTCACTCCCTGTACTTTTCATGTCTGATGACTGCTTTCAGCAGGTCGGGGATCATTAAGGCTCCTCTCCTCTCTTATTCTTTTCCTTTCTTGCCTTTTTTCCCCCCCTTTTCATTGGCCATTTCTCTCACCCATCCAATTCATACAAGCTCCTGTTTCATTAGGAAAACCACGGTTACTAGACTTATGTTTAATGTTGCAAATCAGGGAGGCTCAACTGAGCCCACGTGCAGCTCTGATTTCCCCCAGTCTTTCGCTTTTTTTCTTAAACACCACGGTACTATTACACGATTCATATCTATGTAGAGAAGTCCTCTTTTCCCCCACCCCAGAGCAATTCTGGGGAAGTTCTGTGAAGAGTATAGTCTCTGCCCCCAGGGAGCTGGATCCATGTGTATGTTCCCTGATGGTGCCCGTGGCTTCCAGCCATCAGTGATCCCGTCCTCCGCAGCTGTGCTGTCCAGTGCGGTACCCACCAGCCACACGCAGCCACTGACCCCTCCAGAGATTGGACACATGCTAGTTAAACAGTGTTTGATGAATGAGTCATGCATGAGTGGATGAATATGGAGGGCTGGTTCAAACCGAGATATACTCTAAGGATAAACTACACATGGAGGTCATGAGGAATTCATAGTCAAAGGTGTACGAAAAACATCATTAGTATTTTTGAAAAGCTGATTACATGTGGAAATGATAATATTTAGGATCTACTAGGTTAAATAAGAGATATCATTTACTCAATTTCTTCTGCAGCTACTTGAAGATTTGAAGTGACAAAGGAGGTTTGCTTTATGCTTCTCTTGACTGCTTTCTTCTAGATGGCCTGCTTCCACCTTTCTCCCTTTCTTCCCAGAAGGAGTTCACATTTTCTCTGGAGGCCTCCACCTATCACATTCTCCAGTGGCTACCTGTCCACGTCTGAAGCTCTTACTAGACTACGCACCTCGTAAGAGAGGAACTTATAGGGGCACCTGGGTGGCTCAGTGGGTTAAAGCCTCTGCCTTCGGCTCAGGTCATGATCTCAGGGTCCTGGGATCGAGCCCTGGGATCGAGCCCTGCATCAAGCTCTCTGCTCAGCAGGGAGCCTGCTCCCCCCACCCCCACGCCCTGCTTGCCTCTCTATCTACTTGTGATCTCTGTCAAATAAATAAATAAATCTTAATAAAAAATGAGAGGAACTTACACACCCAGCCTACAGTGCAATGTTTGGTACAAAGAGGTTAGACAAAAATTATTTGGTGAATACTGATCTGATTCTTCTATTAGACTGTGCTTGTACAAGTGTTAACACGACCTTAAATTTAATACTTATGGAGAGGCACTCAATATGTGGGTGAAATATCCCAGAGGTAACTTCAATTTTCAATGTATGACCGAATTTCAGAAACTCTTGTAAATGTCTTCTTAATTCTTCATTATTACCTTTCTAAGGGGAAGATGCCAGGTAATAGGATACTCTTTGTGCCCATGTGGTGTATGTATTTCACAGGGCACGTGAGTGCTGACGGATACAGTTGAGATTATAGTCCAGGTGGTCACACCTGCCCATTTTCACTTGCAGATAGGCACAAAACCCAGGTGGATCCCAATTAATTCTCAGAATTCTCTGAGGGGTTTAAAACCAATCAAATCAATCAACTGTAAAGGAGAAGTACAAATAGGATAAGGGCTACAATTTTTTTCCACCTGATATATGCTGAGTTTAAGAGAGTAAACACACCAGAAAATATTTATATAACATTCCACCCTTGACTTTGAGGATTTTGGTTCTCATTAGGATGGGGTTTCCTTTTTTGTCCACTTAGGCCAGAACCGATTAGGTAGCCTGGCTCTAATGGATCTTCATGGTTAGATGTTAGTGAAGCACATTGGTGAGAGTAGATTCACTATTTGTGAGGAAATTTTATGAATTTGACTCAAGATACCCAAGAGTCTGGTATCAAAAATTAACACAGTATTAGTTTTTCATCAATTATTAACATAAAGGGAATCACTATAGCTAGAAAAACTAGGTTGATTTAAATAAAACTTTAAGTTACTTAAGCTAGTTAAGTAGACTTAAAAACATTTTTTAAAAAATATTTTATTTATTTATTTGACACAGAGAGACACAGCGAGAGAGGGAACACAAGCAGGGGGAGTGGAGAGGGAGAGGCAGGCTTTCTGCCGAGCAGGGAGCCTGATGCAGGATCGATCCTAGGACCCTGGGATCATGATCTGAGCCAAAGGCAGGTGCTTAACGACTGAGCCACCCGGACACCCCACTTTATTTTATTTAATCCATATAATTGATGAGACAGAGATCATCAGTCTACTTTTCAGTTGATAAAACTGAGGCTAGAGAGAGACTGAGTGTCCTGTCTAAGGTGCTGGTAAATTGGTAGAGTCAGGATCTGAATCTAGAGACTTCTGGTGTCTGATGTGCTCTGCAACTTATTTTTCAATCAGAATTATTTTGAGAAAGCCCCACTCTAAATTAGTATACTCCTCCCTCCCCCATGCATTAAAACAGAAACAACATCTACAATTACGGGTAATTGTGTGGACCCAACTATTAGTATAAGAAGCAAGAAGACCTCAGCATGAGTTGTTATCATAGTTACAAAGTATCACAAACTTAATTATTGGTTAGAAATGTGGAACGTTCCAGCCAAATAGGAGTATAATGAGCCTTTCCCATGAATGTGTGGAAGGAAACGGGGACTCTATTTCTGGGTCTGCCTCAAGCTTTCTCTGTGGCCTTGGGCAAGGGACTTCAACACTCAGTGGATATCCTGAGGTAAGATGGTGATGATGACACCCAGCACCTGCTTATTGCACTGGTTTGCCGGAACCAATGAGTACATTGGTCAAGGAGTGTAGATGAGAGGAAGTATAATTTTTTTTTTTTTAAATGACAAATTGTACTATACCTGGGGCAGTGTGGGGCAGGGGAAAGTGCTAGGGAGTCTGGAAAGCAGATGATCTGTTTCCTTATTTTTAAAATGGGAGGTGGGTTGGGATGGAAGGGTGATCACCTGCTCTTCCTGCTGTAAATGCTGACGTTCACATATTCTAGGAATAACTGGAAAAAATGAATTTACTACCATTTAGGACAGACATGAACAAAAGACTCTTTGCTGACCTTTGTCATTCTGTAAACACAGTGACATACTGTTATTAAGGAATCGTAGCTCATAACTAAGACAGAGAGGAGCGCCGGTTGCTTTTCTTGATACCATCCACTTTTTAAAAAAATGTCTCAGGTCCCGCATGCATGTAACTCATTACAGAGTTGCTTTCTCTTCCTGGGGTTTAAGTGCCCGAGTTAAGCGCCAGCGCATCGTGGGGATCCCTTTGCACAGCTTCCCCACAGGCATTCTGAATGTATTGTTCATGAATCTGCGTTAGGATTGCTTGTGTTGCAGAATTTTAAGAAATAAAATTATGGGACTTGCAGATGTTTAAATCTACATGTTGAAGTGGGTGGGTCATCACCCGGTCACAGGAAACTTCAGGGTAAATAGTACGGCTTCCAGAGAATGGCCGGGTCGAGTCAAAGCTTCACCAACCTCTCCCCAGAGCAGACGATTAATTTTTGCTTTTAACGCGTAACAACCTCCGCCCGGCCTTGCAGCCGAGCAAGCCAGCCAGTGCAAAAACCCTGCCAAGATGCGGGCCCGAGGTGGGGGGAGAGATGTCCGCGGCGCGAGGGCCCGCGCGGGAGAAGAAACCTCCGCTGGAACATCCCGGCCCAGCCCCGTCCCTATCCTTCTGGGGGAACGTGGGGACGGCTCCTCTCCGGGAGTCCCTGTGCACTGAGTCCGCGGCGCCAAGAGTAAAGTGCTTTCTCCAGAAACGATTTCTCCCGAACCCCCTAGCCTGAGGAAGGGGATTAAAAGTGACAAAGAAAGGGGGTGGGCTCTGGAGAGACCTCGGGGATGGGGGGGGTGTGGAGCGGCGCCCCGGAGGAGGGGCTCAGCGCGACGAGCGCAGCCCCGCAGCGCGTCGGAGCGCTTGAGGGGGGCGGGTAGGGGCCGCGGTGCCCAGCGCGGGGGTCGGCGAGGCGAGGGGAGGGGTGCCGCGGCCTCCACCTCCGCGGCGGCGCCCGGGAAAGGGCTGGCCCAGGCGGAAGGCAGCCGGCCGGGGCGGGCCGTGCAGTCGGGGTCCCGCGGCCGCCCGCGCCCCGGGGAGGGAGTCGGCGGGGGCGTGGGCCCGCGGGCGTGTGCTCCGCCCCGCGCGGGGAGCGGGCCGCGCCTCCCCCTGCCGCATGTGCGCGGTGTTGTGTGCCCGGCCCTGCTCCTCCTCCTCCCCTCCCCTCGCCGCCGCCCCTCCCCCAGCGGCCCCGAGTGAGCGCGAGCGCCACACAGCCCCGGGCCGCCGCCGTCAAGCGCGCCGAGACGCCGAACAGGTGGCCGGAGGCTGCGGGCGCTGCAGCGGGGGAGAGGCGAGGCGAGCTCCGGGCCAGGCGAGGGCGGCCGGGCCGGGCCGGGCATGCTAGCCGATCGGCCCCCCGGCGCCGCCGCTTGCCCGCGCCCCTAGCCTCCCGCGCGCCCGTGCAGCGGCCCCGCCGCTTCCAGCGTCCAGCCGCCCCTGCCCGGGGCCGCTCCGGCCGCGGTCAGCGAGGGGCGCGGGCCGGCCCGCGACGGCGGCGGCGGCGGCGGCATGAAAGTGACCGTGTGCTTCGGGAGGACCCGGGTGGTCGTGCCGTGCGGAGACGGCCACATGAAAGTTTTCAGCCTCATCCAGCAAGCCGTGACCCGCTACCGGAAGGCCATCGCCAAGGTGAGGGGCCGGGGGCGCACGGGGCGCCGGGGGTGGGGGCGGGAGAAGGGGGGAGGAGGAGAGGGAGGAGGAAGAGGAGGAGGGGGAAGGCGCCGGGATCAATATGGCGCTTCCTGGAAAGGGGAGGAGGGAGACGGAGGGGAGGCGGGGAAAGGGAAAGTGCGGCGGCCGGGCCGGGGCCTCGCGGGCGCCCCCGGCCCCGAGCTGCGGGCGGCAAAGTTCTCCGCGCGGGCCGGGCCGGTGGGGCGGGCGCGGGTGCAGCCCCGGGTGAGCGCGCCGGACCCCGCGGCTCCTCCCGGGCGAGCGCAGGCCGCCTCTCCCTCGGGGCTCCGGCCGCGGGGCGGGCGTCGGCCACCGGAGCCCCTTCGGAGCCTGTTAGGGGCCGAGCCCGAACCCAGCCCTCCGGAGCGCGGGCGAAGCCTAGCCGGACGCCTCTCCCCCGGCTGCAGGCGGAGGAAATCCAGCCTCAGGCCTTTCCCCGCTCCCAGGCCCCGCGGCAAAGGCTGGGGAAAGGGAACTTTTTTGGTTGGAGGAGAGTTTAATTATTCCCCACACGGCGGAGAGCCGGGCGTTTGTGCTCCAACACTTCCTTCGTCCGGGCGGGGGAAGGAGTCGAAGCCACGAGCCCTTCCCTCCCGGTCGCCCGCGGGCAGGGCCGCCCCGGCGCGGTTCGGGGGCAGCTGGTGGGGGACTGTCGCCGGCAGCCCCGAGAGGGACGTCCGCTCCCATGGGCTCGCGGACATTGGTTGGGGACGGAATCTCGGTGCTTGGGAGGCTCCCGTGCAGGAGGACTCCTTTAAAAGGCACAACCCTGATCAGTCACTGAATTAAAAGTTTTCCTGCCGAGGACCTCAGCGTATACCTATCTGGAACTAGTTCCATATGGTGTTGAGGCTGCGGAGCTGGGGCCTTATTTCGGAGTGGAGTAGATTTCCCTTTTTCTTCGTGGAGTGATAACATTGTCTCCACTTAACTGCATTCCTCTACAATGTGTCAGAAGTGAAAAGGCATTTTGTTAAATTGTTTTATCTGCTGTCTGTTTGACAACAGCCCACGCCTCCGAAGTTTCTGTCAAGCACCTGAGGATATTTCCTTTGCTGTAGAGTAACGTTTGGTGGAAAGCATGTTCACTTAAAAAATTTCTCATGTTTCCGGTGGTGGAGTGGCCTAGCTCCTGTGCAGGCTGTGGGGCAGCAGACAAGAGGGACCGGTGGCTTTGCCCACTTCGGTGTATACAGGCTGCATAATCCAATTTTCTCTGAAATTAAGGGAGAAAAACTTTCTACACTGTTGTTTGGTTTATAGTATATATTGAATAGAATAGCATAAATTTGGCCTTTTGAAGATCATCTGGGGAAACGTTTAGGAACCTGACAGAAAGATGGAAGATGTTGACTATATTTAACAGCTCTAGAATGTTTCTTACAGTTGGTTTAACTGTTATTGAAAATCAAATAAAATTAGTGGAAATTGGGCACCCGTTTATCTTACAGTGCTGACAAGGGGAAACAGAACTCTAAAACCTACACTTAATATTTTAAAAGATTGTTTATGAATGGCAGTTTATGATCTAAATGTTCTAAATCAATAATCAGATTGCATATGCATTTTGGAGACCAAAATAAGTTGTGAAAGGGAAGAGAAATACAATAATACAACCTAGGCAGTGTGCCTGTGTTACTGAACAGAGAGGACATTTCGTTTCATTTTACATGGTTAAAATTAGTTCTCTTTCACTATGCACACCATGGACTTTGGTTGAAAAGCCCGTTTGGGAGATAAAACTGTAGTCGTTGATTTGATCGAATCATTCATTCCTTCTACAGAAATTCTTAAGCATTTACTGTGTTAAAGGCATCATTCTGGGTGCTGGAAATCTAGGGAGCCCACTGGCTGCTTTGTGGAAGTTGGGAGTGTCAGGGTCTAGGACAAGAGGCTCCGTTGTCCTTAAGTGAAGGTGACCGTGCCGTAGACTATCATGCTGTGGTGCCTGGAGAAGGAAATGTGTCAGTGGTGTTGGTAGATGTACCTGAAGACTCTTAGTGATAGATCTGGACCTTGGTTTTAAATATTAGTGTAGTTGTTTCCCAGTGACCTGGAAGATGGAAGAGGGAGCGCAGCTTTCTTAAGAGTCTGGGGAGGCAGGACTAAGAGAAGGGGTATGTGAGCTAGTTTTTATTCTATTTGTATTTTTTTTAAAAGATTTTATTTATTTGAGAGAGAGCGAGAGAGAGCACGAGAGGGGGGAAAGTCAGAGGAAGAACAGACTCCCTGCTGAGCAGGGAGCCCAAGGGACTTGGTCCCAGGACTCCAGGATCATGACCTGAGCCAAAGAGGATAGTTGATAGTCGCTTAACCAACTGAGCCACCCAGGTGCCCCTTGAGCTGAGTTTTTAGAGTGTAAATGTGAGATCACCAGGTGTAGATGGAAGGAAGGGTGATTCTCAGGGTGATGGTAGCATTGGAGTTGGATATAAATGAGAGGGAGGAGTCAGAGATGAGTCAGGGCGTTCTAAAATTATTTAAAGGCTCTTTCAGTGCAATTCACAGTTCAGTGGGTGAATTTTAAGATGGACTTTGTAGTACACAAAGTTTAATCATTGAATCACAAGACTGTTGAGTTCAGATGTTGTCAGAGGCTGAGTGTCTTCATTGGTGTTTTTTCTTCTTAAATTGTTAGGTAACGGTTAAAATTAAAGTTTAGTCTTTCTTCCCTTTTCTCCCACCTCATTTAAGGTGATTATGAAGCAAACACATATTAACACTTGCTTTAACTCTTATTCTCTCTTCTTTACCTCTTATTGTTTAATAGGACAAAGTAAGTTTTGTATGAAGAATTGGGTAGCTGGCTAGCTGCAGAGTGGTGTTTAAGTTGCTAGGTGACCTGTGGCTTGACAGACTCCCATCTGGTGGGGAAAAATGTGGAAAGATCATGTTTATAGCATTGTATAAAAATCAGCTAAAATTTTCCCCCACCTCCACCCGCTCCCCCAATAAGAAGAAAGGAAAAGGGAAGGAAAGATCCCAAGTCACTAAAGTTTTCTCTGCAATAAGCATTTTGTAGTGTCATGGGGCTATTTTATTTGGCATTGTATTTGAGCTTTTTTCAGGTTAAACAAATCAATTTTTTTGGACAGTGGAGTGATGTGACAATACCAGAAATGTCCTCAATAAGCAGATATTTAAAGGCTTACACTTAGTCATGATTTTTTTTTTCTTTTTGTTCCTCTAGTGTAAAAATGTTTTTCTGCTTATGATCACTGATGGGTGAAAATGTTTTGACTGTTCCATCTCCATCCACCCATCCTCATCCAGACCCTGTTTAAGGAGGGTGTTCTGCTAGACATCAAGAATTCTGTTGGAGGAACTAGTCTCGAGTGCTTAGACTTGGAGGACTGTCTGCTGTATATGGGTCTGTTCGCTCTTCTCATGCCTGCAGCCTGACTCATCCTTGAATCCTGATGGACACAGGGTGCAGAGCACCAACTGCAGTGACTTTTAAGTGTGGTGCCCTTGGTTTCTGAGGTTTTCTTTGCGGGCCACTCCTTAATTTTGAGTGAATCAAGTCTGGCCCCGAGGCTTCCCTTTTTTCCTGCTGTACATCCTAAATCTGGCTAGGAGAAAGATAAGAAAGTCTAAGTGTTTGTTTAAAAAAGAAAATGTTGCTATTTTGGAGGGCTGCTGTGTACAAAATGTTATGCTCTGTGGAGAAGTATAAGATGAAATTGTTGCACTTGAGAAGAATATCTAGGAGACCAGATGAGTACATACAATAGTAATAGTAGGTGGGAGCACTGCTTGGCAACAGGGTGGTGCAGACAGTAATTGCTTCTGGAGTTCAGAGATGTGAGTGGTCGTTAGGCATTGGGTGGGGGAGGGGAAATCCTCTTTTGTCCCTAGAGTTGGTATTGGGCTTAGTGAGCCAGAAGGCTGGCCCTACTAGAGGGCAGTGCTTCCTAACTGGCTAGTGGAGTGATCTCAGAAAGCACCTCCCTAAGATGTCCTGCTTCTGCAGGTCTGCAGTGGGGTCCAGGCATGAGCCTCTAAAGGCATCTCCTGTGTCTGCAAGCTGGGAGGGAAGGGATTGCATGAAGGGGAAGAGTGTGAACACCGTTGATTCAGGCTTTCTGGGCTGCTGTGGCTCCTGAGGAGCATTCATGCCAGGTGGTGGGTCAGGATCAGGAGGACTGTGGATGCGGGGGCATGACACTGGGACTTTATACGGTTGGATGGTATGGGAGGGAGTCGGGTATTTGGGCAGGGCAGCAATATGGACTCCTGGTCCTCTGGGAGAACATCTGGAGCAGCTGTTTGGATGAGATCTGCCTTCTGTCCGAAGTGCTGCTGAATGCTGAGGAAGCATTCCATCACCTAGTAGGGTAAAGTGAGGGAGGGAAGTTGCTGGAACCTGTTAATTCCCTGCCTTCCCCCATAGCCCTCTTCTCTTAGGGGACAGGGAGAACTTTGGATTGGGTTTGGAGACCTAGGTTTATTTATTATTGGTAGGTATTACTGTTCTGTATTACCAGTTAACCTTGGGGCAAACTAACCCTACAGAAACTCATTTTCCCTCTGTCTAAAGTGGGTTACTCCCTTGGCAGGGTTAATGTTGAGTACTGAACAGATGATGAATGGGAGAGTCTTTAGTGCTCGAGCTGAATCACTGATGTTTTACTCACCAGTTTTACTTGCTGGGAAACTTTCCCAAGTATCCTATCATTCCTGTTTGTTTTTTCTTTACTAAAGAAGGTTGTATGTCATTTAATTAAAGAATAGGTAAAAATGTTAATATTTGCCTAAGCAGCACAGCAGTCAGAGGAGCAAAGTGTGTGCGTGTGTGTGTGTGTGTGTGTGTGTGCACCCACACGCATGTGTGTATGTGTGTCAGGGAACATAAATGCAGCCAAATTGGCTTTACTCTAGCTTGATCATCTGGGCCTTTGGCCTGTGGGCCACTGCTTTTGTCCCTGAAGCATGGAAACCTGAGTTGTTTAATAGTGATTCGTTGTTATTAAAACAAACTTGAGTTTACGGACAGTAACTTTTGAAAATGTGCTTTTTTGGGGGAGGGTGCTGCTGATTACTAAAAACATGTAAGTCATTTTTTTTTAAAAGATTTTATTTATTTGTCAGAGAGAGCGAGAGAGCGTGAGAGAGGAAGCACACAAGTAGTCAGAGTGGGAGGCGGAGGCAGATAGAGAAGTAGGCTCCCTGCCAAGCAAGGAGCCCGATGCAGGACTTGATCCCAGGACCCTGGGATGATGACCTGAGCCAAAGGCAGCGGCTTAACCCACTGAGTCACCCAGGCGTCCCTAAGTCATGGTTTTTTTTTTTTTTTTTTAAAGATTTTATTTATTTATTTGACAGAGAGAAATCACAAGTAGGCAGAGAGGCAGACAGAGAGAGAGAGGGGGAAGCAGGCTCCCTGCTGAGCAGAGAGCCCGATGCGGGACTCGATCCCAGGACTCTGAGATCATGACCTGAGCCGAAGGCAGCGGCTCAACCCACTGAGCCACCCAGGCGCCCCCCTAAGTCATGGTTTTTTATGAAAAGTCTTAACAGTTGGTATGAGCTTTTCCTGCAAATACATATATAACTGCTTGTTGTTACACTCTTACAAGCTTATTGAAACTTGGGGAAATAGTTACATTGTGGCAGAGTTTGAATGACAATAGGGACAAGCATAAAAATAGTGAAGTGAAATAAATGTTGTTTTATTAACATTTTCTGTCTTCCCTCTCAAAGTGAAAAAGAAATGCAACCTGTCTGAAAGGCTGATCTTTCTAAAAATGCAAATCTCGTTGTAGTCTTTTGTGTAAGTGCCTCTGCACCTGCTTCCCCCAGAGGCCAGGTCCTGTCACCTCAGCACAACCTGTCCCTTGTGGGACCCCTCCTGCCTCCAGCCACTCCCTCACCGGGCTCCCCCATCCCATATTCTACCCACATGCTCACACGTTTCTGCCTCTGCCGTGGTGTTTTCTGTTCTTCTGTATGCTGCCCCCATGCCCACTGTCTGTGTCTGCTCATCTTTTGAGCCTCATCTCAGACCAGCATCTTTGGGAGGCTGGCCCTGCGTCTCAGGATGTTTGAGGCTCTCCGGTCTGTGCTTCTCCTGGACTGACCTGGGTGAATGAGCATTACTGTGCCCTCTGTTAACAGTGCTTATCTGCAGAACACGACTGAGCTCCATCTCCCTCTGGGGACATGCTTGAGGGCGGTAGTTCTGCCTCAGTCTTGTAGAGCCAACATCTGCTGCAGAGGAATCTTAACCGGTTGAGTAAATAAAAAGCTCAGAATAAACACATCGCATGCATTATTACACAAAAAGTATACTTTTACTTGGAAGACTGTATGACCAGCCCTTTAGGGTTTGGTGTTTCTGGCATATTGGTACAAACAGATTATAATTGACAGTAAGATTTAGTGTGATTTGGAGTCCCTGGAAGTTACTCTTTTTGTGTCAGCTCTTTTGAAGGAGTTCAGTCTGTTTTCAGACCAAGCAGAGGGATAGTCATAGGGTTTGCCTTGGGCCTGGTTCAAGGCAGGTGGCCAGAGCAGTGTGGGAATCTGGCCCGGAAACATACCTATGTTGGGTCTGGCGCCTCTAATTCTGTCAGTTGAGATCCTTGGGTAAGTGCCAGCAGTAAATAGAAATGTTTAGGATCTGAGATTCACAGAGAGAGTCTGGCTGACGTGAGGTGCTTCTTGGCTCATGGCAAACCTGGATGAGTTGGTCATGGAGGCAGTGCTTAGTCTCACTTGTACCCCTAACCCATAGATGGATCATCCTTCTGTCCTGGGAGCTTTGTACCTCCCTGTAGAATTGGAGGCAGCTTAGTGATGTTGGACACATAATAGATGTTTGGAGCCTTATGCATTTTTTCGGGGATGGAAAGAAATGTGTAAAACTGGTCCAGGGAGGTATTTCCTCAGTTCATTTTCCACAGGGTAAAATAGTTGGTTCAGCCCACACAGTGTGCTTTTCTCCTCCTACGTGGCCACTCATACACCATGTCTGCCAGAACCAAGGTTAGTGGCAGTAGAGAGAGTTGGGGAATCAGAAATTTATATAATTTTAGCTATTTTGGTATCTTTTCTGTTTTACATAGAAAAGAGAAAGCTTTATGAAAAGCAATGCAGAGCTGTGTGAACATGGTAGAAAGGTGATCTTTCTAAAGCACTCCTGATGCTTTTTAGTCATTTTATCTTTAAGATTTTTTTCACTTGGAAGGAGTATGTACATGTGACTTTTTTTTTCATAGCTTTGCATCTTCTTGGGTCTGCCTTGCCATCTTCAGGTGGCTTATGACATTAAATATTACTTTTGCTTATCTTTTTCTTCTATCCATTGATACTGGAACTTAGAAATAAAATTGAAATCTCCAAATCCACATGAAATGTCAATTATTTAATTTTTTTCTCTTAAAAACAGACTGTAAAATATAGAATAGAAATAAAAACATGTCCACCCAAAAATCATGTACATGAGTCTTCATAGCAGCATTCTCCATAACAGCTCCCAAGTGGAAACAGCCCAGATGTCCAACAGAACAATATATGGTCTATCCATACATTAGAATATTACTCAGCCATAAGAATGAGTGAAATACTGATTCATGCTACAACGTGGATGAACCTTGCAAACACTGTGCCAGTCACAGAAGCCCATGTATATTACATGATTCCGTGTATACAGAATGACCTGATACAGGCACATCTGTAGGTAGAGAAAGGAGAGTAGTGGTTATGGAGGACGGGGTTTGGGAGTGAGTAATGGACAATGCCTGCTCGTGGGTTTGCTTTGGGGGTAATGAGAATATTCAAAATTTAGATAGTGATTGTATGACTCTGTGAATATGATAAAAATCTTTGAGTTGTACAGTTTAAATGGGTGAATTTTATGGTTTATGATTCTGTCTCAGCAAAGATGTTAAAAAATAGACTCCATAGGTTACTGTGAATAAAGCTCACTTTTTAGGTGTTTTATAGTTCTGAGTCCCATAAACATGTATTACTGCATCAGAGATGCTCAGAAATCTCAAGTGAAAACTGGCTATTTTTAGGAGTTTTGTATACAGTGTGTAAACCCTGCTTTCTTGGGCCTCTCACTCTGACCTGTTGCTGTCTGGTAAGCTGTTCACTGCTAAGACTCCAAGCCCCTGGACTCGCCTTTGTTAACTTCTCTCCTTCCTTGCAGGCTTCTCCGGCAGTTCACCTGCTCACCGTCAGCCGGGGATTTCTTCCTGCCTAGCTCACCAGCTGCCTTTATTGAGTGAAGGTTGATTAAGAGGTTCCAAAGATGTCCATTGTGGAAGAGCTTTTCCAGTTTTTGGTTTTGATCCTCAGTCATTTTGAGCTTTGGCAAATCTCACAAGTTCGTGAGGCTTCGTTTCGCCATCTTCATCTTCCCATATTCAGAAGTTCTGGGCTGGGCTCCCAATGCCAGTCCCCAGAGCTAGAGATGCTCCGACCTAGTCTATATTGTTGGTTACGGTGCTCATGGAACCGTGAGGTATGGGTGATGTACAGTGACTTTTCAGAGCAGACAGGGTGCAGAATCCCTAACCTTCCCACCTCCCTGCGAAAGTATTTTGCTTCCCTTACTTTGAAATGATGGGAGGTGACCATGGGGTCAAACACATGCTCTTGGAAGTTAGGATGTATTTTTCCTGGAGTGTCCTTCAGAATTCCTTACCATCTCAAGAGAAGTGTCTTTTAGGATAAATTACATACTCAGAAGTGACTTAATGACACTATCCCTTTAGTGAATATAACTGAGTATGTGATAGTGCCTGATACTAAATGTAGGATGTGTGTATACACATACATACACGTATGTAGTCTTGAAGTTGTTATTTTGATAGTAGTATAAATTTAAGTGGTTTTAGACATGGCAGTAATATTCTTCCCTTTTGATTATCTTTAATATTCAAATTCTGTATGACCTAATTTTTGGAACCCAGACATTTTTTCTGGTGTGTGGTTTTTCTTGTTCTTGTTATTTCTATCACATCCCTTGAGAGTAGAAAACTAATTTATATGAAAGGGTTTATATTTTGGGAAAGGCCTGTTTGAGATATTTCACAATAAAAAATCAATAAAAATTCATACAGTAAAATTCATACAATAAAAATGCCTTCTCTAGCACTTCAGAAAATAATTCGCTACATATCTCAGAAACCTAAGATTACTAAATACCAAAACTATGTTGTATTAACAGATTAAAAATATAAAGAGATAATACCATTTTTATGTAGGTTGCTGATAAGAGACTGAGTTTTCTGTTTCTTTAACGTATACAGTAAATACTGGAAGATTTTTTAATGTGTGTTTTAATTTTCTGAGTGCAATATTAAATCTAGAATTAAAAAGTAAACTATTTTCCAGGGAACAAACTTTGTTCTACCACAAAGGCATTTAAGATGCATAATTTATAATTCTGAAACCCAGTGTGCAAAGTCATATGTGAATAGTTAGCTGGGTTCCTGCCCAGCAGGGTTATACTCTAAACTGAAATTTCTCTTATTACAGCCAAGCAGCACCTGCAGAAGAGGGAGGTAAAATGTACAGGATATTGGTTCCCGATGTACCACCACACAGGATATGACAAATCACTGAATCCATTAAAGTTGAATGTAGGATTTGGTACTTTTACCACTCTGTTAGAGACCTGGGAAAAAAACCTTTCAAGCAAATCAAGAGGACCTGTTAGTGAAAGTGCATCAGTTGGATTGATAATGCTTCAGCAACTACATCTGGCGGATGGTGGTATTTGAGCATTTGTACTGTCTGAGAACTATGAAAGGAGTATATTTTAGATTTTGAAGACACATACTGTCAGGAATTTTTTTTTTTCCTCCAAGGAAACTTGGAAGGGTGATAAAACCCTGAATGTTCTACGATGGGGTCAGTTTTATCTTTTGTATTTTATGAGCCACTTTTTAAAACACAGATGTTTGGAAAAACACAGTTGGCTGACGGTGGAAAGTTTGGTTATGGGTGTTTTTGTCTCCTAGGAGGCAGCATATCAGATTGACACACTCTGGACCAGGATTCAGAAGAGTAGATTGCAGATTCTGCGTTTGTGTGTCTGAGAGCAAGAAGGGTAACCTCTGTAAGCCCAGGATCCTTGGCTTTTAGTGACACTTACTTCATGGGATTGTTGTTAGGGTTTGAAGAGAGAATGTAAAAAAATGCATCATATGGGTAAAATGGAGTAGATGTTAGCTGTACTGTTCTTTCATTTGTGCAGTGAGTGGTTGTCAGTGATTGTCTCACTTGAATCAACTCTTCTAAATTGTTTCTTTTCATCCTCATTAGAACTGTGCTGGATGTGGGAAAATGAATTTGTGGTAAAACTGTTCTTCCTTAAAAAACCATGGAAACATTTTTCTGCAATTTAAGAAGTTAAATCCCAGTGACACTGATTTAGATTTTTCCCAGGATGTCCACAGTTTTTCCAGGTTTTGGTTTTGGTTTCCAGTAGTTTTGAACTTTGGCAAGTCCCACAAACTTTGTGTGCCTCAGTTTTCCCATCTGTAACTCGGGGATGCTATCTTTTGGTTGGAGGAATGAACATTAAGTGACTTAATGTAGGTAATGCTTCTTCATATAACAGATTCTTAGTATTAGATCTTTTTTTTTCAAGTTTTAAATAGAGATTAAACACAATTTTAATGGCTTATCCATAAAGTAAAGTTGATTTTTATTTGATTTGTGATACCAAATGGTCATTTTTCAGGATGATTTGTTAAGGGATCACTTTCTCCTTCTAAAGAACTATAGAGGGGCACCTGGGTGGCTCAGTGGGTTAAGCCTCTGCCTTTGGCTCAGGTCATGATCTCAGGGTCCTGGGATCAAGTCCCACAACGGGCTCTCTGCTCAACAGAAAGTCTGCTTTCCCCCCTCTCTCTCTGCCTCCTTGTGATCTGTCTGTCGAATAAATGAAGAAAATCTTAAAAAAAAAAAGAACTATAGAAATTCCAGTATTAGTATCTACTAGTGAATTAGTTGAAAATAGAGGAAAGCAAATGTTCTGATCACTTAGTGGTTAAAGCTGATTCTTTTACAGATCAAGGAGAAATGTGTTTGTCCAACTATCTTAGCCTGTGTCACTTTTTACTTGTTTTTACTATTAGCCCTTGTAACTTTCTAAAATTGCAGCTGTCATTCTGCTGCATCAACGGAAATTATGTAAAATTTCTTTGTTGTATTTTAAAAAACTTTGGTTATACATTTCCATTTAAAAATATCTTTTGAAACTTGGAAAGAATAAAACTAAGAAATTATAAATAGTATTTATACTTATAAAATACAGAAATGCTTTTAAAAATTTCAGAATTTACTAACTAGTACTAGTTCCGAGAAAACCCGGGGTTTCAAAGAGATGATCTCAGTTGTAAAATAAAATGGAAAAGCTGACATAAAAATGTGACCTCTGTAATCCTTTATTCTATAGGCCTCTATAAATTCATGTACCCATCCTATTCTTCTCTGGATCTTAAGAAGGTGATTTTGGGGAGCTAAATCAGCAATAAATGAACACAGAACATCTTTTGTTTAGGTAGGTAAGTGTGAGGATTGACAGATTGATGCAACTTTTAATGCTTTAGTTCAGCTAAAGGCATCTGGTGCCAGTCACCTGAGAACTTCACCCAAGAGCTGACCTGTTTATCATACTACGTAGGGAGTGGCGTCTTGAAGACTTGCTCAGATCCTGGGCATGGCAGCGTTACCGTGTTAGACTTGCCAAGTTGTCAACAGTGGACTGACTTCCTATTCAAGCGGATCACCTTTTCTCATTTATCTTTCCACACCACACTATTGAAGGTTATCTTTCTCTGAGGGCCTTAAACATCTTATTAAAATTATGTTTCTCCCTCTCTCCATATGTGTTTCGGGCAGTTGCTAGGTAGTGACTAAAGTAATGAAACTTTATCTCTTTGTGCAGTGTTCATATTTTGGCTTGGATCCCTTCCAGTGTGTGTTTGTAAACATGGTTTCACATGAGTGCATTTGAAATTGAAAGTTTTTGTTTCATACAGGATACGAAAAAGAGATGTGGCCACATGGGAGATGGGAATTTCTCTCTCTCTCTTCCCTTCACAACTTCCTGAGTTTTTGTGCTTGGCTAATGAAAGTGTGGGATGGTACTTTCAAAAACTTTCCAGAATAACTTTCCAGTTTTATAACAAAACTAGAGAAACAAGAAACAAGCTCTGGAGTATTCTTTGTCGTCGTTGTTCTAGCTTTATTGAGATCTAATTGACAGATAACATTTAAAGTGTACAGTGTGATGATCTGATACACATTGTGAAGATTTTCTGTAATACATTGCATTCATCAACTCACATACCCCCCCCCCTTTGGTAAGAACTTTTTTAATTTCGGGGAATTTGAGACAGCTCATAGTCTGTTTTGAAAGGTGAATGGTGTGCTTCAGATCTTTAAGCTGAACCGGTAAAGCTTTTCTTCTTGGGTTGTTTTTCCTACATATTAGGAGGGAAACTGCTTTCTTTTTAGATTTCAGGGGAGTGGTATTCTCAGTATAGTCTTTGCTTTTGGTGTTATTAAGATTTTTAGGTCAGCACTGATGATCGAAAGCTCTTACACAGGATGTGCTGTATTGAGGCATTATTTACTTGCCTGTCTGGTTGGGTAGATGTTGAGAAAGGACCTTTAACTGGGATACCCATCAAGTTTTCTCAGCCCCAAGTCATTGAGGAGTTTCATAGGGGTGGGAGGCGAATCAGGAATATTGGTGGGTGTACCATTATCAACAGTAATGGTTAGCATTTATGGGGCATCTTGTGTGTCAGGCCCTAAGTACTGGGCCCAGTGCTTTGTGTGTATATGTTAATAAGTAGAGTGGAGGGACGTGTTGATTCAATCCCAAGTTTACGGGTAAGGACACTTGGGCTACAGAGGATGAGAAAGTTGCAAAAGGTTGCACATCTGATGCCTGATGGCGTGGCCGTCTTAGGTGAACCCCTCTGACTGCAAAGCCTGCACCATGACTTACTACACTGTGACAGACTGCTGTGGCCCTTGCATTTTAGGGTGTCACAGTAAATAATGCCCACAGGCACACTTTCGAAGCCAGTAGTGGGTTCCTTTTACACACTTTTCATACTCTGCTTCTTGGAATATTCTTATGGACCCTTTCCCATTCCCACACCAGAGTGCCAAGGATGGCCTGGCTGATGCTGGCAAATATGTGCTTCTGGTCTGAGGCTTTGACCATGATCAGTTCTTGTATCTTCAACATGGCATTGCTATTTCTGTCAATATGTCTCCTTATGTCCTATGTTTTTATATGTTTTCTATTTTATTGGAAGTAGGGAAAAGTGGACAGATAATGAAGCTTTTCTTTTTTCTTTTAAGTTTTTATTTTAATTTCACTTAGTTAACAGTGTTAGGTTAGTTTCAGGTATACAATATAAGTGATTCAGCCCTTCATACATCACCTGGTGCTCATCCGACAAGTGCACTCTTTAATCTCCATCGCCTGTTTCACCACCGTACCCCCCCCCATAAGCATCACTTTGTTCTCTAATTTTCCCAACACCATTTGTTGAAGAGGCTTTTTTCCCTTGGATATTCTTTCCTTCTTTATTGAAGATTAGTTGGCCATATAATGTGGGTTTATGTCTGGGTTTTCTGTTCGATTCCATCCCTCTGTGTGACCAATTTTTTGTGCCAGTACCATACTGTTTTGATTACTACAGCTTTGTAATATAACTTGATGTCTGGAATTGTGTTCTCTCCCGAGCTGCCGTTCTTCACATGGATTTTGCCAGCTTTCCTTGAAATCATCTGAAGTTCTTTTCCAGTGCCCCTGAAGTGCTGTGCGCTTAGCAAGCCAAGAGCCTAGCACTGTGCTTCAGGTGTTTGTGGCATGACTAGTGAGAGGTGATCTCAACAGGAAGTCATTTCCTCAAGGTGTTTTCAGAGCTGCAAAGTATAGTTCTTTGTAATATTCGAAACGTTGCCTTCAAATACACTGTAGCTGTGAGAACTTGCTGGTACTGAATTTTATAGCCCTGATAGCGATGCCTATGTAAGAATTTTTTTATCTTATTCAGCAGTGTCAGATAACACCTTACCATAAGTTGATCAGCAAAAACGTTGTTTGAAAGTTAATGTATATTTAGGTATTGTTGCATAACCAAATACCCAAAACTTAAGGGTGTAAATCAACAACTATTTAATTATTTCTCATGATTTTTTGGTTTGAGAATTTGGACCGGGCTCAACAGAGTGAGTCTTCTCCATTGGGGTTAGGTGGGGCTGTCCAGCTGCTAGATGATGTGGTCTGGAGACTCCTAGATGGCTTCGTTCACAAGTGTGGTGCTTGGTTGGGGTAGCGGGAAGCCTGGGCTCAGCTGCCACTCAGCCAGGAAGCAGAAGTGGGATACAGTGGAGGGATGCTTCTACAGCCCTCTGCAGGGACTTTGCACATGCTCCCAAGAACACTGCGTGTATTTGAGTGTTTGTGACCCTGAAGGATTTGTGTGGCGCCTGGATTTGTAAGTTGCTATAGGCAAATTTTCAATCCCAGTCTAAAAATGTATGCACCCTGTCTTTCCCAAACCTACCTTCCACGCCCCTCAGCCCTTCTTTTGACGTAAAGATCATTTTAAATCTCATTGAAGCCAGTATTTCTCCGTGTTTATCCCATGACATGTTAATAAACAGTATATGGAAAAAAGAAAAAAAAAAGAGCACCTACACATAGGAGCTCTAGAATGAAGGTCTCAAGGTAGCTGGACTTCTTATGCTGTGGTTCAAGGGCTCCTACACAGACAGGAGGAGGACACTCTTAAGACCTAGTCCTGGAAGCCAGCACAGCATCATTAACCCCTCTCTTCTATGCACCAAACCAGTCATTAAGTGGCCTGGATTCCAGGGGAGAGGACATCTACTCCACTTACTAATGCAAAGAGGTCAACTCTTAATTTGAGTTGTGGCCATCTTTGTTCTGCTAGAGGAATGTGTGAATGCAGTGTGTGTATGTGTGTATTGCATGTAACATTAAACAGGTAGTCTTTTTATTGTTTTGTGTCATGTTTTAAAGTTGTCCTGTTCTTGGCCATAAAATGTGTATCCTGAACTTCTGAAGCCGACAAACCTAAGAAGTACTTTGTGTTTATAATTCATGAGTTCAAAGATCTGACAGCTTTCCCAGGCTACTCAGTAGAAAGAGATAATGGTAATAACACCTTGAGTTTATGTGGCATCTTCTCTGAGAGGTTCAAAGTGTTTGTGCCACTCATGATTCCTTTATTGGAATGTCCTCTGAGGTAAATAAGCTGTAGTACCCCTCACGCTCGTACACAGATGAGGAAATGAAGTCGTTTCAGCAGCCTGCTAGGGCGCAGTGTTCGGAAGGCTGTCTTCTGCAGGTCTGCGTACTGATTAGAACTTGAGCATGAATTTACCTTCCTTAGATACGATTCTGGGCAATGGTGGAGATTGACTTTTGTCCACTGATAATGTTTTAAATTATATACCTTTTGCCAGAGAAGTGCCATGTTTAAGGGAGAGCTCGTTACTTTTTCAGTGTGTTTTGTTTGTTTCGGTAGAAGTTTATGGGTATTGTAGCACAGGGATATTTCACTTTAATGGATTACATTCTACATGCTCAGCAGAGACAAAGTGGAAAAGGTAAAGGCAGTTATAGGGTTGCCCGCTTAGTGAATGTGTGGCGTGTGGCCTGACGGTGACATTGGAGGTGAGAAGACCTGTATCTGTACCCAACTTCCCCCTCCCCCCAACGCCCCGCCAATACCCTGTTGGGGGAGCACCTCCTAGTGCTGTGCTTATGGTGATTAAATGGAGTTTTTAAGGATAATTTAATTGTGTGTTAAGTTTACTCTACCCCTGCCAGTTAGAACCTAAACTTTGAGTAAGATGGAGCTCCATTGTAATGTTCTAAATGTGATATTGCGTACATTTGTCCAGTTTTGCTTAGAATGAAGCACTTCGCATATGATTGGTGTGCTTGAGGTTTTGGGAAGAAACAGCTCCTCAGCCAGAATTTGTATTGGCTATCTCCTGGTTCACAAACTTCTGACCCGTGTGAAATGACCTATGCTATGTATTTCCAGCAAGGTAGACTTCATCACAGCACTCTGGTACAGAGAAGTCCATGGGTTCTGCATGGCTTTGCAAGTAAAATTCAAATTTGTCAGCCTGAAAACAGACCCCAGCCTGGCTTTCCCCCTTTATCTCCCTGCACCTGCTTCAGTCGGCCCATCGGTGACAGAGCTCACTCTCGTGTTTTCCCAAGGTTGTGCCGAGTTTCCCAATTCCTTTGATGATGAACGTGTCTCCTGGTCTGGGATTCTCTTTCTTGTTCTCCCTCTCACTTTGTCCTTCGTTCTCCCGTCACTGCTGCCAGCACAATGCTCCTTTGCTCAGAAAACTTAAGAGGCTTCCTGTTGCTGTCAGGACAGCATCCCCGCTCCCTTGGGTGGCATTCTGGGCTCTCTGACCGGCCCTGGGCTTCCTTTCCTCTGGGCACCGTGTGTGTGGCCGGGGGCCATGCTGGCCCACAGCGCTAGGCACACCCCAAATGGTCCCTTCCCTGACTCCCCGCCCACAGCCCAGAGAGATTGAAAATTCAGTAAGTCAAGTTAAAAGGGATACAAAGAATAATTACCAGAACATATGCTTTTTGAAAGGAAGTTACCCCAGTCATTTCGACTGTGTTATTAAGTGTTTTATTACTTGTAAATAATTAAAAGTGGATGAGCTTTTAAGAGAAAATAAGCAGATACCATCAGGAGGGATTTCTTCAGTGTGTCTTTCAGTGTGGTGCTCTTCTGAGCTGCCTGTCTCCCGTGAAGAATTCGTAGTGCGCTCTGCCTCCCGCTGCTGACAAGTGTGGCTTGACACGCTGGATTTACTGCGCTCAGATGTCCCCATGAAGATTATGGGTGGATATGCAAGTTCCAGGTGGTGCGTGGCTTGTCCATAAAGTGGATAAAAGAGGGTGAAATGTATCCTTTGTGGAAAAAAGAGGGTCCTTGAAGACTGCAGGGCAGCTCTGACCAATGCTGTAGTTGATAAAGAAATGCTTCTTTGGCTGCGTAGGGCCAAAAGTTTTTTTTTTAATCTTTTATAATTAAGTCTGAATGAATATTAAAGTGTTTCTTTGCATTAGCTGTTCTGTGAGGAGTGGCATCTCTGAGACGGGATAATGGCAGAACAGGCGCTGCTGTGCTAATAAAACGTTTTTGAATTGAGTTAGCGAAGTGAACTGGTGGCTTGAACTGGGTGTTTGAAACACGGTCATCGCTTACCTTCCGTTTCAATTGGGAAGACCCTTTGGACTCCTTTCTGTTGTCGCAGATCTTCCCACCCCCAGCGTCCGGCAAAGGAAGGGATCCGTGCGGAGTCTCTGTGGGCGGCGGGCAGTTGTGCCTTCTGTGGGGACTGACCCCATCCATCCTGGAGGCACCCGAGAGGTCAGGCAGGGGAAGTTAGACGAAGCCGGCAAAGGAGAAACACAAGGGCCAGTCCACATGAAGCCGCAGGATGGCGTCTTAGAGTACCCAGACCCTTGACCGAGGAGGCACCGGGGGCTCACCGGTGTGAAGTGGTGCTGGCCTGGCTCGCGCTTTCCCACCAACCATGGTCCCTCATTCTTGTCTCTTCCCAAGAAGGTGGAAACAGTCCTTTTGAAGAACTAACTGGTCTTTCAAATCAGATAGAGCATTGGCTTGGATCCCAATTGCCTGAGGCAAAATGCTGGCCTGAGTAGGGCCAGGGGCACCGTCGTGCCTCTGAGGGTGTCACGCGGGGTGGCAATAGGTTTGGGAGCTCTGCAAGCCCTAGTCTGGTGTTCCTCAGTAGCACAGTGGAGCTCAAGGGACGCTCACGTCATGGAGCCTCAGGCCAGCGGTTTCCGCTGGTGACTGACTGTGGGGCCCCCAGACTTAACTTAGGGTGGTCTGAGCTGGCTGTGGCCTCCTGCAGAGCCAGTGCTCTGTGGTGACAGGTAGGGCCTTCTGCATCTTTTAGAATGGCCTAGGACATTAGAATGTGGTAATGCTTGCCTGGCCAGAGCATGTCCTATAATGTTCTTATAGAAAAAAATATATTTTGTTTTGTCACACTGGATAGAGGAAGAAACACTTTAAAATAGTCTGTCAGTTGTATTTGTTTCTTTCAGTGGAATTCTCTTATATTTTATGATAGTCTGAGATTATCAACCGAAGTGTATATGTCCATGTATGTGTCCTCTGAGTGTGCTCACTTGTATGGATGTCTGTGTGCACCACATCGGTGTGTGTGTGTGTGTGTGTGTGCACGTGCATGTGGGGGGCTGGGATGGAAGGGTTTTTTGTAACTGTTTGAGTTTTCCAGTAAAAGACTTGGGATTATTTTATACTTATAGGCTGTCTTCCAAGTAATAAATGATTTTCTTATATAATTCCATGAATTATAGAAATGCAGTCAGTTTTTATATGGTTCAGTAAATGATCATTGCTGGCATGTTTAGGAAAAAAATCTTTTTTAAAAAAATTTTTTTTTGGTGTTAATTCAGCTATAACTTGAATTTTCCTGCTTCGTTTTAAAGAGGATATTCACGATTCTTCCCCCCCCTTCGTTTCCCCCTCGTTTTCTTATAAACTGTATTGCCTGAATGCTGGCTCGTCATCAGGACTGGCTGTGAGAGAATTCAGTGCTCCAGTGGGGTGGGGGGAGAAATCAGGGCGATGCAGAGCTTGCTCTCCTTATCATGGGGGAGGGCAAAGGCCCCAAGTTTCCATTCTCTGTCACTTTCGGCTAATCTGTTGTTGCTGCTCTGTGGTGTTGCCTGCAAAATAATTTTTCTCCCCCCCCCCTCCCTGGCCCCCTTGTTTGTGTATCAGCATCATTACTGTGCATGTGTCCTTGGGGATCTGACTGATTGCTAAGTTAGTGCTGGCAGAGGAAGTGGAAGACAATATGTGAGTGTTTTCTTTAAACAAACACATTCTACAGTTTATTTTATTGGATTTTGTCCTTTGAATGAGAACACCACAAGTAATCCTATTACCATCTAGAAACTGCTTACTCACACCAGATTACAGGCTTCAGTGTGTGCCTGTTGCCTTGGAAAGCACATAAGTCTTTAATAAATGAGGCAACTTCCAGATTCATCAATAATTAACCAGGAATATGACAAGTTTTTATCCCAGCCCAGAGTTGCACAGTGCTTCAGACAATCTGCTTCTGCAGATGAAATCTCTTTGTACTTCCTGATTCAGCACTGGGGGCACATGATGCTTCCACAGAGACACGGGTTTGAGGGAGCAGAATGAACGCTTTCTTGAAAAATGTTAAGCATTGATTGTTTCCCATAAGATAAATACATACTTATAGAGAACTTGGAATGTACAGTTGATTGTATGGAAGACTGTGTCATCCATCATTTTACCATCCAGAATAATCTAAAATTTTAGTATTTATTTTCAGTCTTTTTGTCTGTATATGTAAACACAGATGCTTTTTTAAACAGTAGAGATCATGATTCATCTATAATTATTCCTACTTATTTTACTTGATATATTTGCGTTTTCCTATGTCTTTAAAAATTGTCATCATAAATTTAAGGGTGCATAGTATTTTTTGTTTCCCTATTTTTCACCATATAAAAATAGCATAATCTCAGTGCATAAAATTTGGTGCAGAGTTTGGATTATTTGTTTAAGTTAGGGGTCTGATTATTGGGTGGGAAGTCAGGGACATTTTGAAGGCTCTCGGTTTATATATTTTGCCACTTTGCTCTCAGAGAAGTTATGCCACCATGTCCCTGTCTGGCATGGGAAGTCGCTTCCTGCCTCTGCAGGGGGGAGCCTCCTGGGTCAGTGTTGTAGGGATGAGTCCCTGGTCCCAGGAATGAGGGCTCCAGCCTCATTTGGTTCATCTGTTAGCCAGGCTGTAACTCCTGTATCTTCTCTTTGTAGATTAAATGAGAGGTAGATAGGTGAGGGGCCTGGTGTCAAGTTTGGCCCAGGGTAGGCAGTTGGTGCACAGTAGTTGTGGTGGTGAACGATCTTCCGTCTAGCGTCTGGGTTCTTCCATATTAATGGAGTGGAGTGAAGCAGTGGGACATAAAAGGTAACTACATCAACGTGTTCTGTGCTTTCACGGAGTCATGACATCCTTGAAATGGGGATTCTACATAAGATAGTTCAAAAACCAGTGTTTAATATTAAAAAAAAAAAAAAGCAAGCTATTTCCTGAAAATTTCATGTAGGGTGGAATACAAACGTTTCCTGGTGTCTAGACTATTTCCCATCCGTCCACATGGCTCAGCTCTGTCTTACCGGACTCTTGCATGAGGCTGGTCTGTTGGGGGCTTTGTTGGTGCATGTCAGGTGCCACTTTTGCTATGTGCTTTGGGTGTGGGATGACACTTTTCATGACTTTTCTGCTAGTCTGACTGGATTATGGCTATGAAGTCGGTCTTTTGTCTGCTTTAATACATGCATTTCCTTTGCCTCTTTGGTCTTCAAGGATTCCTTCCATCTTTAAGAGACACAGAAATGCTGACTAACTGCAGTGTTGTTCATGTAGCTGCTGAAATGCTCTGGAACCTAATTCAGCCAGTTGTAAAGTACATCTGCTCTTAGCAGTTTCCTTGGACAACTCTTACTTGGCTACTCATCTTATGAGTGAGGAAAATTACTTCATCTGCTTAT
The DNA here is from genome assembly GCF_020171115.1 of Neogale vison. Lineage (NCBI taxonomy): Eukaryota > Metazoa > Chordata > Mammalia > Carnivora > Mustelidae > Neogale > Neogale vison. The sequence goes on from NC_058102.1 coordinate 114,984,059, forward strand.
CTGATCAACACTGGTCTTTTGTTAAGATTCTGACATTTTGGAATCATTATTACTTTGTTTTTTACTTTTGCATCCGTGGCACTTTCCCCCATTATATGTGAGGAATTTGTCCTTGTTATGTATTGTGTTTGGGTTATTCTGTACTTGTTTAGTACTATTCATATGAACTGGGTTTAACCTTTGTATTCTTGAGGGACATACTAGATTTATTGGGACTTCTATTCAGTCTCCCAGAGATTGAGAAAAGCTGTAAAAGACCTAGTAGTTTTCCAGTTATGTGACTCAGCTGGAGATGGTGCCGCTTTTTAGACTAATTGTTTTAGAGAACTTTTTTTTTAAAGATTTTATTTATTTATTTATTTGTTTGTTTGTTTCACAGAGAGATCACAAGCAGGCAGAGAGGCGGGCAGAGAGAGACATGGGGAAGAGGCTCCCTGCTGAGCAGAGAACCCCAATGTGGGGATCGATCCAGGACCCTGGGATCATCACCAGAGGCGAAGGCAGAGGTTTTAACTCACTGAGCCACCCAGGCGCCCCTAGAGAACTTTTTAAAAGCTTTGCAGCTGTGTGTACCTGTTTTTGGTGTGTGATCTACTTAAAATAAATGATGCCTATTAACTGCTTTTTCTATCTCATCTACATGACATTTTTGGACTTCTAACATCACAGCAATATATACGTATTGGCAAAGAAAGAATCACAAAACTCATTTTTAAGTTTTTAAAATTGTCTGAAGTAAGCAGTAAGTATCAGGAATGGATACTTTTTAGGTGGATCTTTAGAGCATGTTATTTAAATAGGAACATTAACAGGATAGGTGTGTGGATCTCATACGCTGTTCCTCGTCGTACACTGGCAGGCCTCTCCATTCCTTTCTAATCCCCCGATGGAATGAGATGCCTCTGACTGTACGTACTTTCAGTTGCCATTCATAAAATTGTTGGTCAGTCTTCTCAGGTGGCAGTGGTGTTTACAGATGCCTTTAAGAATGTCAGAGGGTTGGGGCGCCTGGGTGGCTCAGTGGATTAAACCCTCTGCCTTCGGCTCAGGTCATGATCCCAGGGTCCTGGGATCGAGCCCTGCATCGGGCTCTCTGCTTAGCAGGGAGCCTGCTTCTCCCTCTCCCCCCTCTCTGTCTGCCTCTCTGCCTACATGTGATCCCTGTCTGTCAAATAAATAAATAAATAAAATCTTAAAAAAAAAAAAAAGTCAGAGGGTTTCTGCCATTTCCTAATAGACTACTTGCCATCTCCCTTACAAGGCTGTACTGCTGGAAAACGTCTGCTTTCACCTGGGCTAGTCTGGCATTGGGTGGTATGCCTTCAGTTGGCCACTTTTGGTCAATAATTATGGGTCGGAGCTTTGACCAGAACACAAAATAGTTCACAGAGAGAGTCATGTGGGTTATCCTGAGCTTCTCCAGGGGATGGATTTCAAAGTGCAAAATTAAGGAAATAAGGGCAAAACTCTTGAAGTCATGGATTTAGATTTCTGGGGTTTCAGAAGCATAATTCTATGATAGTTGTGCAAGTTTTTGGTGATTGAGGTCATTTCAGATTGGAAGAACCATTCATTTTTAAAAGGATAAAATCATTTCTCATTTGTGTAAGTAAAAACAAAACCTAACATCCCATCCCATAGCTTCCCTGTGTGGACTGAAATGAATCTCTACTATCTAATTTAACCATTTCCAGCAGTTCTGAGGCAATGGGGAAACTTAGTTGGTGATTAGATTTCTGGTATCAACTTTCCAAAGAGGAATTGAGATGAATGAGTACTAGTAATGCTAGTATTGGGATGCAGGTAAGAGTGTCTTCATGCCCCTGAGCAGTTGTGTCCCCCCTTGACAGAATGGGAGAGTTTAAGGTACTTTCCCAAAGTTCACAAGGTTATATAGAAGAGAGGGGAAAAGAAAAGGGAAGAAAATCTTTTAGAAAGTTTATCTGAAAATACGAGGAGAAAGCTGATCTCCACTAAGACTTGCCCTTTTGTTAATATCCAGCTCTTCACATCCTAAAACATGTGGGTCCTTTTTTCCCTCTCATCTTACAAAGGACTGGATTTTTCTTTCTGTAATTTTAATCTATTGCTGTTTATTTTGTATGATTTAGATGAGTATTAACTTTTTGGAATACCTAGACTTTTAAGTGTTAACATGATGGTTATAAAACTGGCAGTTTCATAAATCACCTAGGAGATGGGCGTTTTATAGGTAGTATGCTTCCAGATAGTTAAAGGGATGCATTAAGTAATTTGGAAGCATATTAAACCAATCATAATGTTTGTTTTAGAATGATGGATATGGTGGTTACCCCCTTTTTGTTTCTAAAGTTTTTATAATGTGATTGGTTATATTTTTGTGATAAAATTAAAACTGCATAATCTCCTGCTTTTATTTTATTTTATTTTATTTTTTTTCTCTTTTTTTTTTCCAATTTATTTATTTTCAGAAAAACAGTATTCATTATTTTTTCACCACACCCAGTGCTCCATGCAAGCTGTGCCCTCTATAATACCCACCACCTGGTACCCCAACCTCCCACCCCCCCGCCACTTCAAACCCCTCAGACTGTTTTTCAGAGTCCATAGTCTCTCATGGTTCATCTCCCCTTCCAATTTACCCAAAAGCACATACCCTCCCCAATGTCCATAACCTTCCCCCCTTCTCCCAACCCCCCTCCCCCCAGCAACCCACAGTTTGTTTCGTGAGATTAAGAGTCACTTATGGTTTGTCTCCCTCCCTATCCCATCTTGTTTCATGGATTCTTCTCCTACTCACTTAAGCCCCCATGTTGCATCACCACTCCCTCATATCAGGGAGATCATATGATATTTGTCTTTCTCCGCTTGACTTATTTCGCTAAGCATGATACGCTCTAGTTCCATCCATGTTGTCGCAAATGGCAAGATTTCGTTTCTTTTGATGGCTGCATAGTATTCCATTGTGTATATATACCACATCTTCTTGATCCATTCATCTGTTGATGGACATCTAGGTTCTTTCCATAGTTTGGCTATTGTGGACATTGCTGCTATAAACATTCGGGTGCACGTGCCCCTTTGGATCACTACGTTTGTATCTTTAGGGTAAATTCCCAGTAGTGCAATTGCTGGGTCATAGGGCAGTTCTATTTTCAACATTTTGAGGAACCTCCATGCTGTTTTCCAGAGTGGTTGCACCAGCTTGCATTCCCACCAACAGTGTAGGAGGGTTCCCCTTTCTCCGCATCCTCGCCAGCATCTGTCATTTCCTGACTTGTTGATTTTAGCCATTCTGACTGGTGTGAGGTGATATCTCATTGTGGTTTTGATTTGTATTTCCCTGATGCCGAGTGATATGGAGCACTTTTTCATGTGTCTGTTGGCCATCTGGATGTCTTCTTGGCAGAAACGTCTGTTCATGTCCTCTGCCCATTTCTTGATTGGATTATTTGTTCTTTGGGTGTTGAGTTTGTTAAGTTCTTTATAGATTTTGGACACTAGTCCTTTATCTGATATGTCGTTTGCAAATATCTTCTCCCATTCTGTCAGTTGTCTTTTGGTTTTGTTAACTGTTTCCTTTGCTGTGCAAAAGCTTTTGATTTTGATGAAATCCCAAAAGTTCATTTTTGCCCTTGCTTCCCTTGCCTTTGGCGATGTTCCTAGGAAGATGTTGCTGCGGCTGAGGTCGAAGAGGTTGCTGCCTGTGTTCTCCTCAAGGATTTTGATGGATTCCTTTCTCACATTGAGGTCCTTAATCCATTTTGAATCTATTTTTGTGTGTGGTGTAAGGAAATGGTCCAATTTCATTTTTCTGCACGTGGCTGTCCAATTTTCCCAACACCATTTATTAAAGAGGCTGTCTTTTTTCCATTGGACATTCTTTCCTGCTTTGTCAAAGATTAGTTGACCATAGAGTTGAGGGTCTATTTCTGGGCTCTCTATTCTGTTCCATTGGTCTATGTGTCTGTTTTTGTGCCAGTACCATGCTGTCTTGATGATGACAGCTTTGTAATAGAGCTTGAAGTCCGGGATTGTGATGCCACCAACTTTGGCTTTGTTTTTCAATATCCCTTTGGCTATTCGAGGTCTTTTCTGGTTCCATATAAATTTTAAAATTATTTGTTCCATTTCTTTGAAAAAGATGGATGGTACTTTGATAGGAATTGCATTAAATGTGTAGATTGCTTTAGGTAGCATAGACATTTTCACAATATTTATTCTTCCAATCCAGGAGCATGGAACATTTTTCCATTTCTTTGTGTCTTCCTCAATTTCTTTCATGAGTACTTTATAGTTTTCTGAGTATAGATCCTTAGCCTCTTTGGTTAGGCTTATTCCTAGGTATCTTATGGTTTGGGGTGCAATTGTAAATGGGATTGACTCCTTAATTTCTCTTTCTTCTGTCTTGTTGTTGGTGTAGAGAAGTACAACTGATTTCTGTGCATTGATCTTATATCCTGACACTTTACTGAATTCCTGTATAAGTTCTAGCAGTTTTGGAGTGGAGTCTTTTGGGTTTTCCACATAGAGTATCATATCATCTGCAAAGAGTGATAATTTGACTTCTTCTTTGCCGATTTGGATGCCTTTAATTTCCTTTTGTTGTCTGATTGCTGAGGCTAGGACTTCTAGTACTATGTTGAATAGCAGTGGTGATAATGGACATCCCTGCCGTGTTCCTGACCTTAGTGGAAAAGCTTTCAGTTTTTCTCCATTGAGAATGATATTTGCAGTGGGTTTTTCATAGATGGCTTTGATGATATTGAGGTATGTGCCCTCTATCCCTACACTTTGAAGGGTTTTGATCAGGAAGGGATGCTGTACTTTGTCAAATGCTTTTTCAGCATCTATTGAGAGTATCATATGGTTCTTGTTCTTTTTTTTATTGATGTGTTGTATCACATTGACTGATTTGCGGATGTTGAACCAACCTTGCAGCCCTGGGATAAATCCCACTTGGTCGTGGTGAATAATCCTTTTAATGTACTGTTGAATCCTATTGGCTAGTATTTTGGTGAGAATTTTTGCATCTGTGTTCATCAAGGATATTGGTCTATAGCTCTCTTTTTTGATGGGATCCTTGTCTGGTTTTGGGATCAAGGTGATGCTGGCCTCATAAAATGAGTTTGGGAGTTTTCCTTCCATTTCTATTTTTTGGAACAGTTTCAGGAGAATAGGAATTAGTTCCTCTTTAAATGTTTGGTAGAATTCCCCCGGGAAGCCATCTGGCCCTGGGCTTTTGTTTGTTTGGAGATTTTTAATGACTGTTTCAATCTCCTTACTGGTTATGGGTCTGTTTAGGCTTTCTATTTCTTCCTGGTTCAATTTTGGTAGTTTATATGTTTCTAGGAATGCATCCATTTCTTCCAGATTGTCAAATTTGTTGGCGTAGAGTTGCTCATAGTATGTTCTTATAATAGTTTGTATTTCTTTGGTGTTAGTTGTGATCTCTCCTCTTTCATTCATGATTTTATTTATTTGGGTCCTTTCTCTTTTCTTTTTGATAAGTCTGGCCAAGGGTTTATCAATTTTATTAATTCTTTCAAAGAACCAGCTCCTAGTTTGGTTGATTTGTTCTATTGTTTTTTTGGTTTCTATTTCATTGATTTCTGCTCTGATCTTTATGATTTCTCTTCTCCTGCTGGGCTTAGGGTTTCTTTCTTGTTCTTTCTCCAGCTCCTTTAGGTGTAGGGTTAGGTTGTGTACCTGAGACCTTTCTTGTTTCTTGAGAAAAGCTTGTACCGCTATATATTTTCCTCTCGGGACTGCCTTTGTTGTGTCCCACAGATTTTGAACCGTTGTATTTTCATTATCATTTGTTTCCATGATTTTTTTCAATTCTTCTTTAATTTCCCGGTTGACCCATTCATTCTTTAGAAGGATGCTGTTTAGTCTCCATGTATTTGTGTTCTTTCCAAACTTCCTCTTGTGGTTGAGTTCTAGCTTCAGAGCATTGTGGTCTGAAAATATGCAGGGAATGATCCCAATCTTTTGATACCGGTTGAGTCCTGATTTAGGACCGAGGATGTGATCTATTCTGGAGAATGTTCCATGTGCACTAGAGAAGAATGTGTATTCTGTTGCTTTGGGATGAAATGTTCTGAATATATCTGTGATGTCCATCTCATCCAGTGTATCATTTAAGGCCTTTATTTCCCTGTTGATCTTTTGCTTGGATGATCTGTCCATTTCAGTGAGGGGAGTGTTAAAGTCCCCTACTATTATTGTATTATTGTTGATGTGTTTCTTTGATTTTGTTATTAATTGGTTTATATAGTTGGCTGCGCCCACGTTGGGGGCATAGATATTTAAAATTGTTAGATCTTCTTGTTGGACAGACCCTTTGAGTATGATATAGTGTCCTTCCTCATCTCTTATTATAGTCTTTGGCTTAAAATCTAATTGATCTGATATAAGGATTGCCACTCCTGCTTTTTTCTGATGTCCATTAGCATGGTAAATTCTTTTCCACCCCCTTACTTTAAGTCTGGAGGTGTCTTCGGGTTTAAAATGAGTTTCTTGGAGGCAACATATAGATGGGTTTTGTTTTTTTATCCATTCTGATACCCTGTGTCTTTTGATTGGGGCATTTAGCCCATTAACATTCAGGGTAACTATTGAGAGATATGATTTTAGTGCCATTGTATTGCCTGTAAGGTGACTGTTACTGTATATTGTCTCTGTTCCTTTCTGATCTACCACTTGTAGGCTCTCTCTTTGCTTAGAGGACCCCTTTCAGTATTTCCTGTAGAGCTGGTTTGGTGTTTGCAAATTCTTTCAGTTTTTGTTTGTCCTGGAAGCTTTTAATCTCTCCTTCTATTTTCAATGATAGCCTAGCTGGATATAGTATTCTTGGCTGCATGATTTTCTCGTTTAGTGTTCTGAAAATGTCATGCCAGCTCTTTCTGGCCTGCCAGGTCTCTGTGGATAAGTCAGCTGCCAATCTAATACTTTTACCATTGTATGTTACAGACTTCTTTTCCCGGGCTGCTTTCAGGATTTTCTCTTTGTCACTAAGGCTTGTAAATTTTACTATTAGGTGACGGGGTGTGGGCCTATTCTTATTGATTTTGAGGGGCGTTCTCTGAACCTCCTGAATTTTGATACTCGTTCCCTTTGCCATATTGGGGAAATTCTCCCCAATAATTCTCTCCAGTATACCTTCTGCTCCCCTCTCTCTTTCTTCTTCTTCTGGAATCCCAATTATTCTAATGTTGTTTCGTCTTATGGTGTCACTTATCTCTCGAATTCTCCCCTCATGGTCCAGTAGCTGTTTGTCCCTCTTTTGCTCAGCTTCTTTATTCTCTGTCATTTGGTCTTCTATATCGCTAATTCTTTCTTCTGCCTCATTTATCCTAGCAGTGAGAGCCTCCATTTTTGATTGAACTTCATTAATAGCTTTTTTGATTTCAACTTGGTTAGATTTTAGTTCTTTTATTTCTCCAGAAAGGGCTTTTATATCTCTGGAGAGGGTTTCTCTAATATCTTCCATGCCTTTTTCAAGCCCGGCTATAACCTTGAGAATTGTCATTTTGAACTCTAGATCTGACATATTACCAATGTCTGTATTGATTAGGTCCCTAGCCTTCGGTACTGCCTCTTGTTCTTTTTTTTGTTGTGAATTTTTCCGCCTTGTCATTTTGTCCAGCTAAGAGTATATGAAGGAGCAAGTAAAATACTAAAAGGGTGGCAACAATCCCAGGAAAATATGCTTTAACCAAATCAGAAGAGATCCCAAATCATGAGGGGGGATTTCTCCCCCCTCACGATTGGGTGAGGGATCTCCTCTGATTGGGATCTCCTTTGGTTGGGATCTCCCAATCTCTTCTGATTGGGATCTCCCAATCTCTTCTGATTGGGATCTCTTCTGATTTGGGGATAAAAAGAGGTTCAAAAAGAAAGAAAGAAAAAAAAGAAAAAAAGAATTAAAAAAAAGAGATTGAATTAAAAATTCAATCAAGAATTTAAAAAAGAATTAAGAAAAAAAAGATTGAAGAGATTAGGATCTCTTCTGATTTGGGGATAAAAAAAGGTTCAAAAAGAAAGAAAGAAAAAAAGAAAAAAAAAGAATTAAAAAAAAGAAAATGAATAAACAAAAGTATAAAAAAGAAAAATATATATATTAGATAATCTATTTAAAAAACGTTAAAAGAGAAAAGTGTAAAAGTTATAAAAAATTTTAGCAGAAGAAGAGAAAAAAATGAAAAAGAAAAAAATTAAATTAACTGCAAGACTGAAAAATCACAGGCCGAAAGCCATGAGTTCCGTGGTTTGTTTTCTCCTCCTCTGGAATTCTGCTGCTCTCTCCTTGGTATTGAAACTGCACTCCTTGGTAGGTGAACTTGGTCTTGCCTGGATTTCTTGTTGATCTTCTGGGGGAGGGGCCTGGTGTAGTGATTCTCAAGTGTCTTTGCCCCAGGCGGAATTACACCGCCCCTGTAGGGGCCGGGCTGAGTGATCTGCTCGGCTTTGCTTTCAGGAGCTTTTGTTCCCTGAGCGCTTTCCATAGAGTTCCGGAGGACGGGAATACAAATGGCGGCCTCCTGGTCTCCGGCCCGGCCCGGAGGAGCCGAGAGCCCGGGGCCCCGCTCCCCTGTGCGCCCTCAGCGAACAGCTCCCAGTAACTCGCGTCTGCCCAACCTCCGGCCGCGCTCCGAGCTCACCGAGCTTGCGACCGGTTCAAGGCAACTCCGAGCTGCGAGCTTACTGTCGGCTCTGTCTCTGCAGCCGGCTTTCCTGTTCCAATATCCGCAAGCTCTGCGACACTCAGACACCCCCGATCCTTCTGTGACCCCGCAGGACCTGAGGTCACGCCGACCCCGTGTGGGCTTCTCCCCGGTTTAGCCTCCGGAGCGATGTCCCTCAGCGGAACAGACTTTTAAAAGTCCTGATTTTGTGCTCCATTGCTCCGCCGCTTGCCGGGAGCCGGCCCCTCCCCCCGGGGTCTATCTTCCCGTCGCTTTGGATTCACTTCTCCGCCAGTCCTACCTTTCAGAAAGTGGTTGTTTTTCTGTTTCTAGAATTGCTGTTCTTCTTCTCTTCGATCTGCCGATGGATTTGCAGGTGTTTGCAATCTTTAGATAAGCTCTCTAGCTGATCTCCTGCTAGCTGAGGTAGTCTCAGCCTGCTACTTCTCCGCCATCTTGACTCCTCCCCCATCTCCTGCTTTTATTTTAAACGTGTTACAGGATTTGTTATAATCTTAAATAATCACACACACACCCTGGGGCAATTATTATAAATTAAAATTGAAGTCAGAAATATTTAAAAGTTTATGTAAATGTACTTTGAAGAGAATAGTTAGAAGCAAAAGTTCTATATGGAAGTTATGTCATTCAGTATGTTAAACTTCCAAATTAATGCTTTTTACCTGTTGTCCCTTGAATTAAAATAAATTCAGCTTGGCCAGATCATAACTTTTAGTACATTAACAAAGAGTATTCTTTTTTAAATTTTTAATTCAATTTTATTTTTTATTTCTGGGTTATCTCTGAGTGTCCATTTCTGGGGTCTTTATTCTGGGTCATATTAAGATATGATGTATTATTTGTTTTAGGGATACATGTCTGTGTCTTAATAATTCTTAGTCTTAAATAATTCAGAGCGCTTACCATAGCACATACCTTCCCCAGTGTCCATCAGCCAGCCACCACATCCCTCCCACACCCCTCCCCTTCAGCAACCCTCATTTTGTTTCCTAAGATTAAGAGTTCCTTATGGTTTGTCTCTCTCTCTGGTTTCATCTTGTTTCATTTTTCCCTCCCTTCCCCTATGATCCTCAGTCTTGTTTCTCAAGTTTCTTATATAGTGAGAACATATGATAGTTGCCTTTCTTTGATTGACTTATTTTGCTTAGCACAATACCATCTAGTTCCATCCATGTCATCTCAAGTGGCAAGATTTCTTTTTTTGATGCCTGCATAATATTCCATTGTGTATATATCTCATCTTCTTTATCCATTCATCTGTTGATGGATATCTAGGCTTTCTCCATAGTTTGGCTGTTTTTAAAATATTATTTATTTATTTATATATTTTTTAAAAGATTTTATTTACTTAATTGACAGACAGAGATCACAAGTAGGCAGAGAGGCAGGCAGTGAGAGAGAGAGGAGGAAGCAGGCTCCCTGAGAGCAGAGAGCCCGATGTGGGGCTCGATCCCAGGATCATGACCTGAGCCGAAGGCAGAGGCTTTAACCCACTGAGCCACCCAGGTGCCCCCATAGTTTGGCTATTGTGGACATTGCTGCTATAAACATTTGGGTGCACATGCCCCTTTGGATCACAACATTTGTATCTTTAGGGTAAATACCCAGTAGTGCGATTGCTGGGTCATAGAGTAGCTCTATTTTCAACTTTTTGAGAACCTCCATATCATTTTTCAGAGTGGCTGCCCAGCTTGCATTCCCATCGACAGTGTAGGAGGGTTCTCCTTTCTCTGCAACCTCCTCAACATCTGTCCTTTTCCTGACTTGGTAATTTTAGCCATTTGACTGGTGTGAGGTGGTATGTCATTGTGGTTTTGATTTGTTTTTCCCTGATACCAAGTGTTGTTGAGAACTTTTACTTGTGTCTGTGGGCCATCTGATGTCTTCTTTGCAGAAATGTCGGTGTTTCCTGCCCATTTCTTGATTGGATCATTTGTTCTTCGTATTGAGTTTGATAAGTTCTTCGTAGATTTTGGATAATAGCCCTTTTTCTGATAGTCATTTCCAAGTATCTTTTGGCATTCTGTCTGTTGTCTTTTGGTATTGTTGACTGTTTCCTTTGCTGTGTAAAAGCTTCTTATCTTTATGAGGTCCCAGTAGTTCCTTGTTTGCCCTTGTTTCCCTTGCCTTTGGAGATGTTTCTAGGAGAAAGTTGCTGTGGCTGAGGTGGAAGAGGTTGAGGCCTGTGTTCTCCTCAAGGATTTGGATGGATTCCTGTCTCACGTTGAGGTCTTTCATCCATTTTCAGTCAGTTTTTGTGTGTGGTGTAAGGAAGTGGTCCAATTTCGTTCTTCTGCATGTGGCTGTCCAATTTTCCCAACATCATTTGTTTTTTTCCATTCCGACATTCTTTCCTGCTTTGTCGAAGATTAGTTGACCATAGAGTTGAGTGTCCATTTCTGGGGTCTTTATTCTGTTCCATTGATATATGTGTCTGTTTTTGTGCCAGTACCATACTGTCTTGATGATTACAACTTTATAATAGAGCTTGGAGTCTGAAATGGTGATGCCACCACCAGCTTTGGTTTCCTTTTTCAACATTCCTGTGGCTATTCGGGGTCTTTTCTGGTTCCATACAAATTTTTAGGATCATTTGTTCCATTTCTTTGAAAAAAAGTTGATGGTATTTTGATAGGGATTGCATTGAATGTGTAGATTGCTCGAGGTAGTATAGACATTTTCACTGTATTTGTTCTTCCAATCCATGAGCATGGAACATTTTTCCATTTCTGGCAAAGAGGATATTCTTAAAAATGTTTTAAACTAAATAAGGTTTAAATGCTCACTGTAAGTCCTTCTTGGAATAAAGCTGGCAAATAGAGGGAAAATAACTTTTGTAAGTTGGTTGAGGATAACAACATTTTATGGTAGGGAAAATAATTGTTAATATTGCAAGTCTTCAGATCAGCCAGAAGTGGAGTGGTCAGCTCCTAAAATGTTTTGATGTCATTGTGAGAATGGTGGTTATTTAAACAGAATGGGTGTAGAGCTAATTGAGCTTATGAAACATGGAGGGATTCTCAGAGAAGATTTTTCTGTGTGTTCCATGATGGGTTGAGCACACCTGGTTCCCTCTGAGGGTGTTGTGGTCCTCCTTCAAGATTCTATAGGAAGCCTTTCTAAAACTCGACTCCAGCGTGCAAAGGTGGAGGCTGGGTGCGGCCTCTGCTCTCCTAGAGCTTCTCCAAATCTAACGAGTAGAAGAGCAGCTCTTCTCACACTGCTTGTTAAAAATGTGTTTGGGTTACATCCCGTCCTTGAATCAGGCCTCCATGATTTGTTTCTGTCTCCCTTTGCTAGATGCGGTTTGATCCAGAAGCCAGCTGGGATGATATTTGAAGGAAAATTATGTGGCAATAGTTGAGTCAAGATGTATTCCCTTTCTTTGATCTCTTTACAAGTTAAAAATACCTAAAGATTATAGCAACTGTGTCATAATTTCTCAGTAGGTGCCAGATTTAGGTGTCACCTTTTAGAATGCTTAAGCACCAGGAAGAGAAAATTCCATTAATTATACAGTCATATTTTTCTAACAAGTTCAGGAAACATCTCTAGTGTTACCTTGTGGTTGCTCAATCCATATAGTTCAGTTTTGGGTTATTTAATATAGCTCGGTGTTCTCTCAGTAGTTCACACACTGGCTTTTTTACTACATAGAACTGTGAACACTAGTCCATGGTGATATTTTGTATCTTTTACACTCTGTGTGGAGGTATAGTGCTGAGAACTAAGTTGAAATTGTTCATTTCTGTTCTATTCCCCTCCCCCAACTTTTCCTCCCAGAAGCCCGTTTTTATTTGGGAACAGATAATTGAAGTTAAATGTCTTCTAGGAAAAGGCATGGTATATTTAGAGAATCAGATCCAACCTGGTTTTAACATTCTATCAAAAAATCATACCAACCTTTTCTGAGGTCAGACTCTTGGTTTTATAAGTTTTCTCTTGTTAATTTCCCCTTTGAATCAAGTATTAACTGTGAAAGAAAGTTGAAATCTTGTGGTCCTCTTGATTCTGCTCTCTTTCTGAGTGTGGAAACTAGTAGATAGATACCGATAAAAAGAATGGGAAGTGACTAAAGAAGAGACAGGAAATACCAGTTCCCCTGGCCAAGCACCACAGCTCATCCCAGGACAGCAGTCCCGGTTGGAGGGGCGAGGGAAATCCCACAGCTACCTTCTGCAAAGTGTGTCTCTCCTCCCAAGCTAGTGTCATTCTGCAGCTGCGCAGCTCTCAGAAATGCTGGGTGTCATCCAGATTCCTTGATTTATGCACATGTGAGCCGTGGTGTGGGGGTGCTCCCACAGGGCTAGGTGGGGAGGGATGCTCTAAGCCCCCAAAGGTACAGAGTTTTGTTTGGATGCTGAGCTGGAACTGAGAAGCGTGGGATGGAAGAGTGATCTGCCCCTAGTTCAAGAAAAGTACAAAGTAAGCGGAAGTTCATCCCTTCAAATATAGGAAATCTCAGGTTGCTTTTATGCTCCCCTCACAGCTGTGTGAAATAATATCTTGCAATTTAGCCTTAACATTTGAGTTTCAGCTCCTTTTTATGTGTGGCATTGTGAATGTTAGTTTTCAGTATTTCCTTATTACAGTGTATTGTATCTTGCATCTGCACTGATTATTGTTCTTTGTTAGTTTAGAAGTCTTGTTTTACCCAGAGAAACAGAACAGAAAAATAATAGCAATTTTGAACTGTAGCTCTCCCCCTTTTTATTTTAAAAAACACAGCTTCTGTAAACACCATGGCAGGAGATAAGAAGGGGCGTACTGTTGTCCCTGGGGATAAAATAGGCATGAGACCAAAGAAGACTGAATTTCTACTTAGCAATGATTTTATTAATGAATCCCAGTAGAGTTTTAACAGCAGAGCAGGATTTCCTCCTATTGTGATTCTCGATAACCTCCAAGAAATAATTCCTTGGGATCGTACTCATATGACATCTTTCTGATTATAGGCTTATAATAATTAGATGTTTATCCCCAGAAAAAATTGCCATGAAAATTTATTATTAGTGTGAGGGAAGTGCTTATGCGCACCTTATTATGTAAATTGTTATTTTATAGTCTACATCATTCCAAAAATTGTTTTTTTTTGTTTGTTTGTTTTTTAGATTTTATTTATTTATTTGACAGAGAGATCACAAGTAGGCAAGAGAGGCAGGCAGAGAGAGACGGGGGGGGGGGGGGGGAGCAATTTCCCTGCTGAGCAGAGAGCCCGTTGTGGGGCTTGATCCCAGGACCCTGAGATCATGACCTGAACTGAAGGCAGAGGCTTTAACCCACTGAGCCACCCAGGTGCCCCATGGTGGTTAGTTTTTGAGGTTAGGTTAGGTCAAGGGCAAAATGAAGGGGCACCTGGGTGGTGTAGTTCTTAAGCATCTGCCTTTGGCTCAGGTCATGATCCCAGGATCCTGAGATGGAGTCAGGCTCCCTGCTCAGTGGGAGGCTTGCTTCTCTGTCTCCCACTCCGCCTGCTTGTGTTCCCTCTCTGGCTGTGTTTCTCTCTGTCTGATAAATAAATAAAATCTTAAAGAAAAGAGGGCAAAATGAATATTTTATAAATATGTATCAGCAACTTTTAAAACCATTCAAATGAACTTCCTTATGTGTCCGAGGAGATCACCAACAGGTGCAAGGAATCTACTGTGGTGATGATGATGATGAAGATGATGGTGGAGAGAAGTAGGAGAATGTGATGGCAAATGTTGATTTCACATGTCAGTCAGTGGCTTTAATGTCATTGTTCATTTCTGAGCATCTGAATCAGCTAGAAGGGAACCAAAGAAGACAGGGATCCATGAATACTGTAGAAGAATTTGCCTGTATGCAGGAATTTCTCTGAAATGGGAATATTCTTCCTGAAAGTGGCAATAGCAAGAGAGCCACGTTGGATTTTTTCATGTGTATTTATAGTGTCATGTTATGCATAGTTAAAATTTTATAGCACTTTTGCACCTCACCTCATAAGAGTAGTTGATTCAGTGGGTTTCTAGTAGTAATTTCAGAAACTGGTGATTTCTGCATAGTTGCTTTATGTTATTTGAATGGTGACTGTAATTTATGCATATTAATGCTGACTGATTACATATACCGTATATGCTATAGGATGCTAGCTGTTTCTAAGTCAGACTCTGACAGCTCTATCAGTTAGCTGTTTTTTAGCTGTCCTGTGAACAAAAATACTGGTTTTCCTCACTTTGAGGCGACTCAATGGATGAAATGGAGATGGATTTAAACAAAAAAAGTGCACTAAGGGGAAAATCAGATTAGGTCTTTTAAAAAAGAACAAACTCTTTATTAAAGATATGATTTCTCATTTATATTGGTGCAACATCCATATAATTCATAAAATAGAATTTAGGGTAGTAAGGAACCTAAGAGGTTATTTCTAAACATGTAGACCTTCTGAGCAGGGTAGACATTTTCTCCACGGCGTCTTTGCTGGGGAATAATGTCTGTGGTAATGTGCTCAGCACCGTTTCCAGGAGCCAGTTCAAAAGGTTAACAGTGTTTATTGGAAAATGCTCTGTTGGCCTGATAGTTGCTTCATTTATTATATATATGTTGCTAACTCATGTTGTTGACCACTTAACAACCCAGATCTAGTCTCTTCTCTTTACTTTATGATTACCAGTTCTTGAAGCTCAGGACCCGTGATGAGATCAGAGCCACACAGGGCTATTGCTGGCTTCTTGCCAGCGAGTAGATTTGAACCAGCTGTTGTCTGATGTCTGTCCTTGGCCCAAGGGGTCTAGAATGAAACAGATGAGAAGCAGACCTGGAGATTACCTGATCACCTCCCCACTCCTTTGCCCATTACAGGTGAACACCTTGAGAATCCACAAGTTTAAATATATTGCTTGAAGCCATACATGCTGGCTTTGAGTTTAGTAACTCCTGTTTCAGGTCTGGATTCAATAGTGAAAAGGTACTTGGAAGTCCAGGTGGTAAAGTTGCTAGTTCTTGTTTGTGAATATGGTTTTGACCTGGTTGAATGCCCAGGGATATATTTACCATTCATTCATTGTTACCACTTGATATGTAATAGATATTTGGGAAATTGTAAAAAGTGCTTTCTGACATTTGGTAACCGTATTATACAAAAGAAGAGGCTAGTTTCATGAATCTGGCCCTAATGATCCCAGGTAGGGAACAGTGTCCTTACTCTTTGAGAATGCTCACAGGATTCTTTGGAATCTGCTTCTGGAATAAGTTTTGGAGGCTTATGGACATGGAGTTTGGAACCATTACTTACCTGTGGGACCTTAGCCAAGTTACTCAACCACTGAATGGAAGTTCCATTTATTTATTTATTTTTAAGGGCCTAGCACTGCTTACCTCTGAAGGGTGTTGGAGAATAAGGCTCTAACTCGGAGCCACACAGATGATGGTCGCCCAGTAGAGTTCTACATCCTTGGGAGAGACAGTACTCTTGATTTTCTCCTCTTCTCATGATCCTGACTCAGGAAATCAGTCATTAGTTAATTAACAAATGCACAACTCCTCCTGTGTTCCTGGTGCCAGGATGTGACATGCCCCCGGCCCCCAGGCCAGTGAGGAAAAATCATAGCAAAGGGGCAAAATGAGACAGGAGATGCATGAGGGTGATCTCCTGCAAAGGCCTTCTTCCAGGCTGGTGGTGAAGAAGAGCCTGGCCAGAGAAGTCGACATTGGAGGAGGATTTGGAGGAGAAGGGGGTTGGTGGCGCAGGGAAACCGCTTGGAAGAGGGTCGTTTTTGAAGGTTTTAAAGTAAGGGAATGACATAAGTTCACTGAAAATGTCTTGGAAATTTTCTCCTTAAAAAAAAAATAATTTTTTTAAGGGTCAGAGAAGCTACTAATTTTCTGTTCATACTGTTATTCCGTTTCTAGCTTCAAGTTCTTCTGTTATAAAGGACCAAAAGAAAATATGATTGGTTAATAATAGCCTACATTCTCCACACTGCAGCTTATCTCTTCCTTCCTCCAAATATAGCTTAGAACTCTACTTTCCTCTACTTAATAAAAAATTGCTCCTGCACTTCAACTAAATCTGGGGTTGATCTTCTTGACAAAGTTCTTTGTGGTTCATACCACATTTTCGTTTCCTCCTTGGCTATGTGCCTGCCTCTCCCAAGTTTTAGATAGTTTTAAAAACTGAGCTACCCAGTTAAATTAATTGCTCTGCGTGATGCTGTCTTGTGTTTCTCATCTTGCTATATTTTAGTGTCTCCTGGGCCACGAAAGCAGCAGTCTATTCTAGGAGTATAATAAATATTTTTTAGGTTTCTCAGAATTCGTTCTCTAGAGTCTAGAGATGGTGTCTGAGTCTAGAGTCTAGAGATGTGTTTATCATTCTCTTGTCTTGTTATTAGCTTCAAAATTGTGTTCTCACTTTTTTCCAGGTTTCTTGACTACTTGACTGCTTATTTCTTTTTGGTCAGAATTACGAATGAATTTTATTTTATTTGTACTTTTCCAGAATTTCTCCTGTGAACCTATATTTTGTTAAAGAGTAAAATATTATTGGGGTGCCTGGGTGGCTCAGTGGGTTAAAGCCTCTGCCTTCGGCTCAGGTCATGATCCCAGGGTCCTGGGATTGAGCCCCACATCAGGCTCTCTGTTCAGTGGGGAGCCTGCTTCTTCCTCTCTCTCTCTGCCTGCCTCTCTGCCTACTTGTGATCTCTGTCTGTCAAATAAATAAATAAATCTTAAAAAAAAAATGGAAAGTATTATTATAAACAGTGAAGGGGCACCTGGGTGACTCAGTGGGTTAAGCCTCTGCCTTTGGCTCAGGTCATGATCTCAGGGTCCTGGGATTGAGCCCCACATGGGGCTCTCTGCTAAGCGGGGAGCCTGCTTCGAGGCCCCCGCCTGCTTCTCTGCCTATTTGTGATCTCTGTCAAGTAAATAAATAAAATAAATAAAAAAAAGAATGAAGTTGAGAATGGTAACTTTCTTACTGTTTCTTCAGAGACAAGTTGAGAATTCTTAAGACATGCTTTTTAAAAATTTTAAAATGATACTGTAAGGGCCTATTTAGCCAGAGCAGCACCACCCTGGTTGAACTGCCATTTTGCTGTAAAGCTTAAATTGACACCCTCCCACCCCCCAGGGGAACTTATTTAAAAGCAAGTCGGGGAAACTAGTCCCATGTAACAAAGTCCAAATACAAGGGTGGGTCAGGCCAGGTGGAGGTATTCAATCAGTGGGGGCGCATGCTGTCTCCTAGCTACCAAGGAGTATGGGCCCCTCCCTTTGGGAGCCTTTTGGCGCCAATCTTAACCAAGGTGTGATAGGCTAAATCAAATGTCTACTAGGGTAAATCGTAATTCAGTTGGTCGCCTAGCATCACTGTGGAGTTTCCTCTGTGTGTGTTATAATCTCATTGGCCACCTGTGAGTGGCCAGGCCCAACCACATGGCCTTTGCTCTATAAAAGTTAGTCTGGAGGCACCTGGGTGGCTCAGTGGGTTAAAGCCTCTGCTCAGGTCATGATCCCAGAGTCCTGGGATCGAGCCCCACATCAGGCTCTCTGCTCAGCCGGGAGCCTGCTTCCCTCTCTCTCTCTGCCTGCCTCTTTGTCTGCTTGTGATCTCTGTCTGTCAAAAAAAAAAAAAAAAAGTTAGTCTGGAAAGCAGGGAGGGGTCGTCCTCTCCCTAGGGGCGGACCTGACCGGTGTGTTTGACGGTCGGTCTGATTCCTGATGCTGGTCGCAGAATAAAGCTTTGCTTGACCTTCGCTTTGTATCAGTCTCGCTCCTTTAATCACGGACCCATTATTGGGGTACCCAATTTTGGGGGGACCCAACAAATACCTAGAGGTTTCCTCCTTACATCTTGATTCCATTTACACATTTGTGGTTAAATATTAAAGTTATGTATCTCTCTTTGATTTCTCTGGACAGTAAGTGCCCAACTCTTAATGCCGGTGTTTGTTTTGCTTCCCTCTTATTTGTACCCCAATTCTGTACTCCCATAAGTACGTATAGCATTTCCTCTCATAATACATATTTTGAACATAGGGTCACTTTTTAATCAGCAGCCTGGCATTCCACTTCCCTGTCCAGTCTTGGTCTCATGAAGAAATTAGTTCTTTTTGGTGGTCAGTCTTGATTTAATGGCCCATGGAAGTTAGAGAACTACTGTATATGGAGCTGGTTTTCTGCCACGTTTATCTTGAGCTAGTGGGTGCTCTACTACTACTTTCTGTGTTGTACAAGTCTCCAGGATAAAAGGGTTTTGGAATTAAAAAATAAATCCTTCACTTTTTCCTCAAATAACATTTTCTTTCTCTGGTTGGCTTTTGTCTTCAAAGCAGTGATTTTCAAAGCGTAATTAATGACAGGCCTTAAATGTCAATGCAGAAACCTCTCATTTTTCATTAAAAAATGAAGTAAAGTTTTAAGAGTTACTGGAATTTATATCTATATATAAAAAATGTGTGTGAGATTTGAGTTCAGTATTCTTAAGTCTGGTGTCATTTAGCAAGGTTGCAAAACAATGACAGGTATGTACATGCAGAGTTTTAATTCAGGTTGATTCCGAGAAGGATGTTTTAGATGTATTCCATCAGTGTGGTCTTGACTTCGTTGTTGGTGGTTTTCAGTTGCTGCTTTTGTTTTGCTTTTAAATTATAAATTCATTTGGTTTTATCATTATCGCTTTACAGTGACATTGATTCATGTGCATTTAACTTATGCTAATTCCACTGTCAGTGTTTGCTGAAATATAATTAGCCTTTTTTTTTTTTCTATTTCTCGTGCAACATTCCCTTAAATACAGGCCAGACCCATTTCTTCTGGGTTTCAACTAAAGAAACAGCAGTCTGTTCCAAGAGTGCAGGAAAAGCTGGCAGCATTGGGCTTCGTGGAGAGAATGCAGTGCTCGGAAAACCACATGTGCTGTACTGTGTGGTCTACTTAAATAATTTTCAGGGCTCGTTTTATCATAGCCTTAGCCTGGATTTTAGAAGCCAGACGTTTTGTGAAAGTTGATGTCATGCAGTTTGTTGTGAAATCTTTGACCAGATCTACAGGATGTAGTGATGTACTCTATTATCAACAGTATTGGGGGTTATAATTTTCTAATGATGAAAAATTAAGCCAGGTATGGTTTGCTCTTCAAATATGACTCATCCGTGACTTATTCCTGATAGATGTATGTTTTTCACCAATTTTTTATTCAGTGATGGTCTTTTTTGTAATTTCAGTTTGTTTGCTATTTGAAAGTAATAGTGGTTGAGAAATGTGGGCTGTGTTAAATAAAGAGCCTCTGGTTTAAAGTAAAGCACATTTTATTTCCCAGAAGTGGGAGTCCTTGGGAGTAGTGACATGTTTACTTCTGAACATTTACTCAACCGATCAGTGATAAAATGAAGTCTCTATTATTCTTCTTCTAATATGAAAGCTTCTAATTGAAAATGCAAGGCACTTATGGGGCACTTTCACTCCATCAAACTAATGAGAAAAACGTTAAGAGCCCAATAGATGCTTATCCAAAGGACCCACATAGGCAGCTCATAAAGGAGGGAATTAACCAGTAAAAAGCCATGGGAAAACATTGAATAAACGTAGTATTCAAAGACTGACAAATTAAAATATTATCCTTTTTTTCTGTTAAATTGACAAAACAAAAAATGCCCGATACACAGGGTGCAGAGTCTGCTTTGGGACACTGTTGAGTGCTGTGCAGAAGTGTTCGTCTCTTTCGGAAAGCACTTTGGCAGGATTATCAAGATCCACAAACTTGTTTATAACCTTTCACTCAGTCCTCTGGTATACTGTCCTCTGGGCTACTGTTAATCCCTCAGAAATTGAAATTATGGGTGAGGCTCTTGGCCAGTATTATTTAAATCTGAAAACATCAGAATGATTTTGAAGGTCCCATAACAGGCAAAGGGTATGCAAGCCACAGTTTGTCTTCTAGAAGAAATAATATGTAGCCATTAAATGGATTTAACAACTGTATAGCAAAGTGGCAAAAGGTTATGCTAGGTTGAGTGAAAAAAGGTCCAAAATTAAGCATAGGCTATAATTAGAACAATGTTAAACATGGTATAGCTAAGGTAATGCCCAAACGTTATTTGTTGAGGGGTGGAGGGCTTATAGGTGTATTTTCTGTTTCTTTTGTTTATAATCATCAGGGTAAAGAGAACATTAAAGAATTAGATAAGGCTATGGTAGGATGAAAATGAGATGTTGGGCTGACTTTATTCTTAATCCAAGGGGATGTGTCAGTGCCCTTTGGTGTGCCGCTGACTTCTTGCAGTTCATTTGCTGAGTAAATGGTTACAGCTTTTCTAGATGCCTTAGTATAAAGAGAAGTAATTTTGATAGTTAAGTTAACATGTTAAGATCATATTTTAAAGCTCAAAATCCATCTGGTGAGTGTGTGTGTATTTGCAAAGGGATTTATTGCAGCTTGCTTGCTCTGTTGAGAATATAAGTGCCGGAGCTGTGCAGAGACAGACCGTTTTTCTTTAAGTATTTTAGAGTAAATATTTGAATCATCATATGTTTTTGGGTCTTACTCCTTATTTCAAGGTTTCGGATTATTTTTATTTACTTTGTATGCAAACATACTGACTTACCTTTGATATTGTCCGTTGATATCAACATGTTAAAGATTTGTAGTTTGTAATTAATGGCTCATGCTTTTTAGGAAATCCATAGTATGTACTTCTTTTTTCTATAGTACACATCTCTCAACGATATCTAGTCCCTGTTAAATACAAAGATCACACATAATGAAGGTTGAAATTCTCACAAATGCTTATTGGACAGTACAGGTGGATTTTAGCTAATAAAGAGGCATATTCACTCCATACATTAGTGACCTCCCACTTACATTTTTATTTGTACATATTTTCCTTGTTGTTCTAGAAGAAACTTAAAATGACTTTATAGAGAAAATGTGACTTTGATAAAACTTTATGGGAACTTCTTCTGGCTGTGTGTCTGTTTTTTTTTCTTTAGTGGAGACAGAAGAGCCCCATCTGCTGATTCAGTAAACGTGTGTTTCTTCTAGAATGTAGTAATTGGCATATTATAAGACCTAAATTTTAAAAATTAGTGAGGGACACACTGCTCTTATTAGTATAACATTTGATGTAGAAAAAAAAAATCTCAGTAAGAGATCCTTTTCTCCCCTTCCAGAAAAGAAATGTCTACCTATCATTACTGAGTTGGGTGAGTTTTGGTACCCATCAAGAAGGGATTCCTTTTGTTGCAGGCTCATCAGTGAGCCATTACTTACTCCTGAGTTTATTTATTGATTCCCTAGTGGGCTTGTCCTTTAAAAGGATTCAAAATAGAGTCATTATCCTGATGTTTTTATGGCGGCTAACAGCAGAAGACAGGAAGGTGAAATGAAAGGTGAAAGTGAAAACGAACTCTCTCAGGGTGTTTTGGGACACAGCTCTGTAGCTCTGGCTTCGTGGAGGACATGGAACTTGGCCTTGAAGAGTATGCATTATTTGAGTAACAAATTTCAGGTCAGGAATCGAGTCTGAGCAACTTGGATCTCTAAGGTGCAATGAGCTATCGCTTGCAGACCAGAGGCACAGAGGTTAGTGGTGGTCATGGAAGGTAAGGTAGGGATGAGTGTGGCAGATCTCGTAAGGAGACTTTGAAATTTCTCCCTTCTCTAAGAATGGGGATCTATTGAAGCTCTGTTTTTTTTTTTTTAAGATTTTATTTATTTATTTGACTGACAGAGATCACAAGTAGGTGGAGAGACAGAGAGAGGGGGGAAGCAGGCTCCCTGCTGAGCAGAGAGCCCAATGCAGGGCTTGATCCCAGGTCCCTGGAATCATGACCTGAGCCGAAGGCAGAGGCTTTAACTCATGAGCCACCCAGGCGCTCCGTTTTGCTTTTTTTAATTTTAATTTTATTTTATTTATTTATTTGACAGAGAGAGATCACAAGCAGGCAGAGGCAGGCAGAGAGAGAGGAGGAAGCAGGCTCCCTGCTGAGCAGAGAGCCTGATGTGGGGCTCGATCCCAGGACCCTGAGATCATGACCTGAGCCGAAGGCAGCGGCTTAACCACTGAGCCACCCAGGCGCCCCTCCGTTTTGCTTTTTAATTGAGATCTCATTGACATACAGCATTAGTTTCAGGTTTACAACGGCACCATTCGATGTTGTGTGTTTGTGTGTATAGTGAAATGATGACCACAGTAAGTATGATTAACATTCATCACACGTGGGGCGCCTGGGTGGCTCAGTGGGTTAAAGCCTCTGCCTTCGGCTCAGGTCATGATCCCAGTGTCCTGGGATCAAGCCCCTCAACAGGCTCTCTGCTCAGCAGGGAGCCTGCTTCCCTTCCTCCCTCTCTCTCTCTCTCTCTCTCTCTGCCTGCCTCTCTGCCTACTTGTGATCTCTGTCGAATAAATAAAATCCTAAAAAAAACCCAAAAAACATTCATCACACGTAGTTACAACTTTTTTCCTTGTGATGAGGACTATTTTCTTAGCAACTTTTATGTATACAATATTATTAATTGTAGTCACCGTGCTATACATTACATCTCCAAGACTTATTTATCTTATAACTGAAGTTTTGACCACCTTTCACCCATTTGCCTACTCGTCATCCTCTGCCTTTGGCAGTCACGAATTGGTTCTCTGTTCATTTTCTTTTAAGTTCATTTTTTTTTTAAATGCCATAGTTTCTGGAACGCTGGTTCTTAAACGTCAGTGTGTACACCGGGGAGTCTTATCAAAATGCAGAGTCTGATTCATCCTACTTAGGATGGGGATTGAGAATCTGTATTTCAGACAAGTTCCCAGGTGATGCTGATGCCCCTGGACCTTTAATGATCAGGAGTAGTAAGGCTCTGCAGGAAGTATGCATCTATTTAAAGTACGTAGTTTGAAAATTAATTCATTTTTTGGTGGTTGAGAGGGGCATCATTGTTCCAGATTTTTAGTGTTATTTTAATATTGCTGTGAAGGCAGATTTTGTTTGCTCTGTGCTTTCCTTTTTGCTGAACATCAAAAAAGATACCTTCCTCCCTCTCTTTCTTGTGCGTGCACTACAGAAATAGTAATATTTAGGAAAAGTTTTACCTATTAAAATAATCTTGACATTTGCATAGTGATACTTTCCAGAGTTGAAGAAACTAACATTGTTTAATAATAGCTTTTAATACAAAGACAGTATGCTTCCAAATGATTCTTGGCAAGTTGTAAATCAGAGTATATCCAAGAAAAAAATTAGGGTTTATTTTAATAGTTTCAACTAAAATGACTTTCTTTTATTTCAGATAAAATGATATTTCACAGGAATAAAATATCCTCTAAAAAATACTGGAATTAGATTAGTGAATCTTTTAAAAAAAATTTGATTTGTCTGTTTGAGAGAGAGAGAGAGCATACACACAAGTAGGGGGGCTGGTAGAGGGAGAAGCCACTGAGCAGGACCCCCAACGTGGGGCTCAGTGGCAGGACCCCACCATCATGACTTGAGCTGAAGACATCCACTTTTAACGGATTGAGCTGCCCAGGCGCCCTGGGTTAGTGAATTTTTAAACATTAGTATTATCTGTCATATTTTGGTGCCAAATGATTTGAAGCAAAAGTGATTGTAGCTGCTTAAGAAAGTATCATGGGTAGAGAATGAAATTTTTCTTTTCTTGAGAGGTTGGTTCCTATGTATATCTCTTTGGAGAAATATCTGTAAGTAGGCATTTTAAATAAGGGAAATTATAGAAAAATTGATTTTTAAAAAGTCAAGAAAGCATTAAACTAGTCCAGCTTTCCATATCCATTTTCATGGAGTTGCTTGTACGTTTTGAAAGGATTTATTCTGTTTATTGCCTTGTCACTTACATTTAAGTTGCTTTAAATACAAAGTATTGGTAGGGTACCTTAAAAAGGCTGACTGAATTAAATTGATGTTTGCTTTTTATTATATTTAGAGTTCTTTAGAATGTGAAGGTCAAAACTTGAACTCTGTCTTTGACATGTGTAGCTGTGGGTCCATTTCTGAATATTAAATCAAGTTTTTAAATTCTGGTAAAATACACATTTGGATTATTTTCCATTTACATTTTTAATATAATTGAATCTCAGGGAACAGTTTGATTTTTGGCAGCTTTATTGTAATTTCTTTGTTCAAACATCAAGTATAGTTCTGCTGGTCCTGGATATTATAAAAAGTTACACACTCAAGGTATTAGTGCGGTCCATCCTTAGTGGTAACAACGAAACCATATGTATACAAATGAAGTCAGCTGTTTAATGTGATGAACATATTTTTTGCACCGTGGCTCAGTTCGCACTGACGGCTGCTGGTGGACCAGACTGCTTGCCAACTGCTTTAGCAACTGCTTCAGTAGCAAATGTGGGAAATGTTGCTCCAACACAGAGGGTTTAGGGGAGACTGGCTGCTTTGTGAGGATGGGCTTCCACCTGATAAGATGCATTGTGTAAGATCTGTTTATATCATTTCATTCTGTTTATATCCAACCACATTTACTTAGTTTATTCATTTAATTTGAATGGGCTTGAGTGTCGTCTTGTGCAGGCTTTATAATCCTATGTGAGTTGAGCTTGGACTTTAACATATTTCTGCTGTAGAACTGACCCAGGGATCATGGAGTCATTAGAAAAAGCAGAAACCCTTAAGGGCATGTCCTTGAACTTTGCTGGTCAGGATGAATGTGGGTGGTCTTACCTTCCATCCTGAAGAACTTCCCTGGTCTACTTTGTGGAAGGATTCCTGCTTTTCTCAACCAACTGCCAAGGGCTGACCTGAAGATGTTTCCAGGTATGACTGACCTTCGAGGCTTATCCCATGAACTGTTAGGAAATAGTGTCATTTAAATTGCTGTATTTCTGTGAATCTCCGTTAAACGAAGTATGAGCTCATGCTGTGGAAAAATTTTTCTACCTAAAAGGACAGGATGTTCATTTCTCTCAGATCAGTTCTTTTAAATATACCAGCCTGGACATGCGTGTGGATTTGCCTAAGCATCTGTTGCTTCAGAAGATATACCACAAAATTGAAAAGAGGGAGTGAAAACTATTCTTGGCTGGCACCAAGACCAGACACCAAAGAAAAGCCAGCAAAGTTGTAAGACTTACATGGTTAGGACTAGCTGATGTTATTTTTGTCAGTCTTGTTTATTTTTTGTTTAAAAAAATTGTTTTGTGGGGCACCTGTGTGGCTCGGTGGGTTAAGCCTCTGCCTTTGGCTCAGGTCCTGATCTCAGGGTCCTGGGATTGAGCCCCTGAATAGGGCTCTCTGCTCAGCAGGAAGCGTGCCACCCCCTCCCCCTCTGTCTGCCTCTCTGCCTGCTTATGATTTCTCTCTCTGTCAAATAAATAAATAAAATCTTAAAAAAAAAAGTTCTCTGTTAACAACATTGTGGACAGAAGTACCCTAATGGGTAATGATTTTGATAATGGTGATTGTAGTCGCAGTGAACATTAATTGTGCATGCTCTGTGTGCCAGGCACTGTGTTCTTGGAGACCCTTGTGATCTCACTGTGATCCTGTCTGTGGGTATAAGCCTGCTGTTGTCCTCTGAATGGGAACCCAGGAGGCTGAGTGATGGGATGGGCTGAGCCAGGCAGTGTCTATCTCTGTGTTGTGATTGCCTTTGGAGGGGTGCCTGGGTGATCATGATCCCGAGGTCCTGGGATCAAGCCCTGTATCAGGTTCCCCACTCAGTGCGGAGTCTGCTTTTCCCTCTCGCCACCTCATGTCTTACCACTGTCTCTCTCTTTCTCAAATAAATAAATACAAATCTTTAAAAAAAAAAATTGCCTTGGGAATAGCTTCAGCTTCTGCAGTTTTTTTTTCTTTGTCTTTGCTTTGAAAGGGTTAGAACATTTGATCAAGGGAATGTAAGCTTTTAAAAATATTATAAGTTTACTTTTGTGTAGTTTCCTGATTAAAATCATGAATGCTTATGTATTTTAAAATGACAGATTTTAATACCAGGTCCTTCTCACTTCCATTCTTCCCTTCCCTTCCCTGCCTTCCCCTCCCCTCCTTTTACTTCCCTTTCACTTCCCTTCTGTCCCCTCCCATTCCTTCCCCCTTTCCTTCCATCTTTCTTCCTTCCCTTTTTTCTCTTGTCCCAGAGTTACAGTTAGACTTTATTTCAGAACAACCGTGTAAACTTTTAGAGTTTTGAGTATTAGGGGAACATCACAAGCCTCCCCAAACCCAATGACATTAGACCTTAAAGATCATATGGGATCTGGGGATGGCAAGTCCAAGCCCTCATGTTGCTGCAGTGGATCCGGAGAATGGGCAGCATATTCTTTGCCGGGCGTCTTTGTGAAACTTTATTTCATTGTGGGCAGTCACCACCAGGAGATTGGATCTGGAGCTTGAGATACAATTTATTTGCCCTCTCTAATTTACTCTAAGAGCAAAAGTTTTAGATAAGGTTCCTGTGGTCAAGGGTGGGGTGTGGGGTGTGTGTGAGCCATCTGTCCCAAGTTACATACTTATTATAATAGCCAGTGAGTTTTCGCTCTAGGTCTGCTGCCTTAGGTCTGGCACTCACCTTGTTCCTCTGAGAACTGCAGGTCCAGTCACAGGCTTCACCTCAGAAATCTTCATGGCTCCCTTTGACTTACAGACTGTTCCTCCTGACACTCAGGGCTGTTACAATGAAAACTTGGGGTGAGAGTTACTTTATCAAATCGAGATAACTTCTGTGTGCAGGGTATTTAGTAGGGATTGATGGGATGAATCACATTTCAAAGCTGTGTGCTTCAAGGTGTTTATGAGCTAGCCAAGGGCTAGAGGTACAGTATTAGTTCAGAAATAACAATGAGTACCAGGCAAAAAGTGATACTTTTAATCAAAGGTAGAAAGTGCTTTTGCAGTTAAAAGGCATGAGGAATGATCATTGGTTGGTCATAACTATGAAAAGCTTTGGAGGGAGATGGCATCGGATTGATCTTAACAGAAGCACAGAGGTGTGGGCATGTTGGCTGGGATAATAGGGAGGCGAGCCACAGAAATGAAAGGATGGCTTATGTCTGAAGTGCAGGGAAGATTTGGCTGGGTTATTCAGCTGCCCCTGGAAGATGAGGTGGAAAGTGGCTGGGATCATGTAATAGGAGGGTTTTGAGTATAGCATCATCATCTGATACTTAATTTAGGAAGGAATTGGGAACCATTGAAATTATTGAGCAGGGGAGTTAAAGTAATAGGGGTTGTATTTTAATAGGATAAGCTGGCTTTGGTGGTAGGCATGGACTCGACCAGGAGAGCAGTGGGACCACCCCCTCCCCATCATTCTGAATTAATGTCATTTAGGGAAAGAGCCTCAGAAACTCAGCAGCTGGAGGTTTAGGTAGAGAGGCACTTAGGGCTCACAACCAATTTCAGACACAAATGGATGTTGTCAATCTAGAAGTGGATGTTCTGGAGCAGAACTAGTGCTCTTTGAACATAAATGATAGCAATTGTGACTGCTCAAGCTAGCATCTACCAAGTTAATTAGAAGGCACATTAAAGGAAATTATCATTCTTGTAAGTATGGAATGGTTATGGGTGTGTGTGTGAATTTCATATAAGTGTGTACCTTAAGAATACTAGATGTGGTTTCATACAGAGAAGAAATTTATACGGAAGATTTTGTTCAATGTAATTCTTTAAAATTCTCATTAATCAGTCTGTTAAGGTTAATGACTATGCTGGTTTATAACCTTTTTTTTTTTTTTAAGACCTTTGAGTTATTTGTAGTATTTTGGTTGATTTTTTTTCCCCTGGTATGCAAGGTGCTAAAATATTGTTCTATTTTTTAAAATGAGAGAACTGAGAAAAATTGAGGCCAGCTC
This sequence comes from Neogale vison, assembly GCF_020171115.1. Lineage (NCBI taxonomy): Eukaryota > Metazoa > Chordata > Mammalia > Carnivora > Mustelidae > Neogale > Neogale vison. Next base: position 115,012,536 of record NC_058102.1, read on the forward strand.
ATTTGTATAATTCTTTTAGAGTTGAAGTAACTTAATGGAGAAGAGATCATTTCTGTATTCTGTTATTGCTATCTTCCCTATTACTTTCCATAATTGCTTGGTTATGAAGTCTTTTTTGACCTAACCGGCCCTTCCCAAATGCCCTCTTCCATCCCCTTCTCTTTTCCTTTCTCCCCATCATTTCTCCAGCCCTGCTGTTCTCTAGAGATCCCATAACATCTCCAGCGTGCTTATGTGATAAGGTGTTGTTAGACACATTTTTACCCAAATATATCCTGTCAGACCATAAACTCCTTGAGCGCCAAGTTCCTGTTCATGTTGTACCCCAGTGTGTACGTGCTCCACGGATGTCACATGAATGGATGAACTAATACGTATCTACAGTGAAGTTGGGGTGAGATTTTGGGAGTAAAATGGAAACTATTATAATTGCCCTAATATATGCAAAACAACCAGAACATGAAGAAGGTGGATACTGTTGTTGTAGCCTTTCCCTTTTTTCACAGATTAGAAATGTTAGGCTCACAGCTATAAAGTGGCCCACATCTACCCAGAAAAATGGCAGAGCACTATGGAAGGGTGTCTAAAAAAGCCCTCAGATAGATTATTTCAAAGCACTCACAGAGTACGCAGTGCTAAATGAAGCATTTGAGGGTACACAGTGAAGGTTAGTTGTGGGACCTCAAGGGGGCTTTCATTGGAACGGCAGCAGAATTTACAAGGGAAGAGCTCATAATTATAAGTGTCCATGGTTGAGGCAACATCTAATTGAGAAGTTGTTGAAGAAATTTTGGAGGGCAGGAAAAAGGTGGACTTAGTTCTCACGCACCATTTTAGAGAAGAGAGGCTTGTACAGAATGGAGGCTGTGAACGCGAGTGTGGGGGCAGGCAGAGTGAACGCAGGGCTGACTGCCTTCTTTGCTGATGCTAAATTTGGCATTCAGTTTTCAAGAGGCTTTTGGTTAAGCAGGTTGGAGGTAGTATTTTGGGGGAGAAGTTGGCTATAGAGGTGGATAAATAGTGGTGACAGTTTGGTCAGAGTGGGTCCGGGAGCTATGGTATGCGGTGTCCTTCAGAGTCCCCCTGCATCCAGCCTGGTGGAGTCCTGAGACCCCACCGTGCTCTCCATGCCTATGCAGAGAGCTGGCAGAGCGTGACTCTGAGCAGAATGTGCGCCGAGGCATGGTTCTGTGGGGAGGAAGGTGTGTGGACAGTGACCTCCATGTGAGGTGGAGATAAATGGTGGGATAATGGAATTCATTCAGCTTTGGCAGGAGGCAGAAGTCACTGGAATTTATTGATGGGAACCTTCAAAGGGGAGGTAATGGGTATGTGTACTCCCAGGGGTGTTGAGCAGTAAAGCCTGTACCCTGAGACTGGCAGAGGACTAGGATTCAGTGCTGGGGACCAGATACCTACCTGCTTACACTCAGATTAATGGCACCCATCAGAGCTCTATCTCTGTGCCCCGGGTGGGGCCACACCCTGATTATGCTGGGGAGGTGGGGGCATGTGTGTAGGGCTTTGGCCAGGGCTGGGAGCCAGGGACCCAGTCAGTTACCTGGCTCTCCTCCATTCTCTGTGCAGAGGGGAAAGGTGGGCCAGAGCTCAGTTAGGGCTTGTGCCCTTTTTCATCCCGTCTGTGACACTCTCAGAGACACAGTGCTATAGCTCTCTCTGGAAAACTTAGACCTTAGAGGATCCCGAGAGCACTCAGTGTAGTGGAGTGATTGCACTGACACTGGAAGGAGGCTAAATTGGTGAAAAATTACAGAGAAGAGGGGTGCCTGGGTGGCTCAGTGGATTAAGCCTCTGCCTTCAGCTTGGGTCAGGTCTCAGTGTCATGGTCTCAGGGTCCTGGGATCGAGCCCCACATCAGGCTCTCTGTTCAGTGGGGAGCCTGCTCCCCACCCCCCTGCCTCTCTGCCTGTGATCTCTCTCACTGTCAAATGAATAAATAAAATCTTTAAAAAAATTACAGAGAAGAAAAAAAGGCACGTGTTTTAAAAGATAATTCATACTTACGTAGAGGTTGGAATCTCATCACTAGCCTCTTGCATTTTTATCTTTTTTTCTCTCCCATTCTTACAAATTTCAAGGTCACACTAAGTATGGTCATTTCCTGTTTTAAAGAAATATATTAATGTTTTCTTATATTAGTGTTTTAAACATTCTTAATGGCTTACACATTTCTTTGTATGGTTATAATTTTTTTTTTAAGAGTTTATTATTTGACAGAGATCACAAGTAGGCAGAGAGACTGGCAAAGAGAGACAGGGAAGCAGGTTCCCTGGGATCGTGACCTGAGCCGAAGGCAGAGGCTTTAACCCACTGAGCCACCCAGGTGCCCCTGTATGGGTTTAATTTTTATATAACTTTTCTTCTTATTTTGTTTGTATAAACCTGCATGGAACATATTTATATGTAAATACTAATCTGAATATCCAACACTATTTTCGATTCCAAAAGAGGAGTTACTGGTTTCAGGAAGATAAACTTTATATATATTGCCATATAAATGCTTTTTTGGAAGGCTGCAATTTTATGGCCCCGCCAGCATACCATTGTTGTATCAAAGTACACATTTCATTCCATCTTTACCTATTTAATAATATAATGTAAAAAGTTTTGCCACATATGTTCAAAAATTATAGTAAAAAAAAAAAAAAAAAAAAAAGAAGGCCTCCTTCTGCCCTCTGCTTTCTCAGACTTTTCCTGAGGGACGGGGTCCCCTGCTCACCTTGTTTAGAGCAGTGTTTTGGATTGCAGCAGTAACAGGATTGGAACTCTTGGTCAGCCAAAACCCCAAAGAGAGCTTGATGCCATTTTTCAGACTGCTTCTTGTATTAACAAGAAGCCATTATTGAAACAGCCTCTCATTAGCTCAGTTAATGAGGTTGAATCAGAAAGACATGGAGTCAGCTGAGTCTTCTCAAGCTGCATGGGGGCTCTGGAACATTCTGCGAGGGCCTGTCCATATGACCTACACGTCCAGAGCCGTGTTTCTTCCTCTCTTCCCTGTGCCCTGGAAGCTCCTTTCAGGGAAGTGAGATATGGCATTAACCAGGCCTGCGATAGTGAAGGTAGCACTCTGCCTGTCTCTACCTTTTTACCCTGTTTTTCTTTGTTAGTGCACTTCTAACCAGTGAAAATTATCTTACATCTTTGATTCCATCTTGTTCCCCTAGAATCCAAGCTCTAGTATAACAAGCTCTCAGTTTTTGTGGTATGTGCTAAATCCCCAGGATTCTGGCCCATAATAGTGGCTGAATGTATGTTCACTGAATGACCTCCAGAGGCTTTCTATTGCCTTGGAAACAAGTGCAGAGTTTCACCCCTATGTCCAACTTGCCCCCAGCTGCTTTCTCAGACCATCTGCCTGAATTAACATCTCCAAATCCCAGTTCCCACTCCCTGCTTACCTGTGCTGCTGCCGTTTTCCTGGAGTGCCTCCTTCTGCGTTCAGTCTTGGTCAGGGGAAGTGTTGAGTCTTTTGGACCCAACTCAATACTAGGTACCCAACCCACTCAAAGTGTTGAGTCTTTTGGACCCAACTTTTTTGCTTGTGCTCTCCATGAAACTTTTCCTAACACCCTAACTGGCTCTAATGCTCACTTTTATGAGCTTCTGAAAGTCATTTTAAACATCTTAAAAATTCCTTGTGATAGTGCGTGTGTTCCCTGTCCCTTCCAGTCAGGGACTCTTAGCTCACACACAGTTCCTGGCCCAACTCCTCATGCTAAGACTGTGGAATCTTTCCTTCAAACATCTTTGTTTTCCATACTCTAGTCTTTCCTCTGAAAAATTTTCCTATATCTCTTAAATTGTGTATTTTGTTGGTCAATTAAATACTTAAAAAGTTAGAGCTGGTAGGAATCTTGGCCAGTATCTAGTCTCATTAGAAGGTGTACTTGTACTGTGGTTTTCCCATTAACTTTTGCCCCAGGGTTTCAGGTCAGCTCTGGGGCCTAGTAGCAAATGTAGATAATTGTTTCCTGATTAGGAGTCAGGTTTGACACTTCCTATTGAAATGTTTTGCTGTCTGGGATATGAAGCAGATGGTCGCTTATGGCAGAACAGATGTCTCTGTTGAATCAGAGCATTTTAATCTGCTCTTGTACCTTGAAGTGTTTCCCTTGGCAAATACTCACTTCTGACCTGCTTGTTTCAGCTAAGGGTGATTTTCCCCTACTAAATGGCTACATAGATTCTTACAAAGAAGTCTGGTAAAATAGAACTAATAAAACATGAGTAACTCAGTGTTGGTTAAACCGCACGCTTCTTCCAACACAAGGACAATGTCTTGGTTGACTTGGTCAGCAGCGATTCATTACTAAACTCACAGTTAACATGACCTACTGATTAGAACGCTAAAGATGGAAGCACAGCTCAGCGTGGCCGGGTTTCTCGGATTGTTGAGTGGTGCTGCCAGGGGCTGGAGCACAGACTTCGGGGGATCCTGCCTGGGTTTGAAACTCGGTTCTCTCCCTTAAGACCCCTGTAACTTCAGACAGATGACCGCACACTGCTGTGTTTCAGTTTCCTCACGTGCGACGTGGGAGTCGGGGTGGCTGCCTGGGGACAGTGCTCACTTTGAGGATTGAGTGAGGATTACACGGTTTATAAGCGCTAAGTGCTGAGATTGCTTCCTGCTCGTAACCCCTGCAAGGGACCTCTGCCTCTCCTGTTAGTATCATTAAGGCAGCATCCTCGTGTGCAAAAGAAGGGCCCTCGCTGCCCATGTGCAAAGAACAAAGGCTGGAAGGAGTGCCGGATCTCCACAGAAGTGCTCTGCTGAAACCTGCATGTGGCCCACCTGAGCCGGCTTTGTTTCCCCTCCTGTGGCATTGGTGGATTGAGCTGTTTCCTGGGGGGCATGTCATGTCTAGGGACCGCTTTAGTCGGAAGGGTGGGTGTTTCGACATCCTGTTTAGGTTTGGGCTTCACCCTCCAGTTTCATCTATATTTTTTGAGGATAGACATGTTGAGTAAAGGTGTTAGGAAGCCAGTGTGTGGAAGTTGAGCTGTACTTTCTTGGGGGCAGATACGTGTCTTTTCTCAGTGCTAGGTACGCTTTTGGCCTGTATGCTACCAGACGGGGAGGATGTGCGAGCCTGCTAATCGGCAAGTAGGTGTTCTTCATGCTGTGAACATTAATCCCGCTTTCTCAGACATCTCAGCCTCATTGGAAGGGGAAGAGCATTACTGCCAATGCGGTGTATTTATGATGATAAATTTGTTTTTATCTGATCATGCCTTGATTGAGTGCTGCATGCTGGGCTCAGAAAAATCTCGACAGCAAAGTCCTCATCTTGCTGTCCTAGCTCAGAAAAGTGTGGCATAGAGCCAGCACCGAGAAGGAATCCTGTCTTTTCCCACTCACTGTGGCCCTCACTTCCTTCCCAGCAGCTCCCCCCATTTACCTCTTCCCACCCTGTGCTCAGCATGCCCCAAGCTGTGTGTGTGTGTGTTTGTGTGTGTGGCGGAGGAGAGGGGGGTGGTACCTTTTCATTATGGGCATTTTCTTTCTTTTTTTTTTTTTAAGATTTTATTTATTTATTTGACAGAGAGAGACTACAAGTAGGCAGAGAGGCAGGCAGAGAGAGAAGGAGGAGGAAGCAGGCTCCCTGCTGAGCAGAGAGCCCGATGCGGGACTCGATCCCAGGACCCCGAGATCATGACCTGAGCCGAAGGCAGCGGCTTAACCCACTGAGCCACCCAGGCGCCCCTCATTATGGGCATTTTCGAACATGAGTAAGTGGAGACTGGAATAATGAGCCCTCAGGTGTCCTTCAGCCAGCTTCGACAGCTGCCATCACATGCCTGTCTCATCTTATTTGCAACTCCCTTCCCCTGCTGGATTATTGCAAGGTAAATCCCAGAAATATATCACCCACCCCCCCAAATTCTTCTGTATGAGTCACTCAAAGATAAGGACTCCTACAAAGTTTTTATTGTAAACTGTGTTTTCCAGCCATCATTTTTCATTCACGGAGATTGCATTCACTGGTGGAAGTAGGTGGGCTGGCTGTAATTATATAATTAGGAGATCTTGTCTTTACTGAGCAACCCAGGGTTAGGTGAAGTTTCAAAGCAGTCCCGGGTTGCTCATTCTCCTGAAGGTCTTGTGGACAGACGCCTATTGATAAAGAAGTTCCTGTTAGGTCTCTTGAGTATTCTAAACCTGTGATGATATATGGCCAGTGCCTCGGGTAGCCCAGAACTTCCCAGAGTATAGGATGGCCATGCCCCTCAGTCTTCAGGAAGGCAGGAGGAGTAGCTTCAGGGTGTTATACAGATTCCATTTTCTTTATGAGCAAATGGACTGAAAAGGGTTGGCGACCACAGCTAATTGGTGATGGATGCATGAACTGAAAATGAAAATTCAGGAAGATTACTCTGTTTACGTTTTGTTATTTATTTTTTTATTTATTAAATATGTGCTAGAAAGAGATGAAGTCAGTGGTTATTTAAACTAATAATAACTATTAAAAGTTATTTGAAATTTGAGACAAAAAGCTGTACCTGAAACCTAGAGTTTGGGAGTAATTCTGCACACTAAATATGGTGGCACAGAAGCCCATGGTCTACTCTAGCACAAGTGTTGAATCAGGAGCTGGGAAATGTGGGTTGGAATACTCATGTTTCATGCCCTGAATACCTCGGTGGTCTTCGGCTAGACACGGCTTTAGGTTTCCATTTCCTCATCTGGAGGAAATGGATTAGGAATGGGCTATAAATGAGGTGAAGATTGCTTTGGCCTTGGTGAGGTGCAGTGGAGTGGATGGAGTCCCTTACCTTAAGGCAGATGGATTCAGAGTGGTGGATCCCAACCCTATATGGCTCTACATCTCCCTTTCTTTTTTTCTTTTTACTTTAATAATGATAGATTCCTAGGAAGTTGTACTAAATAGTGACCCAACCTTCCTGCGGTGGTCACAGGAATGCAGTGGCTGGCTGATGACTAATGAAAGTGTGTGGCCATTGGCCGCTCAGTATCACAAACAGCGCTGCTGCAGTCATAGGCTCTTCCAAAATGGTGACTAGCTTTCGGAAAGTTTCAGGCAGTCTCCCCTCAGTTTACATGGTAACCGCATTCCTGAAATAGTGAGTGCTGTTAAACCTGGGCAAAAATGCTTATGTGTAGAACAGATTTCAGTTCAAGTCTTGGAAATTTATAAACAGCTGGTTACTTACCTGGGTGTCTGGTGGGTCCTTCAGACCTTAGAAGTTGGAGAGAATTTATTTTTCCTGGGAGACTACCCACACATTGCAGATTGTTTGGTAGTCCCTGGCCTCTACGACTAAATGACAGTAGTACCCTCCAATCATTGTGACGACAAAATTTCCAAAATGCCCATAGAGGGTAGTACCACCCTTTAAGAACTACTAAAATAGGGAACACACATGACTTCTCATGATGGAATCTGTTCCTTAGTCCCCAGGCTGGGGAAAAAATTCTCCGTGTATAGAGTGTTGGTTTGAACCAACATATCAGTACCTAATATTGATATGATGTATTGTGTTACTTATTGTTGACAATGTAACAGGCCCTATGTGTATATTGTTTACTGCAAGGAAACAAATTGAGTGCTTTGAGTGGTAGCTGGAAGATTTACTAGTTAATAGATGCAAGAGCTGTAGAACTCCTCTTTAGGGCTTGCTTCTCTGTTGAGTGTAGAGCCTTGCCAGTCCCAGGGTGAATAGCAAGGGTTTCTTCACCAGCAACAAAAATCATTCTTTCCTGCCCCAGGGCTCCCAAATGTCAAAGCCACTTTGTGAAACAGGAGATTTTTTTGGTCAAGTAGTTAGCATCATACATATAGAAAGAAACCTTAAACAATTCTAAAATGTTTAGTAAAATATGTTGCTGATTGTTATAGGGTTTTGGGACCTGAATCTGTTATAGAGCCAGACTGGATAACCGTCAGGGTTGGAAGCAGAAGTTGATGTTTTTGTTTAAAAACAGAAATTAATATGTTCTCTTTTAAAGATGAACTTGTTTCAGTGCCGTTAATGTATGAGTCCAAATTAAGATATCAAAATAGCCTTGTTAAGTGAAAATGGAATTCTCTTTTGGGGGGTGTGTACATATGTTTTGTAAGTAAGTTTCATGGGTTCTCAAGCAGCACATACAAAACTCCTTATATGTGTGGAGGCACTTTTTCAAACCCTGTCCTTGGGATGTCTTCCTCCCTGGCTCCTTTATCATGACATACATTGTGCATTTAGCGACAGTGCTTTGTTGCTTTAGCACTCATCTTTTTTCTTAAGTAGAAAGCAATAGCCTTGGGGCGCTTGGGTGGCTCAGTTGTTAAGCAGTTCTGCTGCCTTCAGCGCAGGTCCTGATCCGAGGGTCCTGGGATGGAACCCGGCAACTGGCTCCCTGCTCCCTGGGAAGCCTGCTTCTGCCTCTCCCACTCCACCTGCTTGTGTTCTCTCTCTCGCTGTGTCTCTCTGACAAATAAATAAAATCTTAAAAAAAAAAAATAAAGCAATAGTCTTTCTTTGGAGAAGAACAATGCATGACAGCATAAAATGCTACAAAGATACAGTAGGAGAGCATTTGTCTTTGTTTAACATTGATTTCTTCAGGGAAGTTTTCCTCATTTAAGTGTCATGGGAGAAATGCTGGACTCATTTCATGTGAATTAGTAGAACTGTGCCATTAGTTTACCTTTGGAAATTTTCCAGGATTAAAAAAAAAAAATCTATCTATCTATTTATCTATTTATTTATTTGACAGACAGAGATCACAAACAGGCAGAGAGGCAGGCAGATGCTGAGCAGAGAGCCTGACCCGGGGCTCGATCCCAGGACCCTGAGATCATGACCTGAGCTGAAGGCAGAGACTTAACCCACTGAGCCACCCAGGTGCCCCATGAAATCTAGGATTTTATAATTTGGCTATATTTCTAAAACGTTTCAATGATCTTTTTTTTTTTTAGAGTTGAAATATAATAACTGCAAATTGTTTAATTTTAAACTACCAGAAGATATACATCTGATCTTTTTGTTTGTTTCTTTGAAAAATTATAAATCTAAATAGAGTTCTTTTTGTTTTCAGTAAGGCTATCTACTTGAATGCATTTATGTCTTTTCTTTTAAGGGTTGGTTGAACCTTGTGCCCAAATGTTGTATCTTTCATGACAGACTGTTATGTAAAAATGAGTATATTGTTTATTTAATTTATCTATTGCAATATAGAGGTTATTCCAAAACTTAGTTTTTTGTTTTTACAAAACTTTTTCTTATATTGACACACCTGGACACTTCTTTTATTATTATTGTTGTTGTTGTTGTTATTATTTATTTTTATTTTATTATTTTTTTTACAAACCCATGTACTTCTTAACTTATAGTTTTGGTGGGCGCGGGCTTCAGATGTGGCTTGGCTGGGAGTTTCTGGCTCACTGTGTTACGAGTTTGCATTCATCTGAAGGCTCAAGTGGGGTTTGGGGACTCTGCTTGCAAGCCCACTTCTTTGGCTGTTGTCAGGAGGCCTTTGTTCCTCATCATAATCTGGGAGAGCCACTGAGTCCCCCAGATAGAAACCACAGAGTTTCTTTAACGTAATTTGAAAGTGGTATCTCATCACTTCTGCTGTATAGTACTCATTAGGGGTAGATCAAGGGGACTGGGTTACACAGGGGCCTGAAAACCAGAAGATGGAGATCATGGGGGACATTTTAAAGGTTGCCTACCACATTAAATTTACGTATATAGTTTACTGAAATTTGGAAGTATAGTAAACTGGTTGAGACCTGAATACCTCATGGCTGCATACAGGATTTTGATAGCTGAAGCTGTGCTTATGAAACTGAATAAAAAATTCTTGCTCTAAAGAAAATGAAGAATTTTCTAAATTCATTAATGTTCTGAGCCGATCTTTAAAGGGAAAGCAGAAAGCTCAGTGGTATATGCAGAGCGTCTTGCTATATTAAAACATTAAACCATACATTTGTTCTCTCTTTTAGTTCTTTTTTTTTAAAAAAAATTTTTTTTATTTATTTTCGGCATAACAGTATTCATTATTTTTTTTCCAATTTATTTATTTTCAGAAAAACAGTATTCATTATTTTTTCACCACACCCAGTGCTCCATGCAAGCCGTGCCCTCTATAATACCCACCACCTGGTACCCCAACCTCCCACCCCTCCACCACTTCACTCCCCTCAGATTGTTTTTCGGAGTCCATAGTCTCTCATGGTTCACCACCCCTTCCAATTTACCCAAAAGCACATACCCTCCCCGATGTCCATATCGCTACCCCCCTTCTCCCAACCCCCCTCCCCCCAGCAACCCACAGTTTGTTTCGTGAGATTAAGAGTCACTTATGGTTTGTCTCCCTCCCTATCCCATCTTGTTTCATGGATTCTTCTCTTACCCACTTAAGCCCCCATGTTGCATCACTACTCTCTCTTTTATTTCTTATGCGCATAAAGGACTTGTGAATTGCCACTGTGGGTGAGCCTTCATGCTGTAATTCTCTCTCTCTCTCTCTTTTTTTTTTAGTTTATTTACAGAGAGAGTGTGCACGCATGCCTCGGGAAGGGGCAGACTAGAGAGAGAACCTCAAGCAGACTCCCCACTCCCCACTCAGTGTGGAGCCCGATATGGGGCTCGATCCTGTGACACTTAGATCATGACCTGAGCCAAAATCAAGAGTCAGGTGCTCAACCCACTGAGTCACTTGGGTACCCCTGCCATAATCCTATTTAATGTTAGTTTTTACCTCAGCATTGTTACGCTGGCTGACATTTTGTGCTTACAGTGTTGCTTGCTCAGGAGAGTTTTGCTTTGGTCTTGGGTGAGGGGTGTTAGGCTGCCCCTAAATCAACTTCTCTCAATTCTTTTTTTATACTGATAATTTTTCTTGACAGATTTTTCACTTACTTTAAATTGGAATCTATTATTGCTAAGTGTATCACCCTTAAGTGGAATGTTTGAGGCAGAAAGTTCTAGAAGTTTATTTTCCCTTTCTTTCTGAGATGCTGACAAATGACAATTGCTTATGAAAATAATCTGTGGACAATTCTAACTGTGATGTGATATTCTTCATTGGTGTGCTTTGTGAAATAGTTCTGGTATCTGGTAGTATCTGGTAGACAATTAATACTTATTGATTAAATTTATATACAGTTTTTCTTTGATGGTGATAGGACCCTTTAGGTCCTAAGTTTAGAGATTTATAAGTGCAACTAAAATCCTCTGCCAAACCTATGCTGTAGTACTTTCCTATGCAGTAGTATATTTCTTTGGTTTCCTATGAAAAAAGAATAGTTACATTTTTAATATTCAGTGATCATTGAATTTTTTCTATTTTCTATATTGAGTTTTGGTTAATGAAAGCAGTAATGCTTTCTCTTCTTTTTCTGAATTTTTTAAAATTTAAATTCAGTGAATTAAACTCTTCATTTATTTTAGTTTTTCTTTATCATCAGTGCCTACGATTCTGTAGCTTTTCTTTCTTTTCTTTCCCTTTCTGCTCTTCTTGGGCAACATTGACTATCAAAAATCGTCTTCAGTTTGTCCTTTGTTTGCATAACCTATTCTGTCTGACACAGCCTTCTATCATGACTTGATGTAGCTGTTTCGGTCACACCCATTTCAATTTGTACAATGGGGGATTTCCACCATTGTTAAGCCACCTTTGTCACCCAACTTAAATTCCCCAAGGTTCAAGGTGTGCCTTTGCAGGGGGTGGGTCTGGACTCTCCAGTTCTTGCTAGAAGAGAAGCTATTTTTAGGTAGAAACTGTTCCTACTTTTTTTTTTTTTGGTCTGTGAATGAGTAACAGTGAAATTAATCCAGACTCGATGCTTCCAGCATTATAGCAGGTCCCTAGTGCTTGACTGCCCCAGCTAGAACATGACTCATAATGAGGTGTAGTTGTGTAGAGACCATGACATGATAGAGGAAAAAGGAAATTGCAGGTAAAACAGTGACTCTTCTTACATTTCACCGGGCTCCCCTAATGGTTTGATTTCAGCGGGACTCTCCTGCAGCCTTATGAGATGTAGATGTGCCATGTGGTGGAGAGGGCTTGGGAGGATGCTCTGCCACTTTCCAGCTGTAGAAACTGTGGTACTTGGAGGAATTACTTCATCTCTCTGAACCTGGGCTTTCTGCTCTGTCAAATGGGGGAGAATACCGCTTTTCTTGAAGAGATATGCTGCAGGTTAATAAGAACATAGGAAATAGCATCTAGCACAGGATGGGGTAATTGGTAGATACTCAGAAACAGTCGGTGGGGTATAAGAATTTTATTCAGTTATTTCCAAGCTGAGCTTTTCCCACATTCATGCTGAGCCCTTATTGTATGAGAGTCTGTCAAGTGGCCCAGGTAGGTACTCGTAGAATTTTCCAGCATTTCGTAGTTTAGGTAGATTTTGGGCAATAGAGAAACAGCGAGTGCTTTTGAAGGGGTCAGGATGGATGCAGCTTAGAAGTAAAGATCAAAGGTGGGCTTATCACTGAGTTGCCAATAAGGAGGCTAGTTCAGGAAATTAAATTTCATGTCTCAAAATTTCATGTCTGAATAGGCAGCTTTTTCTTAAAAGGGAGTGTTTTATCTATCTATTTATTTTTAAGATTTTATTTATTTATTTGAGAGAGAGAGAGAGAGAGTGAGAGAGAGAGCATGAGAAGGGGGAGGGTCAGAGGGAGAAGCAGACTCCCCACCAAGCAGGGAGCCTGATGCAGGGCTCCATCCCGAGACTCCAGGATCATGACCTGAGCTGAAGGCAGTTGCTTAACCAACTGAGCCACCCAGGCGGCCCAAAAGGGAGTATTTTAGAACAACATAATGAAGCACCACAGCAGTGAAGTTCTTCCAGTGGGAGGGCAAAATGAGTCATCATTTATTTGGTATTTTACAATAGTTGTCAGAAAAATGTGTCTCTTAACAAGGTTAACCGGGGATATGGATCTTGGGCATGGTCCTAGTTTGTCTGGAGGGAGGAGTTTGCAGTGATTTTCAGGAGATACTGTTTTCTTAGAGATGATTTCATTGTTTCAGCTAGTGGATGAGGAGACAGGTAGATGTGTGTGTATGTGTGTGCTCACTGCTTTTGTGAATTTTATTCACCAGGTATTGTGTTACATGAGGTATTGTGTTACAAAACAAAAAAAATTTTTGTTTTAAAGATTTTTAAAAAATTTATTTGACAGAGAGAGCACAAATAGGCAGAGTGGCAGGCAGAGGGAGAGAGAGAAGCAGGCTCTCCACGGAGCAGGGAGCCCAATGTAGGGCTCTATCCCAAGACCCTGGGATCATCACCTGAGCCAAAGGCAGCTGCTTAACCAACTGAGCCATTTGGGTGCCCACCCCCAACCCTTTTAAAAAAGATTTTATTTAGTGCAAACGGTAATTTTTTTTTTTTTTAGTTGTGACTGGTAATTAACTATAAAGTTTATTCGTGATCACTGTACTTGAATTGATCATGCAGATATCTTGGAAATACGTATTTTAGAACTGAGGAAGTTTTAATACAAACAAAATCTTAAAAGTAAAGGATTCAGAATAATATCACAGACTTCAGAAATGGCTTTAGTCCACACACACACACACACACACACACAAATTCTGTACACTAAAGCAATTAAAGAGATACTTTCTTTTACAGATATTTAAGAAATTATGTCATTGTCTTGTTTAGAAGCCTCCTTTTGGGAGAATTGCAGTAACTTTTTGTGCCTTGGGTCTAAAACTTGGAAGATTCATGCAGAAAGTTAAGTAGAAGAATAAATTTTTTTTTTAAGATTTTATTTATTTATTTGATAGACAGAGATCACAAGTGGGCAGAGAGACAGGCAGAGACAGAGGAGGAAGCAGGCTCACGCTGAGCAGAGAGCCTGATGCGGGGCTCCATCCCAGGACCCTGGGATCATGACCTGAGCCGAAGGCAGAGGCTTTAACTCACTGAGCCATCCAGGCGCCCCAGTAAAGAATAGAATTTTGAGAGGAGAAAGAAATAGAGGAGAATCTACTAGAACTGTTCCACCTACCTTTTTAGCTTGACAGCTCTCCAAAAACTAACAGCTTTGCCCTATGAACATTTTATTGGTTTGAAAGGATAGAAATTATCTTAAAAAGTGGATTTGGTGGTGATTGGTGGGGACAGTAAGAAGAGTAGGAATACTTCCTGCCTGAACAGGGCCATCGGTCCAGGTGAGAGCTTTGTCCCTCTGGCAGTTTTATGTAACATCTTATTGTGAATTAGGTGCTCCCCTCTGAGCCCACAGTGACTGACCCGGATCATCTCCGTAATGTGGGGAAGCTTGCAGTCTCCAGGACTAGAGCAGGACCCTGGGATCATGACCCGAGCTGAAAGCAGAGGCCTTAACCCACTGAGCCATCCAGGTGCCCCTCCGTTCTCATTTTAATGCCAATTCTTACCCACCTCCTTGAGGATCCAGGAATCATTTGTTTAGAAAATTGCTAAGAAATACTCACAGATGCTGACCTCAGAGGTCATATTAGGTTGTCTGTTATCACCAAAGATGCAGGTCTGGATCATAGTACCGATTTCCCAATTACGGCCTCACCAATTGCCAGGTGCACCTCATGAAGGGAGGACTTCCTGTGTCAGGTGCCCAGGCACCTGGCCTGTCGTGCAGGGCCCAGCAGTTATTACCGAAGCAATCAGTCCCTTCTTTGCCTCTGAAAACTTTTGCTTTTGGCCTAGTGTGCTTGTTTGAAGGACCTTGGGAAATTGACAGTGCCACCTTGATTGACATTCTCAGTTGGTTCATGAGCTTGAGGCATGTCCTGCATGGGGTCCCGCCATGTCTGCAGTCGACGGTGGGGGTATTTGCTCCCCAACCCAGGTTCTCCTCCCTGTTGACAGCTTTGACGTATTTGAAGTGTGTCTTCCTGCTCTTAGCGACTCGTGAGTGTCATTTATTAAAAGGAGGTAGGTTCTTTCTGTGAGTATTTGTAGTGAGATGTTTGGGTGTAGTTTAAGTCAGGGGACTGTCTGTAACCTACCACAGTCTGAAATAACTTTTGGAAGTTGGTGTGGTTTACGTTTGGCCAGTTTAATGTGTTCAGAGAAGTCTAGTAGAAGATGAAAAAAGAAAGTTTGCTGGATTTTGAAATCAGTGTCTTTTAACACGGGTGTATGTGATATGAAAAGGACAGATTCATTGTAATAAAATATACTTTATTACAAATAAGGTATTTGAGTATGTCATGTGTACGTACATGTATGTCATGTGTATGTACATGTATGTCGTGTATGTACAGTATGTATGTACACACTTCATGTGTATCCATGTAGATGCATAGAAAATAGGTAGCTACAAAGTATGGTCTTTGTTGTAAGGAACTTGGCTTATTTTGGGAGGTAAGGAACAAGATATGAGATGTCATCTAAGGCAGGGGTTTGTAGAAACAACTGTTATAAATTGGAAGAGTTTTTATTGGTCCCCTGAACAGATGCTCGTTATTTCTCAATAGATTGATGACCCAGCAACATTAAAAACAAACAAACAAAAAACCAACCTATATGCTCTCTTTTCTACAACAACTTTTTTTTAACTACAATATCATAAAAAAACACAGAGTGTGATTGAGAAGCCACCTTCAAAGGTTTTCATTATAAATGTGACCATGTTTGTTTTTGTTAACAAGCCATAAAGCTAACAAGCGCTCCTATTTCCAGACACTTTCTGATGCATCCTAGATTAGGAATATTTGCTCTAAGTCTGTTTTTACTCCTTTTCCACACCCCTCCCCCGCCAGTCTTCCCCTGACACTTTCAGATCCCTTTTGTGGCCCTGCTTTCCCGCAGCTTCTCTCCTGTGATTCTCTGCTGCTCTCGGTACTGGATTTGCTGGTCTAGAGATAGGTAAGGATTCTGAGTGAATGTCCTCCGGGATTTTTATGAATCAAGCATTGGAATGCCCAGAGTGCCCGCCACTATCTTCCATATCCCGGGAAGATGGGCTGGGAAGGCATTCTCTCTTTTTGGGCAGCAGTCAGGGGTCTCAGGAACCAAAACTAAGATAATGGTTGTGGAAACAAGTAGGCACACCAAGAAGGGATGGATGAAATAATCTTGTGTTTGGACGCAGGGTTCTGCCAAGGAGTTCAGCCCAGATCACACTGATTAGCAGAGCATGCTGTAGGTTGGAAACTAAAAGTGCCCATGTAGGGGTGTCCACATGGTTTAAAAGAATGCTTTAACCACTTTCAAGAAAGCTTGTATTTTATGGTGTGAAATAACTGGTGTGTGTATTTCATTCGAATGGGTTAAGTTTAAGGGAGGGGGGAGGAGAGAATACTTACTACCAGCTAATGGGAAATAAAAAAATTTCTTTTTAGCCTTTCAGTCTTGGTCTAAAACTTTGCTTCAGGTCCTCTGCTAAAAATTCATCATGCTCTGACTGGTATCCTGTTGCAGGTATTTTAAATACTGAAATATTTACTTCTATTGCATTGGCATTTTGACAGGCAGCGGTGAAATATAAAGTTGTATTATTTAGCCAGAGAATGAGTTACTTTTTGTGTTCCTTACGACTCCATTTGGTAAGGTCTTAGAACTATTCGTTTGTGCTTTTGACATTTTAGATGGCTATGTTCCAAGGCTCTCCTTGTGGTGATCTGGTCTTATATCAGAGGACTTAAAAGGTAAAACGCCCTGGTGTGTTTAGTTAGCTGTGGCACCGGGTGGGTTCACGGTTGGCACCGATTCACCCATTCTTCGAGGTTTGCCTGGAGGTTGGCTGCCAGCTTCTCCCAGGGTGTCTTGGGCTTGTTTTTTCCGTGTGTCCGTCCAAGTGCTCTTGGGTCGTGGGTAGTGTGTCATCCGGTTCCACTCCTCAGTTGGGTGTGTGTGAAGAGGAGAGCATTCGTCTGCACACTTAGTTCTGGTAAACTGGGCCGGATCCTGGGAGGGCTGGCCCTGGGGAGGTAACCCCCGTGGCTAGAGACCCTGGCAGGCTGACCCAGTGTACCGCGGAGGGGCTTATGTGCTGTTCTGGCTGTTTTCAGAGACATCCCGTAATGGAACATTTGCAAAAATAGGTAGCGATAGAAGAAAGAATTTCCACTCTGACTTGAGACCAATCCCTGTTAATACTTTGGGATAGGAAGGATAATCTTCCAGACAAAAGGGTTTGGCTGAGGTGTTCTCTGAGCCCCTGGCTCTGCAAATGGAGAGAGCAACTGCTGTCTTTGGGCAGTTACTGAATACCCGTCTTCGTAGTTTCAGTTGGTGACGGATAAGAGCATCCCTGTTCTGATTAAGGACAGCTGTCTGTTGTAAGTCATTGTATGCTTGATCTGGCACTTGCATTTTGTTTACTATTTTGTAAAGAGATTCCACTGAATTGAGGTGCAGTAAGTATTTGATTATATGATAGAGGTGATTACACTGATCACATGAAAATGCTCTCAGTTTTCACGATTGGTCTTATCAGTCAGCTCCAACTTAGCCTCTCTCTCTCTCTCTCTCTCACACACACACACACACACACACGTTATTCCCCCCCCCCCCCAAGAGTTTATTAGCTTTTGCTGTGGTTTCAGGGGGCATTTAAATGACTTTTCCTAAAAGCCTACCACATAAATAATAAAAAGGGCTCATTTATGTTAACCTGTGCTTACTGCCAAGCTGGGAATGCTGACAAGATGCTGACTTGAATGTTCTTTTCAAGTTGCCTTATTTGAATTTGGGATGGAAGGGAGATGGCCTTTATGCTAACTGTGATTAGAAGATTTTGGTGTTCTGTACTGGTTAGCTCATCCCCACTGGTATGTTCTAATTTACAGGCACCTTAAGAGCTGGATTTTTCTTGTCCCACAGAAAAATCTTTCACAAAAATAAATTGCTGTTCTCTAAGAAAATAAGACTAAAATGTAGTCTATTGGGAACAGTATAGATAAACAGATTAGGAGAACTGCATGTCTCCAATGTATAACCAACTTCACTTCTTGTCTTACACGTGGATTCGAGGTGGCGTTGCTGTTTTGATTGTAGGTATCATCAACACAGCAACCACTTCCATTTATTAGGTAATCACGCGCCAGGTGCAAGGCTGTATTTTTCTTTTCTTTTCTTTTTTTTTTTTTAAGGCTGTATTTTTCTTGCCGTTAATACTTAACCAACAACTGAGTGAAGGTATCATCCTCGTTTTGCAGATGAAGGGTTGGATTTATGGGAGACAAACAACTTCTCCAAGATCATGTCAACAGTGCACAGAAGCTATGGGTTTTGAGCCTGTTTTTGTCTGATGGCAAAGTCTGTGCTTCTCTGTGTGCCTCCCACCTCTAGTTTACAGTACAAATGAGTATAAATAAGAAAAATGATTCTTAACATCAGTCACTCTCAGAAGTAATCCATATTGACATTAAAAGTGTATAAACATTTAGATAACTTAATCAGTGTAGACAAGACATAAAGGCTCCTTGCCCCCAGCTCCTCTCCTCCAAGTGTAAACATGGTAGCTGTCTTCTGCATGGCCTTCCTTCTAGGCTTTTATGTAAGGTAGGGGTGTGTGTGTGAAAGAGAGAGAGAGAGAGAGAGAGAGAGAGAGAGAGAAAGAGAGGATAGATAATTCCAATTTTGGTGATGCTACAAGTATGACTGTAGCTTTGTAGAATGGAGTTGCTGGGCCATTTTTCTTTTAATAATCACTCCTTTATGCTTTTGCTTGAAATGCCAAATATTCCATAAATTAAGATTTGTTGGACTCTTTCTGTGTTCCATTAATCTGTTGACATACTTTTGGGCTCTAGCCACATTTTGGCTGTTGTGGACATTGCTGCTGTAAACATTGAGGTGCACATGCCCCTTCAGATCGCTACATTTGTATCTTTGGGATAGATACCCAGTAGTGCCATTGCAGGGTCATATATATATGGTAGCTCTATTTTCAGTTTTTTGAGGAACTTCCATACTATTTTCCAGAGTGGCTGCCCCAGCTTGCATTCCCACCAGTAGCCTCCTTTCTCTGCATCCTCGCCAGCATCTGTCGGTTCCCAACTTGTTAGTTTTATCCGTTCCGACTGGTGTGAGGTGATATCTCATTGAGGTTTTGATTTGTATTTCCCTGATGCCAGCTGACATTGAGCACTTTTTTCATGTGTCTGTTGGCCATTTGGATGTCTTCGCAGAAATGTCTGTTTCGTCTTCTGCCCATTTCTTCATTGGATTATTTGTTCTTTGGGTGTTGGGTTTGATAAGTTCTTTATTGATTTTGGGTACTAGCACTTTATCGGCTGTCATTTACAAACATTTTCTCCCATTCTGTTGGTTGTCTTTTGGTTTTGTTGACTGTTCTCCTTTGCTATGCAAAAGGTTTTTATCCTGATGAGGTCCCGATAGTTCATTTTTGCTTTTGTGTCCTTTGCCTTTAGAGACTTGTCTACTAAGTTGCTGTGGCCAAGGTCAAAGAGGTTGCTGCCTGTGTTCTCCTCTAGGATTTTGATGGATTTCTGTCTTACATGGTGTTTCATCCATTTTGAGTTTATTTTTGTGTGTGGTGTAAGAGAATGGTTCAGTTTCATTATTCTGCATGTTGCTGCCCAGTTTTCCCAACACCTTTTGTTGAAGAGACTTTTTTCCATTGGACATTCTCCCTTGCTTTGTAAAAATATTAGTTGACCGTAGAATTAAGGGTCCATTTCTGGGTTCTCTGTTCTGTTCCATTGATCCATGTGTCTGTTTTTGCGTCAGTATCATACTGTCTTGATGATTGTATCTTTATAATAAAGCTTGAAGTCTGGAATTGCATTGACTCCAGCTTTGGTTTTCTTTTTCAACATTTCTTTGCTATTTGAAGTCTTCTGTAGTTCCACACAAATTTTAGGATTATTTGTTCCAGCTCTTAGAAGAATGCTAGTGGTATTTTGACAGGGGTTGTATTGAATTCCACGTGTAGATTGCCCTGGGTTGCATAGACATTTTAGTAATATTTGTTATTCCAATCCATGAGCAGGGAAGGAACCAACCAACCAACCTACCAGCCAACCTTCCTTCCTTCTTTTCTTCCTGTTCTGTAGTTTTTAGAGTACAGATCCATTACCTCTTTGGTTAGGTTTATTCCTAGGTATCTGACGGTTTTGGTGCAGTTGTAGATGGGATTGATTCCTTGATTTCTTTTTCTTCTGCCTCATTACTAATGTATAGAAATGCACTGACTTCTCTGCATTGATTTTGTATCCTGCAACTTTGCTGACTTCCATACAGGACTGACACACAGTTCTAGCAAGTTTTTGGCACAGTCTTTGGGTTTTCTGTGTAGAGTATCCTGTCATCTCTGAAGAGTGAAAATTTGACTTCTTGGTGATTTGGATGTCTTTTTTTTCTTTTTGTTTGCTGAAGCTAGGACTTCCAATGTGGCTAGGACTTACACTGTGTTGAACAACAGTGGTGAGAGTGGACATCCTGTCATGTTCCTGACCTTAGGGGAAAAGCTTTCAGTTTTTCCCTGTTGAGGATGATATTCACTGTGGGTTTTTTGTATATGGCTTTTATGATATTGAGGTATCATAATATCATATGTTCCCTCTGTCCTCATATAGCAGAGAGTTTTAATTAAGCAAGGATGCTCTATTTTGTCAAATGCTGTTTCTGCATCTCTTGAGAGGATCATATAGTTCTTATCCTTTTGAAAAATTAATGTTATATATCACATGATTGACTTGTAGATATTTAACCACGCCTGTAGCCCAGGAATAAATCCCACTTGGTCATGGTGGTTTTTTTTGTTTTTGTTGTTGTTTGTTTTTGTTTTTTTGTTTGTTTGTTTTAAGAAGTATTTATTTGAGAGAGAGAGGAGGAGGGGCAGAGGGACAGAGTCCCAAGCAGACTCCCCACTGAGTGTGGAACCCAGTGCAGGACTCAATCCCGTGACCCTGAGTCATGACCTGAGCTGAAACCAAGAGTTGGATGCTTAACTGACTGAGCCATCCAGGCACCCCTGAAGTTTTATAGTAATGCAAGTTGTTCTGTTGCATTTGCCAGGTGTACAATTTTGTCATATGCAAATAATGATCAGTTTGTCTCCTTTCTGTGTTTATGGCAGATATTTAATTACTTCTCTGTTTAGTTGCAATGGCTGGCACTTCCAGAAAAATGTTAATTAATATGGTGTTAATGAGAATCTAGCTAACTATATGCTAGACTACATAATAATGTTTTTGGTATAAGGAGTTCAAGGTCTACCGCAAAAAACATGTAACTGTTATAATTTTGGAAATAGAGAAAGAGAAAATAAATTAAAAACAAAAGTACATGGGAGGAAGAAGAGAACAGGACTAGAGTTTGTGAGGGGTAAATAATGGGAAAATCTAATGGACGAAAATTAATGGGCTACAGCTGATGTTGTGGGGCTCTCTGGTGATTCAGGTAGTGTTAAATGATCATTTTGTGTCAGGCCCAGTGTTCTGACAGATGCCATGAAGACAAGGAGGAAAACATTCTTTCATGATTGGCCTGTGACATGTTCTCTGTAAATTATGGAAGGGAAAACCCTTAGTGATCAACGCTGTAGAAGCCTGCATGATATCACTGTGTCATAGAGGCACAAATTGTCAAAGGATTTAGAAGAAGGCTACTTGGTCCACCTTCACTACTGCATTCCCTGTACCTATAACAGTGCCTGGCCCTGAGCAGGTGCTTAGGTATGTATTAATGGATGAAAGAAGTCACTGCTCATTGTGGCTTTGGCCAGTATTGTGGAGGAGCTGAGCTGGGTTCTGTTGTTAGAGGAGGAGGAGAAGCTTCTCAACTACTTGAAGGAAGTTTGATACACATCAGCTACTACAAGCGGGATGCGGGACAGGTCTGTTCTGTTCGAGGTGTGGAGTATTTGCAGAGGAGGAAGAGGGAGTAATTTTGAGGGGAGGGCACAGCGGTGGCAGAGAGCAGAGCTTTCTAACTTGGGCAGCGTGGAGGGGTTCTGGTGGCTGAGATGCGGCTCATACCCTTTGTATGTCTGGCTGCCTTAGGCGCCTTAGCCCACATGGTCTGTTTCCCATGATGTGCAAGACAGGAAATGGATACAGAGGTGGTCCCCCTGTATCTGTTCCTGTCCTCTGCCCGCTGCTCTTCCATGCCCAGGCCCAGGGGATCCCGGAACAGTGAGTATGAGATGTTAGTTTGTCCAGCCACCTTCGGTAAAGCCGGCAAAAGGACAGAGGGCTTTAGGAATAGATGCTGAGGCAGTCCACTGCAGAGCCATCCTGTCAAAGCTGGTTTTGTAACTTAGGTTCTTTCACCCACTGCGTTAGGGACGTGTTCCAACATCTTCCCCAAGTGGCTTTTCAGTCATTGTTAGTCATGGAAGCTTTGATTAAGTGAGCTCTTGTGGGGAGGCCTGGTTATGATGACAGTAACTGCTTTGGGTATGGGGAAGAAGGTGTTCTGAGAAGAGCCAGGGCCACCTGTTTGAGCCCCACACTCCTTCCCCTAATGCCACCTTTCTGGAACTCAGTTTGAAGGAGTTGGCCAGGTATCATTCCCTCAGTGAGAATCTTAGAAAGGAGGAATCACGACATGAACATTTTCACTTTTAGTTGAGTGATGGAGGAGGCAGTGAAGTTACTACTAGGAGCATTCATAGCTCCCAGTGTTTAGCTTTTGGGCTTTTAAAGGAGGAAATATCTTTGAAAACCATGCAAGCTTTGGATTAGCGATAGATCTTGAAGAAAAAATGTCCACGTTGAAAAGGAATTGGCACCCTGGTTGTCCCCAGAGATAGTGTCTTTTTCTGGCGTCTTCTCTGCCCTCTGTAGCCATAGCCACACCCAGTTGCTGGAGCTGCTTTAGAATCTTGGCTCAGGTGATATTCTTGTCCCCTT
Source organism: Neogale vison (assembly GCF_020171115.1). Classification (NCBI taxonomy): domain Eukaryota; kingdom Metazoa; phylum Chordata; class Mammalia; order Carnivora; family Mustelidae; genus Neogale; species Neogale vison. The sequence goes on from NC_058102.1 coordinate 115,035,349, forward strand.
TCCTATTTTTTAAAGGGAAACGCCCCCAAACTAGTCAGAGAATGTAAACAGTGGAAACACCGATTTCCAGTGAATAGATTGTCATAATATTAGTGAAAGCTAAGGATCATTCTCCTTCTATCTGAAGTAGGATATGGTTCCTATTCAGTGAAAATGTCAGAAACTTATTGTTTCATAAGTTAATTTTCATTGACTCATTGATAAAAGTAAATAAATTCCTGTTTTTCAGAGGCGATTCCTGAAGACCTAATGCTTAACATAGAAAGGAAATTGGGTATGTTAGATAGCTGGTTTTCTGAGTTTCTTTCATAATCTGCTGACTTTTTAATAGTTCAGTCAGAAAAGTTTGCAGTTTTTATTTGAGATGTTTGTAATTTTTCTCTAGTTTGTATAAAGTCAGCTAAAATTTGGGCTACTTTTGGACATATTTGCAAATGTTTTTAGAAATCTAAATTTCATGGGGCACCTGGGTAGCTCAGTCATGTAAGCCTCTGCCTTCGGCTCAGGTCGTGATCCCAGCGTCCTGGGATCAAGCCCTGCATCTGGCTCCCTGCTCAGTGGAAAGCCTGCTTCTTCCTCTCCCTCTGCCTGCTGCTCTGCCTACTTGTACTTTCGCTCTCTCTCTCTCTGTCAAATAGATAAATCAAAATCTTTATAATAAAAAGATAAAAATTAGAAACATAAATTTGAGACATTTGACTTCCAGGGTTTTAGAGGTCAATTACATTGTCAGTAATTTTTGTCAATTTTGGAAAATAGTATTAAGATAATGACTGGGTGATTCAGTCAGATATTCATCTGCCTTTCAGGGACCTGGGATTGAGTTCTGCTTTGGGCTTCCTGCTTAGCGTGGAGCCTGCTTCTCTGTTGGCCTGCCACTCCCCCTGCTCGTGATCTCTCTCTCTCTCTTTCTGACAAATCAATAAATAAAATCTTTAAAAAAATGTTTTTGATAGTGGGTTTTTTCTTAGAGGCTCCTGTGCTATTTCCTTTGCAAAACACAGGGTCACTAAGTTCATTGGTGGTGGTTATGTGGAAGATTGTTTTATCACTGTAGGGAAAAAAGGAACCCCTCTCCAGTATTCTTTTTAAGTCTGAAGAAACAGTGAAAGGAATTGTATGTTTCACCATGAATTTTATTGAATTTGGTACAAGGTGGTTTTAGAATCCTTAATCTTGGGGCACCTGGATGGTTCAGTTGGTTAAGCATCTGCCTTCTTGAGTCCCACATTGGGCTCCCTGCTCAGTGGGGAGTCTGCTTCTCTTTCTCCTGTTTCCCCTCCTTGTGCGTGCAGTCTCTCTCTGCCAAATAAATAACAAAGTCTTAAAAAAAAAAAAAAAAGAATCCTTAATCCTTAAGTGCTTATAAAATGCTCATGGTCCTGTGCCTGTATCACAGGACTGTGTGCTGCTTGGAGAAGTACCTCTAATGGACAGACTTTTGAAGGGTTGCTGTGGGATGGACGCTGATATTTATTGCCTAGTTTCATTACATTTCAGGGTTTTTGTGTCATTATTTGATTACGTCTGCACACTGATTCTACGATGTAGGCAGTATTATCCCCATTTTGATAGAAGAGTAAAGTGAGAACTGGTAAGACTAATTGGCACAGTCTCACAGAGCCTGTAGTTTAGAGAGGCAGGCTTCAACCCCAAGATGTCAGAGCCCGGAGTTCTTGGCTCAGTTGGAGGAATGCAGGTCTTTGGGCTGTGTGGTGATGGGGCACCACTTATCGGCAAGCACATTTTGTGTGGGAATCTCTAGCCTTGAGGGGGAGGAAGAGCCTGGGCTTTCTCCTTAATCTGAGAATTCAAGGCTCTATTTCTTGTCTCCCCAAATGAGATGCTTGTATGCTTAAGGTAACATTTATGGGAGCTTATTAGAGGAATTATAGACCACACATGATCACAGCCCATGCTATAAAAGACAACTTTAGCAAAGACTTCTGTGTTGGAACTTGCAAATCTTTGTAAAATGTGAATATCAATTGCTAACTCCAATGTGATTTAAAAAAAAACCAAAACACCCTAATAATGCATTTTATAGTTATTTCTTATAATGGGAAACAGAAAGGGAGAAATATTGGTACTTGAAGAAAAATGTTTTGGTCACTTCATGGTCATATTGGGATAGAGAGCATTTGTGGGTTTTTGTGCTAAATACCGATGTTTGCAAACTGTTGGGCATATTTGCTGACATACTGTGAAACTGTAATCTGCTTTTTAAAAAAGATGTGAAGATTTAGTTCTCTAGTTTTTGAACCGAAAGTATAATAAAGGATGATTGTTAAACATGACTTCTGTTATGTTAACGTATTAGATATATTTGGGAAAGTTAAATTTTATGACGTTGCATATGAATTCCCAATGTTATTCCTATTAAATCAGGGCAAATAATTCTGTTAGAAATTCTGTTATAGTAGAGAGGACTGTTTTATTACTCCTAGTTTTTATTTTTGAAGAACAATGATCATGAGGCGATAAATGAGGAGAGTTATTTTTTTTTTTTGTTAAAGATTTTATTTATTTATTTAACAGACAGATCACAAGTAGGCAGAGAGGCAGACAGAGAGAGGGGGAAGCAGGCTCCCCACTGAGCAGAAAGCCCACTGAGCAGAAAGCCCATGCGAGACTCCATCCCAGGACCCTGAGATCATGACCCGAGATGAAGGCAGAGGCTTAACCCACCGAGACACCTGGGCACCCAATGAGGAGAGTTTTTTTACCTAGAAAAATTTCAACGTTAATAACTATCCCACAGTTACATAGTAAAGTTTGTTTTAGATGTAGAAATAGAAGGTGGGCGTGTCCACGATCGCTGAGCCCCCTTTTCCAGCATAATTCATCCCAGGATCGCTGGGTGTGCTTACTGCCCTGGGTGGCACTTAGAGGCCTTTACACCAATAATTGTTGGGTTCAGAGCACATGCATTAATTCATTTCTGAAGTTTACCTCTTGAGTCCCATTTTTTTACCTCATTTGTGTATGACAAGGTTGGTCTGTTGGTTACTGTTAATTTTCTGGGATCAGGATGGAGACTGGGTGCTTGGGAGGACACCAAGGGTCCTTCTCACCACTGCTTCCTCTGGTTCTCCGGTCCCTCATTATGTGGGAGTTGGGGGGATTGGGGGGGGCAGCAGCCCTTAGCGGAAGTTTGCAGTGAAGAGGCAAACTCTGGGAAGTGGCTGAGTCTCCTGGGGGATACACTTAGTTCTTGAAGCCCACTGACCCTCTTCTGACCCTTGTGGGGAGCCGGGTGGCCTGTGATTATGATGAACATTTGTTGAGAAAGTTTCTAAATTCCTTATCAGTTAAGACCCTCAAGTGATCCTCTTTTTATTTAAAATGTTGACACTGTATTTATCATGGATTTTTAGCATTAACTTTGAGTTTTTAAAAAAATTAAAAAATATTTTTCATGACGAGGGAGGTTTTGGCACCCCTTTAAATTTTGTCTCAGAGGCAGATAACCCTGGCCTCATCCCAAGTCCTAGCCTTATTCTGACCATTGCCTTGAAAGACTGTAATTCTTTGTCATATGTCATTAAAAGTGGTTATCAAAGCCAAGTAATTTAGAGGTTCAAACAAGAGATTCCAGTGATATTCTGGTAAACAACTGCTTATTCATGCCGACTTCGTGGCTGGGCTGGGGCAGTTGTAAGGACCTGACAGAAACAGCTGTAAGGCAGGCTGTGAGACAGCTTCCAGTCTCTTCTCTCGGGGTTGGAGGGAGAAGCCTGTTAGTCTTTCAGTTCTGGTAGGTTAGTTATCAACAGCCAAATATTAGATGAATTTTTAAAAATTTGTATGACTTTCGAGGTGGTTCGTGGTGAAGCCATTTTAAAGCTGGGATTTCTCCTGGTAGACATGACCAGATTGACATGGAGCATGCAAGTCTTCCCCTGATGTGGGACACGTTAGGAGACATAGAGCTGTCTCATTGCCTTTTAACTCTGAGATCACTGGGCTGTATTTCTTTCTATTTCTAAGGGACACCTGGGTGAGCCATTAGACCAGGGTGAGAGGTGAGAGCCGGCCTTGCATTGACTCGTCTTAGCAGCTGAGATTTCTGGACTGGCCCAGGCCTGGCTGTTTGTTGTTTCCTCCACAGGCTCAGAGTGTCTGGGGATCTCTTGGACTAGCAGGGACATGCTTGCACCCTGAGCAATTTTGCAGGCGGCCACGAGCGCCCGGGGTGTCTTGCCAGCTGCTATATATGGCAGCGAAAGGGCAGCAGTGGGAGGGCCTGCCATGCCCCTCGCAGCCCGCAGAGTCATCATGGGCATTCATGAGTCTTCCCAGGGCTCTCAGATCAGCTCTGTTTTCCTGTTCCCTCCCTCGACCTTGGCATTGATTTTTGACAGCTGATACGCAGGTCGAATCTTCATGTTAAATGGAACAAGTCACTTCAACTTCAGACACTGATTTGTCAGGCAGTGGTGGACGTTAAGATCTGTCAAGACTAGTTGGGAAGTCTGTGTGGCTCCGGGAGAGTAGATTTTAGATAGGGGAGGACTTGGCTCCTTGCCTGTGTGGCACCGTGCTCTGCGTTAATTGGCAGGAGAGCTCGGGGTCTGAAACAGTGTAGATTTCTATGCGTTTGGACAGGCAGGTGTGAGGTGTGTCCCTGTGTGTGGCAGGTGCTGGTGAAGTCAGGGTGCTCTCAGTTGTATGTTCTCCAGGCCCATTCCAGAGGCTGGTGTGGAGTTGTGCCACCGCCGTCTCTTCTGAGATGGCAGAGCTGAGTCGGGTTACTGGTCTGAGCCGTGCAGACAGGAGGACTAAAGCTATCAACAAGCTGTGGTGTGCGGTTCCTCGGAGAACCGCTCGCTCGGTGCGGGTGCCTGGGGGAGGGCCGCCGCAGACGCGCGCACGGCCTGCCCTGGGCTCCTACCAGGACTTTGGTCCTTTCTGCGAGCACGTGGTCATGGAACCCAGAAGTTCCTAGAGGTGTCCCAGTTAGGGCACATAATGGAAAAATAACCATGGAAAGATGTTAATAAAATTTAATTGAAGACCCACGAAGTCCATCGCATTCTCTAGGGCCTTCAGCATGAGAATTTATGACCCCGTGACTTAGGTGTTCCTTCCTTTCACACAAGGGGACATTTCAGCTGATGATATTAGTAAATGGCTGAGAGCAGCTTGGATGGAGCCCGAGACTGTGTGACTTCAGAGCTTTCGCTTTCAGTGAAGAGCCTGTGGCAGGAACACGTGGGCCACAGTTTCTTTGGTTGCAAGTGGCTTTTCCCTGTTGTTGGTTCTCGACTCTTCGCTATGAATACAGGCTGGCCTGTATTGTTTCCTTCCTCGCAGAAATATCAGATTTAAAAAATGATACGTATATATTTTTTAAAACTGAAAGCAGTATGGAAGGGGATGCACTCTGCCTTCACAAGTTTCACTCCTTGGTGGTTGTAAGAAGCGTGGGAGTTCCCGTGCTCCACTCTGTTCGTACAGTGAGGGAGGGCAGTGGAGACACTGCTCTGCCCTGGTGGGACATGGTTTATTTAGCACGAGCTTCTCTGATTTTTACACCAGAGTAATGACCCTGGATCTTCTGATAATAGTGTACTCATAACGTGCCTAGATATTTTAAGGACAGGGAGAGGGAAAATGAGTAGGGAGTTTGGTCTGTGTGATCTGTGAGATGAAGACCGCCCATGGAGGTGGGATGTTGTTTAGGGACCGTCAGGCCAGGAACTGGGAAGCAGGAGATCGAGTGTAGCAGCAGGTGAAGCAAATCCCTGTGTAGCAGTGACATGGGTGTCACGGGCGTTTCCTTCCTGCTGAGGTGGTTACGGGGATGTTTGACAACAGAAGGTAAAATCTCTCGAAAACTAAAAAAGGCAGTTCTTGCTTGTGCTGGATGGTGTGGTGGGAAGGCTTTGTGGCTACTAAGTATGGTCGCTGAACCTGCTTGTTAGGAATCTGCCATTCTGTTATATGCTTTAATAAGTTTTGTAAACTTCTGTATTCCTAATGGTTTAGAAATCTGAAGAATTGTCTTGTGAGTTTTAAAACAAAAACCAGTCTTTATTGTTTGGACGAAAGCATTTCAGTCAACTTTGGTCCACTTCCCTGTGTTGAACGTGCTACATTGGCTTCTGTGAAACTAGAAGAGATTTCTTAGTGACATGTACAGCATACTGATTTCCAGTGTGGTGCAGGACAATAGCCAAGAATCTTCACCCCAGGGTCATGGATATCACGAGAAGAGTTTCTGTGCTGACAGTTGGCTGTTCTGTCTGGTTTCTGGCCCGTTTATGGATGGCTATACTCTTCTGCACGGGGACTGTCACTAACGCACAGATCTGAAGGCATGTTTAGGGCCATTCAAAACTACAGAATTTTTGGTGTCCAAAAAATGATGCAGATGGGAATTAGCCGTTTTTGTTAATCCAAAATTTTCTTTTAGGGGCAGATGGGCAACTCAGTCAGTTAAGTGCCTGTCTTGGGCTTGGGTCATGAGCTTAGTGTCCTGGGATGGAGTTGGACTCCCAGCTCAAGAGGGGAGTCTGCTTCTCCCTCTCCCTCTGCTCCTGCCCCTGCTTGTGCTCTCTCTCTCGCTTACTCTTTCTCTCTCAAATAAACAAAATCTTTAAAAACTCTTTTCTTTTAAAATAAAAATTATAATCTACCCTGTGAAAACTGCAATAGGCTTTTCCGCGGGCAATAACCTTATTTCTAAGTTCAGCAGTTTTTTCTGTGTGTTTGGAGATCTGATATTGGGGTAGGCTACTGCATGTTGGTCTGCCCATCTGCAAACAGGCCAGGTCGATTAAACCATAAAATTTCATTTTTGGGAAAAAAATTCTGTGCAAATAAATTCTTTTCATTTGTATTTCCATGTGTTTTGTTAAAAGTTGGACTCAGGAGTCTGATTTGAGACGTCTGTGTTATGGACCTACTAGATTATTGATGTAGTGATGTTTCAACGGAAATGTGACTTTTAAAGTCGAGTTTTGTATTTCCAGTGTGTTAAAGCACTCTTTACCTATTATACTTGGTATAATTGGTTGACTTAATTGATTTTTGTATTCTGTGAAGTCTGTATCTTAAAAAAAAAAAAAAAAAGATCAATGTCAATTTATTTATTTATTTTTTGGTTCAGAATAAAGATTCAGGCTTTGAATCATTAGGAGGAGAGGGAAAGGAACATAATTTGTTGTTCTTACAATATAAAAGAGGCTGGTGAGGGAGACATTTTGAAGCTTGAAAACAGATTGACATGAAAGTGGAGACCCGGAGAGATGAGGAGAGATGACGGTGGGAGGAGTGGGAGGTGTGGGGGGCGGGGCACACAAGAACAGTTCAGCTCTGAGCATCCTTTTTTTACAGTCCTGTCAGGAACAATGAGAAATCTCCCTTTTGTCATAATTGACAAAGGAAGTTGTCTAGTGCCGCTGACTCCAAAGGGTGATGATTTTGAGATACTTGGGTTGTGAAAGAAGCTGAATCCTAATGGTGAATTTGTTTATAGGGAGACCAGATCCACTGATATGTTTTTTATCCCTTTGCATTCAGAGCATCTGTGTCTCCTTGAATTAACTGTTATCTCAGAATCTAGGAGAGCTCTTAGAGTCCTCTCCTGCCACTCAGCTTAGAGCTTTTTCCTGTCTGATGCATCTGCCTCTCAGTCCTGACTTGCACTGGGGGTAAACTTGGAAGAGGAAGCAAGAGGAAGGGAACCCCCGCTCTTTCCCTTTGCAGTGGTTTCATATTTCCTTCTCTTTTCCTCTTGGGGTGGGAGGGGAGGGGAGCTGGCTCTCCCTAGCTGCCCTTTTTATGTTCTCTCTCTCTCTTTAGCTGAAGTCGTCTGGCTTCTTTCCTCCCTTCCATTTGCTTCTCCAGGAGTGTGCCCGCAGTGCCAGTGTGTGAGAGGTGAACCCTGGTGGTGGCCAGTGGGCCCACTTCTTCTAGTGCTTACCATTTGCTCATTCTGAGGCCTTGGTCCACTCTCCTTGTGACTTAACATTTTCCAATTTCTCTGAAAGAACAAAGAGTGTATTTTCCACCAAGGGTCTTGAAAATATCCTATATGTCCAGAGACCTTGTATGTGTAGAATTTGTGTTTGGTTATAGGGTTTAAGTTATGAGAACACTGTATAGTAGACTTCCTGGTCCCTGCTCTCACTTGAGTAAACATCCTAGTACTAATATAATAAATAATTTAGGATGCATTCCTAAATTCAGGAAAAGCTGTCAGAATCTTCTGGTTCACTGTTTTTTTTTTTTTTTTAGATTTTATTTATTTATTTGACAGGCAGAGAGAAATGGAGGAGGAAGCAGGCTCCCTGCTAAGCAGAGAGCCCGATGTGGGGGGCTCTATCCCAGGACCTTGGGATCATGACCTGAACCGAAGGCAGAGGCTTTAACCCACTGAGCCACCCAGGTGCCCCTTTCTGGTTCACTCTTGAGTCTTCTGGAATACGGCTGCAGTTAGACTTGGTGATTGGTAACCCTGAAAGGTGATACTTGGAGGGCACCCGGGGGGGGGGCGGTTCCGGCACAAGAGGGGGGTTGTCATGTTGACTAGAGTTGTAGGACAGACTTCTGAGGCCGTACATTGCTCCCAGAGCAGTTCTGCTGTTTTTCCCTTCTCCCCTTCTCTCACAACACCTGTGGGATTTTAGCATTTAATTAATAGGAGGCCATCAGACCCTTAGTTTACTAATCACTCAGCAGTACTTAAGTCATGGTTCATTACTTCCTCGTTTCTTGAACAGCCTTTGGTCCAGTATTTATTAACTCCATTTTAAAAATGTTTTATTTTGAAATAATTTTAGATATGTAGGAAAGTTGCAAAGATAACAGAGTTCCTTTATACCCCTCACCCAGTCCCCTTTGCTAACATCTTACCTTACCATGTTTCATTTGTTCAAAATAAGAAACCAACCTAAACTGCGGGATTTCATTTGGTTTTCACCAGCTTTCCCACTAATGTCCTCCTCCTATTTCAGGATCCAAAGGGGGAACTACAATACATTTAGTTGCCAGCTGTGTTTTAATATAAATTTCTGTATATATCAGTGATCGGTAATTTTGTTTAAGGGAATGGAAGGAGAGTGAGTTACCTTCTTCTGGCTCTGGCGTTTTCGTCCATTCGAAAATATTTCATTCAGACATATCAATCATAACCATTTACTGAATATCCCCATTTGTACTTATTCTGGTTTGATGTTTTGTAAGTACTGTGCTCTTTAAGTGCTTTGTATTTATAAATAAAATTAGCAGTACTTTGAATGAAGTGGCAGTAGGTTTCCTTCCACTTTAATAAGGTTTTGAATACATAGTTTCGATGTGCCATGGAGCTGAATAAAAATGGGATTCTACTTGTATGATTGGGTGAGTCTAGTACCAGCTTTCCCAGGACCAGTGGTACTTGTAAAAGCCTGATCATTCCTTCTAGCTATCTTATAAAAGTATTTTCCTTAAAATTATAGATGTGTGTGTCATGTAGGATGATTAGTCCTGTGTGTGCGTGTGTGTGCGCGTGCGTGGGCATATGTGCGCGTGCTTGTGAAGGGGGGGATTGTTTTTTAGTGTGTTAAAACTGGCATTCAAAAGAATAAAATAGAAAATATTTGGTAGTTGGGATGTAGTAATCCCATAGGCTTTGCTTCTTCAGCAAGACGTCCACAGCTGGTATTGCCTTCCTCCGGGCCCCTCGCTGACCTGTACCATCCCGTACCGCGAGAGCTCAGCCTGGATCCCTGTCCTCTGAGCCACCTGCTGTGTGTTCCAGACCTCCTCTTTTTACTCATGTATCCAGGCTGCCTTGCTCTGGCTTTGCCTCCCCACAGATAAGCTGGTTGAGGAAGAGGATAGGCCTTGCACTTCTCTGGCTTTGGTGTAAGTGCTGCTCAGTAATGTTTGTGGTAGGGATCTTTTTAGTCCCTGGTGGGGCCAAGATGAACCATATGCCTCCATCTGTCCTTGACGGCAAAATGTAACCAAGTACCTTGAGAAGAGCTTTCTGCTTTTGACTGTGGTGAGCATGGAAATAGGAAATCCTCTTTGCCTGGCCACATAATCACAGAATAAACTTTGGCTTCTGTTAAAAAGTGAAAGGCAGATTGTCGGAGTGAGATACCTTTGACCTCACGACTATTAAATAGAATAAACACAGTGTAGAATGAATTACTAGGACCAGGTCAGCATCAACCCCTGCTTCTCTGTGTGCCTTTTGCCATTCACATTTCTGTGACTAGATCTTGATCTTGACGTTCTCAGTTGGGAAAGTGGGGGGTCTCAGTGGCTTAAAAGGGAAGGGAAACATGAGACTTGTTGCTTTGAACCTTCTGGAATGTCTAAAGTAACCTATTTACAACATTTCGAAATAATCCTTAAACTTCCTTGTTTGTTGTTGTCACTTTTTAATGAATATATACAATAGTGCAGAATTACTTATTTAAGCAGTTTATTTCTGTCTCATCTTTTTATCACTCTATTAATGAGAAAAATCAATTCTGAATCGAGTTGAACCGAGCATGTATTGTAAACACATAGGGGTGCATGAAAGGTGAGCTCACCTCTAGAGGAAACCATTTCTCTGTTCATTCACTCATCCTGCCACAGACATTTACAAAGCATGTACTCTGTGCTAAGCCCCATACTGGGTGGAGGGCCGTGGCAATGCGTAGGAAACCCAGGCCCCGATCTCATGCAGTTGGCTTATAGGTTTAATTGTGTGGATGGTGGTGTCCATTGCTGAGATAGGGACATCTGGGGAGGGGCAGGTTTGGAGGGATTTCAGAGAGCTGCATTTGGCCATGTTGAGTTTCAGATACCAGCAGTCTGTTTTTGTTTTTGTAAAGGCAAAAATTCAGTATCCATTTACCATTACATCCTCCTAATTTTCTGTTTTATGACTTCTAAAATTTTGATGTTTTGTTGACATTATAATGGTCATTTTTGCCCCCCAGTCGTCATGTAGGCATTAATTAAAAATGAGCATTCTGTTGTAATCATTACCTCTTCCCTTCCATTGTTGTTGGTGGTGGGGGTGGATTCTTGCCCTAGGGTTGTGGGGATGGCCAAACACATGACACCTGGCACTGGACCGCTGAGCTTGATGACCGTTGATTTTGTGTAACTGGGTATCAGGTATGCTCCCAGCCCGGGGACAAACAGTGCAGGCCAATCAGGGGTTGTGCTCAGGAGCAGAGAGATCGAGCGGGGCTGTGGGAAGCAGGCTTTGCAGGATCAAGAGGGTAGGGTGGTCCACGGTTCCCTGAAGAGAATGTGACTAGTTGTGTGGATAGTTCTGTGCGGTGGCAGGCTCCTCAGGAGAAGCAGGAACTGTGCTTCGCCCCGTGATGGGGAGGGCTGTCTGGTTTGGGTAGACCTTGTCTCTGAGGTCTCAGTGGGGAGGGGCACTTGTAGTTAGGCCATCGGAGACCTTCCTGGTTTTCCAAATGTCAGGGCAGCACGTAATATTGGACCTGCCTTAGTTTTAGGTCTTATAGCACATATTTGAATTAAAACCACGCTTTATACTTATTAAATGCTGCAGAGAGGGTTCTTTCATTTTCGAAGGCAATAAAATATTTGAGAAGAAATGAAGAGATAATTATAATATCAGAAATTAGGTACCTATGATGGGAATGATTTAAGCTAGCCATGAGCCGAATGAGGTCCATCTAACGTCTTCATATGCCATGTGTTGGCTGGTGTCCAGGGGACTGACTGATCGCTTGCCAGCAGCTCCATGTGGCTGGATGGGAGGCCAGGGCTGAGGGGCTCTCTGGGGAGCAGCCCTTCCATGTGCATGGTTGGCTCTAGATCTCCAAGCCTGCAGTCTATTTTGGTTTTCCCCGTGGAGAGGACATCCTCCCAGTGGAGGGGACTGCTAGGGGCTTTTCTTTCTCTTCTTTCTGCGTGCAATTTTAACCCCTGCTGCTGTCTTGCTAAAAGGAAGAAAATGTGCCTGAATAGAAAACTCTTTCAAATGTTGATCTCTAGTTATTGATACGCATGATGAAGTGATTAGGAGAAAAGTGTACGGATGTCTGCAGTTTACTTTGAAATGCATCACAAAATTGGATGGACTAATGGGTGGAAGGATGGATAGATAGATTTGTGAAAAAGCAACTGTGGGAAGCTGCTAATTGTAGCATCTAAGTAAGGTACACAGCTGTTCATAGTATAATTCTGTCAACTTTTTGTGTTCGGATAGTTTCATAATACAATAGTGAGAGAAAAAAAGTTCCAAAGTAAATGGGATGCGTTTCATCAGTGGATAAAACCAGCTTTAAAAAAAGAGTTGGAAGTATTCGTGTGCACAGATAGTAAGATTATTCAGTAGGTTTTTTTTTTTTTTTTAAATTTGTGTTTATGGGTAATGTAGGGTTTTGTTTAAAAAAAAAAAGATGTATTTTACAGTTTGAAAACACTGGCCTCGGGCGTTTTGTGTGTAATAAAGAGCGCAGTGGCGGTAGGAGGCCCTGGAGAGACGAGAGCGTTCTGCAGAGCTCCTGCAGGTGGCCAGGGGAAGCTCGCATAAATACGTGAGATTCCAAGTGTCTAACTTAACAATGAATTTTTGTTCAAGGGTTTAATGTTGTTGAGGAACTTAGCACAAGAATTATATCATATCATCAGCACAGGCTACTTTTTGTCTTGTTCTGTTTTCAGTTTTAGGCAAAAGAAAGGGAAAGCTTTCACTGATGGGTCAAAACCATGAATGTGTATATATTCCATTGTAAATATTGCGTTTTCTTTGCACAGTGTATTTTTGTAAGGGGAGGAAAGCAAGTCTTGGATTATTTATGTTTTAGGACTTCCCTCTCAAAATTACTCATTTTGGGGTATGATTTTTAAAAGTCTTCATTGCTTATGTAAAGTATTTGGGAAAAAAACACACACAAGGGAAAGCATTCTGATCTTAGCACTCCAAGAAGAATGTTTATTACACAAATGGCACATAAAATATATGAATACCATATATATTTATACAAATACCATATACAAAATATTTCACTTAAAAATGGGATTATACTACATGTATTGCCTTGCTGAAGGGATTATAGGCAAAGTTTATTGCCATTTGCCACTTATTTTGAAATGAATAAGAAAAAATTGGATTCTTTTGCTTTTTTCCTATGATGAAGGATCTGCTGAGACACTTTCTGAATAATTAATTGTATACTTGTACTTTATTTTCTTAGGCACAGTCTCTGAAGCCTATTTGATGAGGTTAGGTGACACTTTCTTAGACATCGCTGCTGAAGTTAGGGAGATGGAGGGCTTGAAGTAGAAGCCAGATTTGGAAGCTGGTGAGAGAATCCACTGGGTTGGAACAGATCATTTGAAAAGGAAGAAGAGTAGGGGAGATAGGGTGGAGAATTTAGATTGTGGTTAGTTACGCGGGGGTTTAATCGTTACCACGTATCTCATAATCTCTCCTAACATGGAGGTATCATAATTTATGTAACCATTTCTTAATGATTAATATTTTCTCCAGTATTCTGTTACAAATAAGAACTATGGCAGCATCTTTATAGATCCATTCTCTGTGTGGGAGTTTTTCCTTTAGGATATAAGTTGAGTTGCTTGTTTTATTAGATATTGACAAATTGCACTAAGTTTATACCTGCCTCTTGTGAAGACTGAGTTACCTGTTTATTAATTTTTTTTGTTAGTTTGATAGTCAAAATTCGTGTATTATATTTATTTTCATTTCCCTTAGTTTGTATCTGTTACTCACAATTTTCTGTTTATCCATTTCAGTTTGAGGTGGTTTTTCTTTGAGCCCTTTATAATAGTAACTTTTTGTGATAGATGTTGAAAATACACTTTCTGGTCTCTTCTCCAATGTTTAACTTTTTTTAATGGTGTATACCACACACTACAGAAATTTTTAAGCTTCTGGTTTTGGTGTTTGCGGAAGCATATTATCTAAACGCTTTCATGAAGTACATTGTAGACATACCAGGTATGTCTTTTTTGGATTACTTTTTTGGATTGAAGAAGACTGGTACCTTACAATAAAAGTTTTTTAAAGGGAATTATTTTTTGAACTTGAGAATAAGTGTCCTAAATCATAAAGTGGGATTAGGGCATACTTTGCAGTTCATTCTTTGTGATTTTTGAAAGTACATGGTTTGCATACATACTCTGTATACTATTTTTCCTGAATAAGTAGTAGTTTTGCTATTTATGGGATTCATTTAGTCGATGGGAAATAAGTGGAAAACAACTTTGACTTTATCTTTGCAGGAGCATAATTTGTTCCTTTTGTGAATTGCAGTTGGCTTGCTATTAGATGTTTTGAGAAAGATCATTTTATTAAGTTTGAATCTGCTTACCAGAACAGATAACCTAATAAAAACTGTGATCATGCTTGTCACTAGTTTTTTGGTGTGTGTGTGTGTGTGTGTGTGTTTTAAAGCTGGATACTTTTGCTTATTAGTGACACATGGAAGTAAGTATGTTTACATTAAAATCTTAATTTGTAGTAAAGAAAATTTTTCTTGTAAAATTTTGTCTTAAATAGAAAGAACCCATTGAGGAGTGATAGTGATGGGATTTTAAATACTAGGAGTTGCTGGCAGCGATACTGGGGAAGTTCACCTTCCGTAAGCAAGCAGGAAATGACTGGGTAGTACTGACTTGGTTAGTCATGCTTTCGTGCATGATTAATGGTGTTATCTTTGAACTTTGGTATAAAGTCTGAGAGGGAAGCAAATGTTTCATTGTAATAGTGAGCCTTTTATGTTTGTAGTTGATAGAGATGTATTGCCCAACACCTGTGTTTTTCTTGAGAAACTTCATGTTTCATTGATCTTCCCAGCGAACTCCTTCCTTGAAGTGTCATCTCATTTCTGCAAGGGGGCAAGGGCTAGGGAGAACCAAAGAATGGGTGGGAGTTGGGGAAGAGATGCTGGACTAGGGTCTTCATAGAGGACTCCTCCATGGAGTCTCTTGTCCACCTGGCACTCAGGCACCTTGTGCTGTTTGTACTGGCCTGGCGGTATGTATGTGTCCTGCTGGCTGTGAGCATGGTGTGGGGAGGTGTGAGTTTGTCAGTGATGCTTATTGGAAGGCTCAGGTTTCTTTTATTAACACAAATACAGATATTATGGAATAGGTTGTAAATTTTATATGCAAGCATTTTTTTTTAAATTTTTATTTATTTATTTGACAGAGAGATCACAAGTAGGCAGAGAGGCAGGCAGAGAGAGAGAGAGAGAGGAGGAAGCAGGCTCCCTGCAGAGCAGAGAGCCCGATGCGCATTTTTAAAGATAAAATCAAGATACCCCAATGAAAGAGACTTGGAAGACATTTTGTACTGGTGGAAGAGGAGCGAAGCTTTTGCGGCTCCCATCAGACCTTCAGCCACAGAATGTTCTCTGTTTTACTGCCTTTACTTTTTCTTGAGAAGAAAAATTTGAACTACGTTGCAGGCTTGACTGTGTACTTAACTCCACTGGTGACTATTCTGTGGTTTAACTTTTCATAAGCTTGCAGATCTCAGTGGTGGCGTGCTTCCTCCTCCATAGAGACAGGGAAAATACCCTGCTGTCTAGTTTTCGAGGAAGGATTAATAGCTATGGTTAATTTTGCAAAAAGCTGTTTTTGAGATTTAGTCTTGCACATTTTTTCCCTTCATTTTTAACCTATCCATTCTGAGAAGCTGAGAAAAGTGAGCCATGGGAATATTTCCCATTATACTTGTCTTGTTGAATTTACTAGGCTTACTTCTTTTGCCTCCCCTCTTGTAAATATTTGCAAATTCATTACAGTATTTACTTTTCCTGTGGTTTAACTTAAAAATAAAGATTTTGGCAAAACATGTGGCATGCTGAAAAATAATGGACCAGTAGTTAGGAGATGAAAGGTTTAGATTTTGCTATCCAATTGCTGTTTGATTTTGATTTGTAACGTTTCTCAATTGTTATTTACTACCTCCAAAGTCTTTGTATTCATGTCAAGTTCAGTGATTTTAATGGCAAATAATTGTTTATATTCTTTTATACTTTTTATGGCTTAAAAAGTGTTTAATGAAGAACATATAACTATAGTTTTTGGGTTGCTTCTGAATAAACTTGGTACAGTAGCTCAAGCACTTACTCCCAGCATTAGTAAATGTACCTTTTTCAAATATCAGTGTCAGCAATTAGTGTAAAGGATTAATAGAAGGACTAAGGTAAAAGACTGGTGTAAGAGAATAGCTCTCCATGTCAGAGTAGTGAAATTTATCAGGTAACTGGGACTTTCCTCCAAGAACACATTTTCTTGGGGTGCCTGGGTGGCTCAGTTGGTTAGGTGTCTGGCTTTTGGTTTCAGTAAGATACTTGGTACAATAAGATACTTTGAGAGATACAACATTCACATAACTTTTATTACATTATATTTTTATAATTGCTCTATATTATACTTTCTAGCTTCTTGCTGTGCCTGATTTATAAATTAAACTTTATCAGAGGTATGCATGTATAGGAAACAACATTGCATATATAGGATTTGTTACTATCTTCAGTTTCAGGTATCCATACACTGCTAGAATCTTCACAGCCCATCTGGAGACCTCATGGCATGCATTTTGAATATTGATTTCACCTTTTTCTAAATTTCTCTGCTCTTGATTTTGGATTATTATTAAATAATCATGCATTATGCAAATTTGTAGTTGTATAGTACAGTATAATGTTAGTCAGAAGTTTTCAGTCTGCAGACTCATTAATTCATTTAATTGATCTTTTAAAAAACAGGTTTGGATTTTGAGGAGAGAGATGGAGAGGCACTTCAGTGTTGAGGCTGTGGAAAGAATGACTTTGTGTCCCTGACTGCTCTTTCTTATATGTTGCTGGATTTAACTTGTTAATGTTTTGTTAACATTTTTTGTGTTTGTGTTCATGGGGGAGATAATATGTATATTTTAATGTCTTCCCCTGATTTTTAAATTTTTAAATCTGATTTTTAAATAGGCATATGCTGGCCTTTCAAAATAAGTTTAGTTCTTGAAAGAGTTTACATGAAATTGGCACTAATTCTTCCTTAAATGTTTATTAGAGAATTCAACAATGAAGCCATCTGAGCTTGGAGTTTTCTTTGTGGAAGAGTTTTGAATTATGAATCTATATTTAAAACAGATACAGGGTTTTTCAATTCTAAATCTTCTTGTATCAAGTTTAGTCATTTGTGTCTTTCAAGGAATTGGTCATTTCATCTGAGTTGTCAGATTTATTTGCATAAAGTTGCTCATCATCTTCCATTATTTTTTAAAATATCTCTATGATTTATGGTGATATTCCTGTTGCATTTCTTAATTTGTGATTTCTCTTTATTCTTGATTAGTATTTTGCTTAGGGGTTTATCAGCTTTATTTTCAAAGGCCTTATTTTTGGTTTTGCTCATATTCTATATTAATCCATTTGCCTAGTTCCTCAGTGTCTCACTGAGCTTTAGTATTTCCTTTCTTCTTTGGTTTAAATTTTTTTTTTTTTTTTAAGGTTCTTAAGTTGGAAACTTAGGTAATTGTTTTTAAATCTTTTTTTCTTTTCTAATATAAACATTTAGAGCTCTAAATTCCCCATCAAGCTTTAGTTGCAATTCACAATTTGGGATATGTTGAGTTTTTATTTGGTTAAAATAGTTTCTAATTTCACTTGTGAGTTTTTTTACACATGGGTTATTTAGAAGTGTACTCTTTAATTTTCAAATGCCCAGACATTTGGAAATTTTTCCAAATATCTTTATTATTGATTTATGATTTCATTTTGTGGCTAGGGAACATATGGCTGTGTTATTTCGGTTCTTTGAAATTAACTGAGACTTCCTTTGTGACTCAGCTTCTGGTTATCTGAGTGAGTATTCCATGGGCACTTGAAACCCTTTCTGTTTCTTATTCCAGCCAGAAGAAGACAGACAAGTTGGATTGAGGGCAAAACGGCCCCTCTATTCAGGCTGAGATGTGGGAGTGATGCAGGTTGATGTGTTCACAGTGACTTTGGTGGTGTATTTTTTATGGAAGGGGGTCAGAAGGTCCCTTCTATGTATGAGTGACTACAAAACTGTCATGAAATAGGAGGCAATTTTAGTCTATCGAAGGAAGATTGAGTGCTTTAAGTGGTTCCTTTCTCAAATTGCAAGTTCACTTTTTTTTTTTAGCAACTCAGAAAATAATAGAAATATGATTTGTCCTACTGAAATTTCTTCTTTCATCAGTAGGCCTTTTATGGAATATGTGTACATATTCTAAAGATGATAATTTTATAAGTGGGTGAACTCAGACTGTTTTGTGAAATGACAGTGTATTTGCTCTGCATTTTCCTATTAAGATAAATACTGAAATTTGATGCATTGAGCCTTTTCTGTCTTAGAATATTGAAGCTGGAGTGAGGTAGAATAAAACACCTTGGGGTAGTGAGGAAAAGATTATCATCACATTCTCTTAAAGAACTTAGATCCACAAGGGACTCTATCCAATAAATAAAAGGATTTGGCAGCATAAATTTTAACTCCAAGGAATATTGACCCAACTGAAATTCACTAATCCCTAGACATTGGATTTTTAAAAAAGTACTTTCCTTTTACTGGATTGTGATAGATACAAAATCACGACAGATCACAACTGCAACCAAAAATTAGACAATTAATTCAATACTAGTAATACTAATACATTGTTCACACATGAGGGCAAAAGAGGCACTTCCATGAAAATTTGATTTCATCTATTGGCTTATTAACTAGTTGAAAGTTTTGTAATAGTTATCATATTTTTTTGAAAGCTTGCTAGGTTAAATTTTTAATTGTCTATTGACATAGTTTAATGTAATTTCCAGCCTCAGAAATTCTCACTTTCAACAGTCTGCATTCCTACGTCTGTACATTTATATGTCTAGAAGGGCAAAATTTCTAAAAGATGAGCTAATAGATTAGAGCTGATAGATGTCATAAGTATTGCACATTTTATAAGACAAATGATGTACTTTCTTTAAAAGATACTTCATGAATGATAACACTTAGGAGATAGCCCTGAGAAATTATTTTATTGAGCATTTTACTTTATTTCTGATTTAGAATAGAAAACCTATTAAAATTCTCTAAAACACAAATGGAGGGGCACCTGGGTGGCTCTGTTGGTTAAGTGTCTGTCTTGAGTTCATTCAGGTCATGACCCCAGGGTCCTGGGATTGAGCCCCACTTTGGGCTCCTTGCTTAGCAGGGAGCCTTCTTCTCCCTTTCCCCCTGCTCTCCCCCCTGCTCATCCTCTCTCTCTGTCTCAAATAAATAAATAAATAAAATCTTTAAAATAAAAAAACAAAACCCATATATGGAAAAGCCCTTGATTTTGGCAAAAGGGAGGTAAGGGAAATGTTGGGTGTTGGTTTTATCAGGAAGTGTCTTTCCTTTTTTTCCCCATCCTTCTAAGTTTAATCTCTCTCTGGGGATGGATCACAGCTGGTGTCCATATAGCCAGGAGCAAAGCACAATGATCTACTTGGTCTGCTGTCAGATTACTTTCAGGTTCCTATAAGTTAATTTGTTGTGTGTAACTTCCTTAGTGTATTTTTTTTAAGTGGGAATTATTTTGTGCATGCACTTGTTGATTTACTTTTTGTAGCAGACCCTTCTATATTAAATCAAGTTTTACTATACGAAGATGTCTAACTTCCATTTCACATGTGGAAATGGAAGCTAAACAAGTTCTCACAAGAGTTTTTTTATTCATAGCATTATATCTTTAAAAAGGGAGACTATTTTAGCCTTTTAAGGATTTATTTATGAGGATAATTGATAATGTTGCCTAATGTGAAAACCCAGAATATTACATGAAATATGACAAACTATTTTAAACATTAATGTACTATCTAAAAACTTGGAATCTTCACTGTTTCTAGGTAGTGAGAGCGAAAAGGCAAGTATTCAAGTGGTTTATATTCTGCTGGGAATAAAAATACATTACTGGAGCCTATAGTGACATTATCTGATTTGGGAGCACTTAAAAATAGGCAACAATGTGACGTATGTACTATCAACTGGTTAGCTAAGCATTAGCACAAATGATAGCGAATCATTTTAAGGTGGAGAGGCACCAGTTCTCAGTGGGAATATGGTGGTAGAGTAGGTGATCCTTAGACTTGCCTTGTCCCATGAATACAACTAGATAACTATCACATCATCCTAAATATCTCAGAAGTTGACCTGACGGCTGGCAGAACAACTCCATAACTAAAGGTAGAGAGAAGAGGCTACATCGAAGAAGAAGGTAGGAGGTATGGAAACATGATTTGAGAGAAACTGAGATTTGAGAAAAACTGATCGTGGCTGTTACCATGGAGAGGGAGCTGTGGTTGTAGAAAAGGGTGAGAGACAAGTCAGCACACAGGGGAGTACATAGGGAAAATGAATCCCCATACCAATTGGCTTGGAAAGTGAGATGGACTGAATTTTGACTTCTGGCAACCATTGAGGCTTAAAGCCTGGAGTTTTAAAGGTCAGTGCGCTAGGCTGGGATAGATCCCCAAAGGCATTATACTGCTCTTGGAGAGAAGGCAGGTAAACAGCCTGTGGATATACAGTATGAAAACTGATCTGAAAAGTTCTGTAGGGCACACATTGGGGAGGTAATTTGCTTGTTTGGAACATGTTCCAGAGAGAAAGCATTCATGGAGAGACCCTCTGGGAACAAAGGAACTGGCTGGTGCCTTTCCCCTGGCCATCAGCAGAAGTGCAGGGCTACCTACAGGGACCAGTCCAGTTCCAGTACGCCCTACCTAACTTGCTTACACCAAACCCTGTTCTTTCTCACTTCCTATGCTCTGGTAGAACAACCCTTCCCTATTTCACTTGCCTCAGTCCCAGTGCAGTGGTACCCCCTCCCCCAGAAGATTGGACCAAACCCTGGCTTACATTGCATCTTTCCACTCAACAGTGTTACAGAGCCTCAGTTTGGCAGCAGTGGCAACTGTGCCATTTCACAAGCAGAGCAGAGCATACTTAGTTAAAACGTGCCACATTCAGGCCAGGGATCAAATACTGCCCACAACAGGTAAAGAGATCCACTGCAGATGATTGCCTTACAGGATAAGGCAGCCAGAACAAAACAGAACACTTGCAGCACACTTCAGAGACACTCCAGAAGTGCCAGGCACTCCCCAGGAATAGGGCACACTACACAGCAGGGCATTATAGACCTCTTCTTCATAAGGCCATTTCCCTCAAGATGTAGCTGACCTTCCTAACTCACAGAAACAGGCACAGATACGTAAACAAAGTGAGAAGACAGAGAAGTTTACCCCAAATGAAAAAACAGGAACAGCCCTGGCCAGAGATCTAAGTATAACAGATATAAATAATATGTCTGATACAGTATTTAAAACAGTGATCATAAGGATACTCACTGGTCTTGAGAAAAAAAAGTAGAAGACATGAGTGAGACCCTTACCACAGAAATAAGGAATAACCTAGAGATAAAGGGTTTAATAAATGAAATGAGAAAGACATTTGATGGAATGTACAGCAGGCTGGAAGGAGAGGAACTAGTTAATGACCAAAGAAGAGTAATAGAAAGAAATCAAGGTTAGGAAGAGAGAAAAAATTATGCAAAACAAGAATAGGCTTAAGGAACTTGAAGAAATATTAGCTGAAAACTTCGCTAATCTGGGGAAGGAACCAGATATCCAGATCCAGGAGGCACAGAGAACCCCCAACCAAATCAACAAAAGTAGATCTACACCAGGACATCTTGTAATTAAATTGGTAAAATATAGTGATAAAGCAAAAATTTTAAAAGCAGCAAGACAAGAGACAGTAACATACAAGGGAAAGCTCACAAGGCTAGCAGGGGATTTTTCAGCAGAAATTTTCCAAGCTGGAAGGGAGTCACATGATCTATTCAAAGAACTGAAGGGGAAAAATCTACAGCCAAGAATTTTCTTTCCATCAAGGATATCATTTAGAGGAGAAGGAGAGAAAAAGTTGGCCAGATAAACAAAAGCTAAAGGAGTTCATGACATTAAACTAGCCCTGCAAGAAATATTAGAGGGGACTCTGAGTGGAAAGGAGATATCAAAAGTGGTAGTATAGAGGTAGAAAACACAAAAGGAGTAACAATGAAGATTTCCTTAAAAATATCAGTCAAGGAACTCATAAGATAAAATGATGTAAAATAAGACAACATATACTTAAGACATGGGGAGGAGAGGAGAAAGGATTGGACTCAAACTTAAACAGTCATCAACTTAATATGGACTGCTATATGCAGAAGAGGTTATATATAAACCTAATGGTAACTATATATCAAAACCACTAATAAATATGCAAAAAATAAAAGAAAGAAATACAAATATATCACTAAAGAAAATCAGCAAACCATGAGAGAGAGAGAGACAAACGATTAGAGAAAATATTTAGAAACAATCACAAAACAAATAATGAAATGATAATACATTTCTGTCAGTAAATACTTTGAATTTAAATGGATTAACTGTGCTAGTCAAAAGTCATAGGGTGACAAAAATGGATGAAAAAACAAGACCCATCTATATGCTGCCTACAAGAGACTCATTTTAGACTTAAAGACACCTGCAGATTGAAAGTGAGGGAATGGAGAAATACCCATCATGCAAATGAATGTCAGCAGAAAGCCAGAGTAACAGTACTTACATCAGACAAAGTGGACTTTGAAACAAAGATGGTTACAAGAGACAAAGAAGGACACTATATTATAATAAAGGGACACTCCAACAAGAAAATATAACAGTTGTAAATATTTAGGCACCCAACATTGGAGCACTAGAATGCATCAAACAGTTAATAAAAAATATAAAGGAACTAAATGATAATTGTACAATAATAGAAGGGAACTTTAATATCCCAAATATATAAATGGACAGATCATCTGAACAGAAAATCAACAAGGAAATAATGGCATTGGATGATACAATGGAAGAGGTGTATTTATTTATTTATTACTATTTTTAAAGATTTTATTTATTGGAGAGAAAGTGCACAGATGTACATGAGTGTGGGGGAGAGGGAGTGGAAGAGGGAGAAGCAGACTCCCTGCTGAGCAGGGAGCCCAGTGCGGGACTTGATCCCATGACACTGGGATCATGACTTGAGCCTAAGGCAGATGCCTAACCAGCTGAGCTATCCCAGTGGTGTTTCCCTCCACCCCCCCCCCCACGTCTAACCTCTTTTAAAGACGAAGAGGTGTTTTTAACAGATATATTCAGAACATTCCATCCTAACAGCAGAATACACATTTTTTTTTTCAAGTGCAGACAGAACATTCTCTAGCATAGATCACATATTAGCTTATAAAACCTCAAAAAATCAAGAAGATTGAAGTCATATGATGCATCTTTTCTGACCACAATGTTATGGATTTGGGAGTCAATCGCAAAAAATTTGGGAAGACCAGACATAAATGGAGGATAAATAACATGCTACTAAAGAATGAATGGGTCAACCAGGAAATCACAGAAGAAATAAAAAAGCACATGAAAACAAATGAAAATGAAAACACAATGGTTCAAAACCTTTGGAACACAAGAAAAATGGTTTTAAGAGGGAAGTTATAGGGTGCCTGGGTGGCTCAGTGGGTTAAGTCGCTGCCTTCAGCTCAGGTCATGATCTCAGGGTCCTGGGATCGAGTCCCGCATCGGGCTCTCTGCTCAGCAGGGAGCCTGCTTCCCTCTCTCCCTCTCTGCCTGCCTCTCCATCTACTTGTGATTTCTCTGTCAATAAATACACAAAATCTTTAAAAAAAAAAAAAAAAGAGGGAAGTTATAGCAATACAAGCCTACCTCAACAAGTAAGAAAAATCTCAAATAAACAACTTAACCTTACCCCTAAACAAAACCTAAAACCAACAGAAGAAAGGAAGTAGTAAAGATTAGAGCAGAAATAAAATGATATGGAAACTAATAAAAGCAAGAGAATGGATCAATAAAACCAGGAGCTGGACCTTTGAAAAAATGAATAAAATTGATGGTAAACCTCTAGCCAGACTTAGCAAGAAAAAAAAGAGAAACGACTCAATCACAAATGAGAAACAACTAATACCACAGAAATATGAATAATTGGAAAAAATATTATGAAAAACGATACGCCAACAAATTGGACAATGTGGAAGAAATGGATAAATTCCTAGATACATATAACCCACCAAAACTGAAACAGGAAGAAATATAGAGTTTAATCAGACTGATAACCATCAAAGCTATGAGTCCGTAATAATAAAACTCTCAAAAATAAAAATCTAGGACCAGATCACAGGCAAATTCTGTCAAACTTTTGAAGGAGCATTCTTACCTGTTCCAAAAAATAGACAAAGAAGGAAAAAAAAAAGCTTCCAGATTTATTCTATGAGACCAGGATTACCCTAATATCAAAATGTGTTAAAGACACCACTAAAAAAGAGAACTACAGGTCAATGTCCCTGATGAGAAAATAGGTACAAAAATTCTCAACAAAATACCAGCAAACTGAATCCAACAATACATTAAAGCCATTAACCATGATTAAGTGTGATTTATTCCTGGGTTGCCAGGGTGGTCAGTATTCACAAATCAATCAAGCTGATAATATCACATCAATAAGAGAAAGGATAAGGGTCATTCAGTTATTTCAGTAGATGCAGAAAAAGCACAGTACATCCATTCATAATAAAAAGCCTCAACAGAGTAGGTTTAGAGGGAATATGCCTCAACATAATAAAGGCCAAATATGACAAACCAACAGCTAACATCATCCTTAATGGGGCAGAAACAGAGAGCTTTTGCCCTAAGGTCAGAAACAAGTCAAGGATGTCTATTCACCACTTTCATTTTACTGGAAGTCCTAGTTACAGTAGTCAGACAACAAAAGGAGATAAAAGGAATCCAGATTTATAGGGAAGAATTAAAACTTCCACTATTTGCAGATGACATGGTACTATATATAGAAAATCCAAAAGATTCCACTAAAAAACTTCTAGAACTGGTAAACGAATTCAGCAAAATCACAGGACACAAAATCAATGTATAGAAAGCTGTTGTATTTCTATACACCGATAATGAAATAGCAGAAAGAGAAATTAAGAAAACAGTCCTGGGGTGCCTGGGTGGCTCAGTTGGTTAAGCATCTGGCTTTTGCTCAGGTCCCAAAGTCCTGGGATCAAGCCTGGCATCTGACTCCTTGCTAAGTGGGGATCCTGCTTCTCTCTCTCTTTCTCTGCCTGCTGCACTCCCCCTGCTTGTGCTTTCTCTCTCTCAGATAAATAAAATCTTAAAAAACAAACAAACAAACCAGTCCCATTTATAGTTGCACCAAAATCCATAAGATACCTAGGAATAAACCTATCTAAAATGGTGAAAGATCTGTACTCTGAAAACTATAAAACAGTGATGAGAGAAATTGAAGAAGACACAAAGAAATGGAAAGACATTCCATGCCTATAGATGGAAGAACAAATATTGTGAAAAATTCCTCTACTATCCAAAGCAGTCTCCAGATTTAATGCAATCCCCGTCAAAATACCAACAGCATTTTCCACAGAACTAGTCCTATAATTTGTATGGAGCCACAAAAGACCCCAGATAGTCAAAGCAGTCTTGAAAGAGAAAAACAAAGCTGGAGGTATCACCATTCCTTCTCCAAGTTATATTACAAAGCTGTAGTAATCAAAACAGTATGGTCCTGGCACGAAAATAGACACATGGAGAACCCAGAAATAAACCCACAACTATATGGTCAAATAATCTTTGACAAAGCAGGAAAGAATATCCAGTGGGAAGAGATAATCTTTTCAATGGTATTGGGAAAACTGGGCCTTTTTTTTTTTTTTTTAACATCATACATGAAGAAAAAAAAGAAAAAAAGATTTGGGGCACCTGGGTGGCTCAGTTGTTAAGCGTCTGCCTTTGGCTCAGGTCATGATCCCAGGGTCCTGGGACTGAGCTGCACATCAGGCTCCCTGCTTGGTGGGAAGCTTGCATTCCCTCTCCCCCTGCTTGTGTTCCTGCTCTTGTTGTCTCTCTCTGTCAAATAAGTAAGTAAAATCTAAAAGAAAATAGATTAAAGGCCTAGATGTGAGACCTGAAACTGTAAAAATCCTAGAAGAGAACACAGGCAGTAATTTCTTTGATATAGGCCATAGCAACTTTTTTCTAGGTATGTGTCCTAAGTCAGAGGAGATAAAAGCAAAAATAAACTATTGGGACTAGATCTAAAATAAAAAGGTTCTGCACAGTGAAGGAAACAGTAAGCAAAACTAAAAGGCAACCTATGTAATGGGAAAAGATATTTGCAAATGATACCCAATAAAGTGTCAGTATCCAAAATAGATAAAGAACTTACACAACTCTACATCCAAAAAACAATCCAATTAAGAAATGGTCAGAAGACACAGCCATTTCTCCCAAGAAATCCAGATGGCAAACAGACACATGAAAAGTTGTTCATCACTGACCTTCAGGGAGATGCAAATCAAGACTACAGTGAGATACCATGTCACCTCTGTTAGAACGACTAAAGTCAACAACACCAGAAATAACAAGTATTGGAGAGAATTTGGAGCAAAAGGAACCCTTGTGCACTGTTGGTGGGAATGAAAACTGGTGTAGCCACTGTGGAAAACAGTATGGAGTTTCCTCAAACACTGAAAAATAGAACTACCTTCCAATCTAGTAACTGCACTACTGGGTATTTACCTAAAGAATATAAAAGAATATAAAACACTAACATGAAGGGTACATGCACCCCTATGTTTACAGCAGCATTATTTAGCCAAATTATGGAAACAGTCCCAAGTGTCCATCAGCTGATGAATGGATAAAGATATAGTCTGTATACACAATGGGATATTACTGAACCATAAAAAAAGGATGAAATCTTGCCATTTGCAAGACATGGACGACATGGATGGAGCTAGAGAGCATACTGTCCACTGAAATAGACAGAGGAGGACAGCATATGATTTCACTCATATGTGGAATTAAGAAACAAATGAGCAAAGGGAAGAAAGATAAATCAAGAAACAGACTCTTAACTATAGAGAACAAACTGATGGTTTCCAGAGGGGAGGTGGGGGGGATGGGGGAGTGCCAGGTGCTGTGTGGGAATGTTCCATTTCTGTATTGTACACTTGAAACTAATACAACACTATTAAAAAGTGGAGAGGCACCTTTAGGTGCATATTTTCCATTCATTTAATATTTATCTTTTAGGTTGTGTTTCAGGGTTGAAGAGAATTTTGCTGCTTTTATTCGTGACGTGCTCTATGCCATTACCATCTTGGAAATACTTAAGACAGGGGGTCAGTTGGCTGCTGATGCGACTTTTTCTAATTGGTGAAAACGTTCAGAAATCACAGTGTCAGAGTCTTTTAGAAGTTTTATTTGTTGCATTTTAATGCACGGGTTTCCTAAAGCATATTTGTATGTACTTAAAGTAGTACGTACGTATTTGAGAACTGAAGTTTTTCTAAAAACTGTTTTATTAATTAATAAAAGTTCTTGACCTAGGATGATGGAGAATGGAGGGCTTTTGTCCTGCTTTGCTCACACAGCATCCATCATACGCACTAGTAAGGTTCAAAACACTTAGATTCTAATAAAAGAGACTGAATAAACTTGGTCTTTGATCTGGAATCCATTGCAAGGGTCTTATGTCATCTCAGTGTTCACATTGCTGAACATTTCTTGTTAGATATTAGGCCCGCAGGCTGGACCCAATAAATGGCAGTGAAAGAGTGTGGACAGAATGGACGGAGTGGCATGTGCGTGGGGGTGGGGGTGGGTTGAATACTTTCGTTACACACAATAGGGAAACCCACTTTTAATTCTCAAACAAGAGAGTGTTTAATAACAGGGCTGGAGGAATTTTATTCTGGCAACAGTGCATAGGATCTGGAATAGAGAAAGAAGAGACCAGGGACAGAAAGAAAATCTAAAAGGCTTCAAAGTGCTCGTAAATCATCAGACTTAGAAACTTGGATAGTTATTGATTATAAAAACAGCAGTCTCGTTGCTGTGGTCAGATTTGCTTCAGTTAAATGAATTTCACCCTCTTTAGGAAGTGCAGGGTGGTAGTTCTTTGCACTTTCAAGCTTAAGCTATCTGGGAGGAAGGACCTGCTTGGGGTCCCCTGGGGCTTACCTTGCCTGCAGAGGGAGGTGGTTTGGACAGCAGATGGATGCTGTCCATCATAACCAGCCTGAGCAAATGGGAAGATGCCACATAAAACATGAGAGTGTGCAGCTTTTTTCCCAAGACCTGGAGCTTCTGGGCAGGAGTGAGCTCACACGCTCGCACGCCTGCAGCAGCTGGTCCTTCGATGTGGTTTTGGCTCTCCACCATGTGGGAACCCACCCATCCCGCCCCTTTCATTTATTCCCATTTCCCGTAGGCATGTGAGCTTGGGACTTGTGCACTGAAGTATTTAAAACTTGACTTCTTGGAATGATGGCATAGCCCACCACAGTGTGTGAAGTGGGAATGGATGGTCTGGTTTTTGCGGGCTCAAAGGATAATATATAATGTTAAGGGTAGTGGGGTTGGGAGATCTTGTATTGCCCCTTTCTTATTACAGATGGGGAAATGGTCAAAGCTCCGAATGGCTTGAGCTCACACAACTAGGTATTGGCAACGCGGGGACTAGAGTTGATTTCCAGTCTGCAGAAACTAGTGGACGGCTGCCAGCCACCGAGGGCTCAGACACACTGTGTGGTTGTAGAAGTCCCTCTTAGGTCCATGCCCAGGGAGGAGGGTGTAAAGACATAATGCTAGCCTTTCCACTACATGTAAGAGAGAAAGGCTTTTGTTTTAGGAAACCACTAACTCCAGAGTATAAAAATAATCCCGAGAGGTATAGAAGTTTAGGAAGTTGTACTGCATCTGTCTCATTTCTGAACAGTTGACTGTTGATGGATATATTTAGGGAGAATTCCATGAGGTGCTAATGGGTTACCTATACTGACCCTTAAACCTGGGAAGAACTTTGACCAAATCTCAGTCCAGAGAAATTTATGCTCGCATACTGCACTTAGCTGCTGCATGGCTGAGAACAAAGTTGTTGTTGTTGTTTTAAAAACAACACAAAACAAACCATGAGCGTACTCACTCAAGATAGAGTCAGTCTCCATCAGGCACATTATATTTTAGGTGTACTGGAGAACTGGCCCATTCGCAGAGCGACATGATACTGAGTGACGACCCTGGTGTGAGTGGTGGTGTTCCCAGGGCTAGTTGCACATTAGTGTTACTTTGGTTTTTCAATTGCTTCCTCTGGGTTAGGGTGGGTGAGCGGTAGCTAGTTAAGAAAGCTGTCTAGGTGTTTCTGATGAATCAAGATTGAGAACCGCTGGTGTTTCCTGCAGCTCCCTTTGAGACAGACTGACACTAGGTACTTGTGCCTCTCCGAGAGCAGGCTTTACAGTGTGTTATTAGCCTACATGGTTGGGGGAGGGACTCTTTTTTTTTTTTTTTTTTTTAATTCTGGCCAATAATAATAGTAACTAATACTGAGCAGTAACTAAGTGTCTTGAGCTGTTTTAACTGCTTTAAATGTTTTAATTCATTTAATCCTTTTATCTCTGTGAGTTGGGTGCTCCTGTTACTCAGATTTCTTGGATAAGGAAACTGAGGCAGAGAGAGGTTAGGTCATTTGCTCTCGTGAGGTCCAGGTCTTCTTCTGAGCCCTATACCTTGTGCCAAAGGGGCTCATGTTTCCTTTGTATTTATGATTACAAGCCTTATAGCTCAAGAAGCGGATCATAAAGGTGTTGGCCTTATACTGCCTGCGTGTTCACGGGCAGCCTTTTTCCCCTGGATTACGGCATTCAGTAGACCACGGATATGTAGTTCTCATGGGAACCTCTGCCGCCACTGGTCATACAGCAAGGCTGATTGATCCCCAGAGCTCTTCCCCACCCCTGCCACCCACCTTCTGGTATTTTGTCTTAAGGATCAATAACACAGCATAGCAGTAAAGAGGAAAAGAAATACCTTAGGTCTGGTCAGTTTTCTGATTTATGGCCCATTTAGTATTTTTACTCGTATGTCCTGGGGCCCTGTGTGCTGTGTTTACTGTGGTGATAATAAAATTATTTTAAATAATTTATTGAGATCAGGAACAGGGCAGTTTGCTAGTGAAAAATTGAAATATAGGCAGTAAAGTTGGAAATTTGCTAACAAATAGAATTATTTTACTAGCAAATCTAGAAATGTACGAGGCTTTGGAAAAAAGTAGTCATGAAGGAGAAGTGAAGGGAAATAAGCAGTAGTACTGTGCCCACCATTACAAAAGAGTAGATGCTCATACAGGCTTTTAAAAAATGGGCATGGTTTAGGGGCACCTGGGTGGCTCAGGTGGTTAAGCCTCCAACACTTGATTTCAGTTCAGGTCATAATCCCAGGGTCATGAGGTTAAGTCCTGCCTTTGGCTCTGTGCTGGGCATGGAGCCTATTTAAGGTTCTCTCTCCCTCGGCCTCCCCTCCCCCAGCTCTCTCTTTCTCTTTCTCTCTTAAAAAAGAAAAAAAATTGGGGGTGGTGCCTGGGTGGCTTCGTCAGTTAAGCGTCTGATTCTTGATTTCGGTTCATGTCATGATCTTAGTGTTGTGAGATCGAGCCCTGCTTTGGGCTCTGTTCTGGGTATGGAGTCTGCTTAAGATTCTCTCTCCCTTTGTCCCCACCTCCCAAATAAAATAAATAAAAATGGGCATGATTTGGAAGGCCATATTAATTGCCTGGAGAAAGGCATAGATCATGATGCAGTGTTCAGTTGCACTGCATTGCGTGCCAACCCCCCCCCCAAGCGTTTTAGGTAGAGAAATGTTTTAAGCAATATAAGATTAGTTTTTTTTTTTCAACTATGTTAACTCTTTGAGCCAGCCCATGCTAATTGAGCTTACTCTGCTTTTTAAATTAAATTTAATTTAATAAAGAGAGAGAGAGAGAGATCACAAGTAGGCAGGGAGGCAGGCAGAGAGAGGGGGGGGGGGAAGCAGGCTCCCTGCTGAGCAGAGAGCCTGATGTGGGGCTTGATCCCAGGACCCTGAGATCATGACCTGAGCTGAAGGCAGAGGCTTAACCCACTGAGCCACCCAGGTGCCCCAATATAAGATTAGTTTTGCGGCATTCTCAGATCGCCTATTTATTTTCTTATGAACATGATTTTTTCTGATTTTGGATTAAACTGTCCCCATGCTGACTGTGAAGTTTCCATTAAGACGCATTTTTGCCTTGATGGGATGAACTGTTTCCATCCCGGGAGAACAGGGAACCTCTGTGCTCATAGAGTGCTCTCTGCTGGCAGTTTTGGATTTTAATAGTAGTCACAGACCCATCACCAAGTACAGAAGTGGGAAACATGAACTTGAGAGTCAGAGGAGCTCTAAAGCCTGGCTCCCAGCTCGGCACCCCTCTGCTGTGGGAATTAGAGCATAAGACAGCCCCTGTGGAAGAAGCCAGCCCCCATTCTTGGCTGAGTTGCCAAGCCCAAGGCCCTTCAGTGCCCCTGCTGCATCACTGTGATCAATGCTTGAGCATATTTTAAAACAATGTACAAGGATAATGCAAAATTTATGAGGTGGTTAGGTTTTTTCCCCTAAGCAGGGAACTAGCTGTGGAAAAGAGGGAATTTAAAAGTTTTCTGCCATAATAAAGCTGGGATTAATTACTCTGATCTGATTAATACCTATTAAATTTGGGTTTTTAAAAGATTGAGATATACAGTAATCTAACTGAAAGGAGTTTATAATTTTATCTGTGACAAACACCGACTTAAAAATTTGAGGAGTCATGAAGGTACAGTGTTCCTTTAAAGGGGAACCGTCCCCCACCCCCAGCATAAGCACAATGACTTTGCTGGAGTGTGTGTGTGTGTGTGTGTGTGTGTTTCAGCTATAATTGATTACTTTTCATCTTCAGGTTTCATTCCCTTCTTCAAGTCAATATATGCATTTGGCAAATGGGGATATTAACACACTCTTCTCAGGTTTTAAAGACAATTCTGTGTTCCAGAAGGGGGTTTTAAAAATGCTATGCTCTATCCCAAATACAGAGGCAAACAATGTGGAGTTAAATGTTTTTGAGACTGAGGCCTTAAACCGCATTGAGAGCTTGGGCAACAGACTCATGCAGTGAGCGTGCACAGAAGCGTGAGGTTTTCTGTGTCCCGACGTGAGCAGGGAGGTGGAATGACCACAGGGGCACCATGTTGAAATACCAAGTCCAAGTTATCCTGCTCTCACTTGAGAGTAAGCAGCCAGGCCTGTTCTTCAGCCGTCACAAGTCATTGCACTTCCGGGGATGTTTCCTCTGATTGTAGTTTGCAGTGACCCTGGGCGAAATCACTGAGCCAGTTGACTATTAAAACTGGGAGTAGGTACACTGTAATTTGTGTGCTGGGTAGATGATGTCCAGTGGAAAGTGCAAGGCTGGATGACAGGATGGTGGTGGCTGGGATCTCATTTGTTACTATTTGGAAAATAATACAGCCGATGTTTTTCTCGGCTGTGGACAACGGGCACTCCCTGGGACAGCCCCTCCTCACAGTCTCCTCTTCTCGGTCCAGCTTGGAGCATTCGTGGGGTGCCTGCTGCTGTGATGGGGGTGGAGGAAAAGGGTCAGATTCTTTCACTGTCCTCCCTCCCGGTCCCGCAGATCTGCCGTGCTGGTGAAGCATTCCTGGAGTATTAGCCGCTCTTCTTTTCATGTTGTTTACTTTATACTCTGTTCTTTCCACGTTTGCCGGAGCCTTTTCAAAGGCAGCATGGAGATACAGGAAAGAAATAACTTAATTTGAAGATTAGAATTCTGTTATTCTTACAATGCAATCATCTTAACTCTGGAATTGGTTTCTTGTGGTTGCCATTGGCCTTTGTAAAGGGTATGATGTTGCCTAAGATTTATATACAATCAAATCAACTCTGCTTCAGTATCATACTCATTTAGGTAAACTTATTCAGCGGTACTTAGACTACTTGGTGTAGATTTAGAATTAACTAATCAGCCACCTCGAGATACTTCTATTGCCTTTCTGGTATTATGCCGCACAGTTTTATGAAATGCCCTCTAATTAGTCTGAAAGTGTTTTCTTTTACTTCCAAGGCAAGTTATTTAAATTATGACAGATTTTTGCCTTGCTAAATAATTAGAAACATTCCTATGACTTTAGTGGTATATACTTACAGATCTATACGTTTTATTTCAGGTGAATTGAGAAAAATTCTTGGCATAATACAAAATGGTATTATCTCCAAGGCAGTTTTTTTTTTTCCTTTCAAAGTAAGAAAAAAAAAAAAAAAACCAAACAAACAGCCCATGAGTGTCAGCCATCCACATGATTTATTTACTCAAGGGAGAAGTTTTCTAGCACACCTTGCACCATGAACTGAAATTTTGGTGCCAGCCCTTGTTTGCATGTCTATCTAAGGCTAAGATAAGTTTTTGCAGGAATGTCAGCTGACTGTGAGACAGACCCATACAAGAATGAAACTGGAGGCTTTGCAGTAAAATAAATACTCACTTGGACCATATGGGCTTTGCTTCTCTTTTGGCACCATAAGCTTTCAGTAAATATGGGCCCTGGTATTATATTTCACATATGTGGATGTGCTAAATGTATGCTAATTAAATCCTATATGTGATATTCATTACTTAACTATGATGTGAAAATTGAAAGTCTTGAATTTGACATTAAATTCTTGGTCCAAATCTCAGATTGGCCTGAAACGTTAGTGGTGAGAAGGTAAGAAGGGCCTGATTACTGGACCTAAAAAGGTGGGTTGTTTCTCTTGCACCTGTATGAACACATTGGTGGCTTCAGCTGTCAAACGAGTTTTGTGTTTTCCTTGTCTGGTCTTGTTGACCTGCTATTTATTTTAGTCTTTTGATAAACAGAAGAAGCTTCTCCAGTACTCGGAGGGAATGTTTGAAGGAACTGTTGCTGTGAGGAATGAGAATTCATCCAGGAAGGATCTAACTTTAAAAAATGCAGAGATGGGAGGAGATTGTAGGATCACAGAAATCCTTAAAATTTTAGAATTAAAAAATTTGGGATCTTTTGAAATGCTTTTTTCTCTTCAAATCTCAAGTTGTAGGTTCACATTTGCTGCTTCTCTTGGTAATATATCACCATTTAAAAAAATTACATTGCTTTAATAGTTGTTTAGTACATGACGCTGGAGGTGACATCAAGTTTGGGGCTCAAGCGAGCCATCTCTCTGTGGGTCTGAAAAGTCTCTGCAGTGGCCCAGCCCTGGTAGGGATCTCGTGGGGCCAGCTGGGCTCAGGATTCCCAGTCCCAGGGGAAAAGAAGAAAGTAAAAGACAAGTGTTGACTGTTGATGTCATGTCCAGGCCTCATTCCCATTGCTCAAACATGCCACGTATGTTTTGGCCTTCCCACCTTTGTCTTAAGATTTATCCTGATTGAAATGAAATAATTCCTTCATGAAGGGTTCTTTGTCTTCAGTGTTTTCTGAATTTTTGTAATTCCTGTACTACTTGGTTGGCATTTAATTTTGATAATTGGGTATTGTTAGTGAACTTTCCACATACCTATGGCTTGCCTCCCCAAATTGATATTAAAGTCTTGGAGAACAGGGACATTACCACAGACTTGGCTGTACCCTCTTTATTCCAAAATGCAACCACTTCGAGACTGAATGTTAAGTTCTTAATTGATGGGTGGTATGTAACATGCCTTCCCTATTATCCCCAGTGGCTGTTTAAGTCTGTGGTTGGTGTAGAAACGCTTTCAGTCACAGGGAGCCTCCATGTGGGTATCTTTCCGTGTCCTTGACCAGTCCCACGGCAGGACTCTTCCGTGGTCTGGATGGGCCTGTGGCTTTGCTCCCCGCAGCATGCCGTGTTAGTCTGGGTGGCTCAGAGTTGTGGTTCCCGCACTGTTGGGAAGCTGTTCCAGGAGGATGGGATCTGTGGGGCTTAGTACTCTGCTGCTTCAAGGACACGCATTTATAAACATGTCTGACGGAGAATGTTGTAGGGAAGGTTAGGGAGTTTTAATTCTGTGAGTTGTTTTCAATATCAGGTGATGGTGGTCATGGGAATGGTTATCCTATATCCGCTCAGGGAAGGAAAGCTGCTCTGAGTGTGTTTGGTTCTGACACAGCGCCACAGACTGGGTGAGCAAGAGGCGAACCTCAGGGATAACTCGTCCCTTTGCTTTTACACACGAGATCTCGGGTGCCCACAAAGAGGAAGTGACTTGTGCAATGCAGTCCACTTAGCCTGTCAAGCCGTTTTATTGCCCTTCTTTGTGGCCGCGGATAGACCGGATATGTGCCCGCTCAATGGCTTCGTCCTCAAACCTGGCGTTCTCATGGCAGCCGCTCTGCATCCTCAGAGTTTCAGCCGCCTGCTCCGTGTCTGCTTGTCGTCCCCCCACGTTGGTCTGAGACGTTTATCTGGACAGCTCTCATTGTTGGAGGTAGTCCATTTCACACTTTAATTACTACTTGTGTAATTGTGTTTTGCCCTAGTTTCCATAGAGCTAATTTGTTTCTTTGCTTCTATGCAGGATTTTTTTTTTTTTTTTTAAAATCAGGAACTCTACTTTTAAGTATGCTACAGAATAGCGATTAGACAGATGAGCTGTGTGACGTTAACCCCTTATCCACAGGGGACGAGATCCAAGACCTCCAGGGGATGCCCGAAACCTCAGGCGGTACTGAGCTACACTAGGTTTTCCCTATACATGGATTCCTGTAATACAGTTTAATTTATGAATTAGAGGCACAGTAAAAGTTAACAGCAATAACTAATAATAAAATGGAATAATTTATTTAACAGTATACCGTCAGAAAAATTCTGTGGATGTGGTCTCTCTCTCTTTCTCAAAATACCTCCTTGGACTGTCCTCACCTTTCCTGTGATGATGTGAGATCATAAAATGCCTCTGAGATGACATGAAGTGAGGTGAGTGACATGGGTGTTTTGATGTCACGTTGGGCTAATTCTAACCTGACAGTATATCAGAAAGAGGATCATCTGCTTTTGGATTGTGGTTGATGGCGGTATCTGAAACCATGGAAAGGGAAACTGTAGGGGGACAACTTATTAGTGCTTGCTGTTTTCTTTCTTAGTGCTTGGATTGTGCATTTTTTTTTTTTCTCTTAGATGGTATGTATCAGATGTTACCATAATTTTTTAAGAGGAATAAATTGAAGGCACAAGTACCTAACTTTCAAATACCTCATAAGGAAAAAACTTTATAAACTACATAAGGACAGAAAACTAACCATGTATTTAAGGAAACTAAGAAATTATATGACATTAATATAATCTCCTTTACATATATTTCAAAGGTATCTTGGACTCCTTATTTAAAAACTCCCCCATTTCAGTTGTATTTGAAATGGACCAGATGGGCCCAGATAAGGTCTTGAGTCCTTAGGGTTTTCCTGGCAAAACCTAAGTGCCAACATATTTTCAAATAAACACGTTAGTAAAGAGATGCAGATGGGTCCTTGGTTTGAGATAACTAGTAACATGTATCAGTGAAGGTTCTGGGGTGGGAGGGTTGTGTTTAAGAGAGAGTCCCCTATTGTTTTGTATGCTAGACTAGAGATTCTAGGAGGGTAGGGAACATTTACTGCTGTAACTCCTGTACCTAGTTCAGTGCCTGCCATATAATAGATGCTCCATAAATACTTGAATGAGTGGATGACATCCACAGATTCAGTACGGTGGTAAATTATAAAACATGCACATCTATGAGACATTGCGTACTGTGGAGGGATAGGGCAGAAGATGAAGTGGGCTTGGAGACTGATGTTGCGAAGAGATATTAGCCAGAATTTGAAATTTGAGTAAGGTTTACACAAGTGAGGAGATGGTATGGCTTTCTAGGATGGTACAAATGAGCTGTATCAAGTTTGAGTGACCAGGAAGTCCCATGGGCTGACTAGCTTCTATCTTGGGATTTGAGGGGTGTGTGTGTGTGTGTATGTGTGTGTGTGTGTGTGTGTAAATACCCTTTGTCTGTCTGTATTGCTCCCTTCTGTACTGAAAATCTTTCCTAAAAGCTGACACACGTTCCTCACCTCCATCGCCTGCAGAGATGTCCGTGGTAATAAGAGTCAAGAGCATCTTTGGTCTTGGGCAAATCTTTTGAAGATACCATCATGGATCCCTCCCTTGACTGATGATAGGGGAATCCTGGGAGGAGAAGGAAGCCCCACCTCTGACATCAGCAGTCCTGAGGAGACACTGGGAATCGGCCCCTCCACCCTCCCAAGTGGCTGTGGTCTGAGCACGTTCTGAGTGCTGTGGTCTGGCGTCCATTGCCTTGGGGGCCATACTTGTGATGTTGTGGTGCTGTGCAGCTCTGACCCAGACCCCACACAGTGTGGGGTGTGCTGGCCTGGAGTGCAGGGGCCACAGGGCACAGCTGGGTAACTGTTTGTCTTGCCTTCCGAGGAGGAGATTGAAGGTAGGTGCAAGTTCGCTGTCAAAATTCAGTTTCCGTAGAGTCTGCTCTCCTTTATTTGCTGGGGACTGTTTCTTCTGAGTCACTCCTGTTTAGTGCTGCCAGACGTGAGGAATTAGTCATGTACCTTAAAGTGATTTGAGATAATTTCTTTAAGAAAAACGGGGCGGTGGCTTTTGGGTTAAGTAATATGAGGGGCTCATGGAGAGCTGCTTCAGGGTCAAGTTTTTGTTTTATAGAATTCTGAGCTACTGAGAGTTACCATGTTGCCGTGAGGCTTTCTTTCTAGGTTAGAGAAATTCTGGTCTGAGTCAGTCTCTCTTGTTTGCTGGTTGGATAGTAAATACACGAGGGTAGGTTTTTCCTTTTGTTAGGCTGGGTGAGTGACCTTAAGTTTTTTTTAGGTTGGTTATTTCTTTTGTAAACACTAAAAAAAATTGACATTTTCAATTAGCTTTAAAAGCTCTCACACTGTATAGTGTTGTCATTAATTGCACATGTGTTGTGGGCCACTGTGGTTGTCACATAGTGGGTCTCCACCTTGAGGTATCCTAGGCCCTATTTTAATGTTTATGGATTTTTTTTTTTTTTTTGCAGTTTTTATTTTAGGACTGCCTGGTGCATGACTGACTTCTTAAATCTGTATATTTTTGATAGGTAACACGGTATGAAGCACTACTTTCTAGTATCGAAGAGAGTCAGGTGTATTAACTGGTGGGGGATACAGTTTTTTTCATTATTCATTTCTTCTATTCTAAGAAAAAGAGAAAGAAAAGAGGACTTGAGGGGCACCTGAGTGCCCTCAACTGAGTAACCTCAGTTGCTTAAACATCCCACTCTTAGTTTTGGCTCAGGTTGTGATCTCATGGGTTGTGGGATCAAGCCCTGCATGGGGCTCTGTGCTCAGTGAGAAGTCTGCTTGAGACTCTCCCTCCTGCTCTGCTTTCCCTGCACATGTTCTCTTTGTCTCAAATAAACAAATATATCTTTAAAAAATAAGAAGAAGAAAAGAGAATTTTATTTTGGTCAAGTTTTCCCTTCCGGATTTGTGCCCCTGACGAACCTATTTGATCCTTCTCAAGAGACAATTGTGCAAAAAAGGGCAAGCAGGTATTTAAAAGTCGGAGTAATATTTGAGCTCTCTTTCCCCTTCAGCTTTAATTACATGTGTGGTAGCTCAAGCAAGTTTCCTGTTCTTTTTTTTTCAAATTTTATTTATTTATGTGACAGATCACAAGTAGGCAGAGAGGCAGGCAGAGAGAGAGGAAGGGAAGCAGGCCCCCTGCGGAGCAGAGAGCCCGATGTGGGACTCGATCCCAGGACCCTGAGATCATGACCTGAGCCGAAGGCAGCAGCTTTAACCCACTGAGCCACCCAGACACCCCACGTTTCCTGTTCTTTAGTCCTCTCATCACCAGGAAGTGCTCAGTACCTGGTCGCCCCACACTGGCCCTTTGTACCGTAAGGGTGAAGGAGCAGAGTGCATATGGAGGGGGGCCCAGAGCCAGGCGCCTGCTTCCATAGTGCTGATGATTGTACAGCTTATAAACAGATGTTTTCAGTTCTGGAGCAATATCCTATAGATCTGTATTGTCCTTTAGGGACTTAGGCTTGGATCTGTTGCATCTTTCCCTTTCCTTTAGAAAAGCCTTCTGTTCACCCACTACCAGCTCATCAGGTAACAATACTGCCCACCTCCAAGCCCTTGCATTTTCTTACGTTCACTGGGACTAGAGTGGGGAGAACTTGATTGGCCAAGCGGAGCAAAAGGTGAGCTTTTTGTCTTACCCTCCTTTCCCTGGGTTCTAGGCACGTTTATCCAGGCTTCAGCTCACTTCTTTTAGGCATTTTAGGCTGGGGTTGCTGGGGACTCACCTGTGTGGGTGAGGATGATGGTGTTTCTACTGGAATTTGGGTTCCTTTATACTGCCAGGGAAAAGTACCTGGATGTCTTCTTTCTCCACATCTGAGATGTTGCCTGGGATGTCAGCTGGAACAACCTCACAGCCTTTCTAGAGCCAGCTCTGGGAGTCGGAAGATACAGTGTGAATGTCTAGAGCCAGCTCTGGGAGTCGGAAGATACAGTGTGAATGTCTAGAGCCAGCTCTGGGAGTCGGAAGATACAGTGTGAATGTCTAGAGCCAGCTCTGGGAGTCGGAAGATACAGTGTGAATGTCTAGAGCCAGCTCTGGGAGTCGGAAGATACAGTGTGAATGTCTAGAGCCAGCTCTGGGAGTCGGAAGATACAGTGTGAATGTCTAGAGCCAGCTCTGGGAGTCGGAAGATACAGTGTGAATGTCTAGAGCCAGCTCTGGGAGTCGGAAGATACAGTGTGAATGTCTAGAGCCAGCTCTGGGAGTCGGAAGATACAGTGTGAATGTCTAGAGCCAGCTCTGGGAGTCGGAAGATACAGTGTGAATGTCTAGAGCCAGCTCTGGGAGTCGGAAGATACAGTGTGAATGTCTAGAGCCAGCTCTGGGAGTCGGAAGATACAGTGTGAATGTCTAGAGCCAGCTCTGGGAGTCGGAAGATACAGTGTGAATGTCTAGAGCCAGCTCTGGGAGTCGGAAGATACAGTGTGAATGTCTAGAGCCAGCTCTGGGAGTCAGAAGATACAGTGTGAATGTCTAGAGCCAGCTCTGGGAGTCAGAAGATACAGTGTGAATGTCTAGAGCCAGCTCTGGGAGTCAGAAGATACAGTGTGAATGGGGGCTCTTGGTCTTGACATGGCACGGCATGCCCCTGGCATTTCTTTTGGCAGTTAGGAGAGTACAAGTCTGTGTTTGTTGACTGTAGTCTCTGAGGAACTCTTGTTTAAATTTTTTCTCTTATCTAACAGGGTTATTACCTTTATTTTTTATACATTACTTACACAACATGGTGCATTGTTCTTTGTTCCATGCAAAAAGAAAAAAAAAGATGATGGTTCCTGCCGTCAAGGAACTTAACTAGAGATAAACAGCACAAATATGTGGTCTAGATAAATACTTGGAGGTTGGAATGCATTTCCCAGAGGAGGTGGTTTCTGATCTCGATTTGAGAGGACAAATACAAGTCTCGTAGTTGGAGCTGTGGGGATGAAAGTGTTCCAGGTGTGAAATTGAATGAAAAAAAAAACTTAAGGGTTAACTAATTCACAGAACTGATATTTATTGAGTCTTTACTCTGTCTCAGGCACTGATCCTAGTGATTGGGTTTTTCAGTGAGGAGAGCAGTTGAAGGCCCAGATGTGGTGTTGAGAACTGTCTGGAAGGACTGACAGACCGCGATGGGAGCCAAGAGAAGTCTGGAAATGCAGGCTTGGGAGGAGTGGGTGCTTGGACAGGGATGTTGAATTTTAACCTTTTGGAATGTCATGAGTCAGTGCAAATGACTCCTGTCACAAGACAGGGACATGATGAAATGGGTATTTCATGAAGATAGTTATGCAGCAAGATGCAGGACAGGAATGAAAAGATTGGAGTCTAGAAGCAATAAGATGAGTTGGAAAGTAATTAGATTATTTAGGACAAGAGAAGAAAGGAAGAAGTACACCTATATGGTTATCATAGGAAGAGTGTGTGTGTGTGTGTGCGCGCGCGCGCGCGCATTCGGTAACCATTTTTAAGATGTGGTAACTAACATCTGATTTAAGAAGCGTAGGTGAGGGACGCGTAAGTGGCTCAGTCAGTTAAGCATCTACCTTTGCTCAGGTCATGATCTCAGGGTCCTGGGATCGAGTCCCACATTGGGCTCCTTGCTCAGTGGGGAGCCTGCTTTTCCCTCTGCCTGCTTCACCCTGCTCATGCTCTGTCTCTCTGACCGATCAATAGAATCTTTAAAAAAAAATGTGGGTGAAAACATTAAACCCATGAATTTATGAGCTAAACATGATATGTAATAATACGTAAAAGAAATTCATAGTATTTCAGCCCCGATGCGGCCTCCATTCTAAACCACAAATTTTGAGTTCTCAGACTCTGGTGTGCATTTGGATCACCTGCAGGGCCTGTTAAGACACAGGTTGCTGGGCCCTGCCCCTGCCTTGAGAGATTCTGATTCAGTAGGGCCAGGTGGAGCTCCCGAATGTTAGCATTTCTGGCTAGTTCCCAGGTGATAATGCGGGAATGAACTACTTTGAGAACCTCAGCTTTAAATCATAGATGAGATTAGAACATGTAATATAATGTTTAGGTGGGTGGCTTTTCAAACTTTTTTTTTTTAATAGTCAAAAAAATTTTTTTATTAGAAGAAATATGTTGTATACCTCTCCATTATGCAAAATATAAAGAGGTTGGGAAGAGGGGCTGTAACCAGAGGACAGTCACTCTGATGCTCCTGTTTGAAAACAATCCACGTGGGTCTGAGAAAGGCGGGGACATGAATCAGCGGAAGCCGCCTGGGGTCCTGGCCAATGGCAGTTACTCACTGTGACCTCTTTTCAGCAGCTTAGGCTCTCTGCGGCTCAGTTTTCTCATCGAAAGCAAGGATCATAAACCCTCTTACCACACTGGATAATGCATAAGTGCGAGTGTGTTTTTTAGAATTGTAATGCATAATGCAAATATACTGGTGGTGACTGCCTTCTTGTCCTTGTCCTGGTGCCTACCCAAGCCAGCCCCCGATCCCTCCCCCCTTTCCTCGGTTTCTGTGGAGTAGTGCAGAACTGGGGGAGCAGCTGTGACTCAGGCGATGCGATGTTGTGGAAGTTGTGTCAGAGTTAGAGGTCAGTAATGGGCAGATTGCCCATATGGCTAGGCTACGGTGTGACTCCGTAAGAGATTGTGTGTAGTTCTAATGAAACAAAATGCCAGAAAGTTACTTACATGTGGTTGGAATTCACCTTTGGTTTCATGCTGCTGTTTTCTTTTTTGACTGACATAGTAAATGAAGCCAGTCACCTTCAGGGAAGGCATCAGGATTGTGGCTGCTCAGTGTTAGGTGTGGAGGTGCAGTGGTGGTATGTGTGTTGGGTGTGGTTTGGGATGGAAAAGTGGGAAGCAGAGGAGTGCACTTGCCATGAAATATTAGATATTCCCTTATTGTGATGGAGGTCACTGTTTTATCGTTGAACATCAGCTGTGCTTTCTGACCATCGGTATTTTCAGGCCTTGTTAAGAAAGCAACAGAAAAATCTGTTTAATGTCAACATTATTACAACAAAATTGAAAATAGGTCCTTTGGTTTGAATTTATACTAAAAGCTAGGCTTTTTTGAAATGGAACTGATAAATTCAAAACTGTGTATACCCCATCTTGAAATTCCAATGATTCATTTTTTAACCCATTGAGCTATGCAGGCGCCCCCAAATGATTCATTTTTTAAAAAAGAGAACTATAAAATGTATTCTAAAAAATGTTTTGTTTTGGGTTTAAGTAAATTAGATACTTAACCAAGGGAATCGAGAACGTGGCCTAATTTCTATCCATCGTGCTCTTCTTTTGACTTTAAAAGCGAAATGTTTTTTGTTTGTTGTATCATGGACTGACCTCATTTGTCTTGGCTGTGTAATTATCCCCTGGCTAATAGGACTGATGGATGCTCACTTCAAGCTGTGTGCTGTTCCTGTTATTTTCAGGAACTTTTCGTGCCGTTTCTCCCCAGTCTTTTTGTTTTCCAACATTATGGATGTGCATAGTCAGATTTTTAGGAAGAGAGCCATACCTGCTCCCTGAGAGATGGCCTTTTTCAATTCTTGCACTTGATTCTTTTGGTGCTACCTCTATATTTCTGTGTCAACTGCTTATATTGCTTTTTGTTGCTATTGTCATGTTTTTTATTTAATATGGACGATTTAAGCCAGTTTCACTGCCCCACATGTGCCTTGCCCCCTCTCTTGCAGCCACTTCTTGGATCTCTGTTTCTGTCTGGAGAGAGAGGTTTCTCTCTCATATGTGTGAGGTTTCTCTCTCACACATACATGTACATGCATGCACACACACTTTCTTCCCTCCAAAGTAATTGTAAATTTGATTAAGTATTTGATGTACCCATTATTTTCATTATTAAAAGCTGCTCAGAGCTGAACTGTGTGTGATAGATACATTGGTGACATTTTCCTGTAACATTTATGGTTTCCCTGGAACGAACGATACTTTTTCCTTTGTTTGGTCTTCTGTGAATTTACAACCAATTCTAATTCAGCTCAGCCAGTTGTTAAAAAGTAACATATTGGCATGTTTAGTTACAGTGTGTACTCTCAGCTTCTTGAAGACCTCTCCTTTGGAGCTTCTGGCCCACTTCCTGGAGGACCAGTCACCTTCCGCCCCGGTGCCCCGCTGATGTCCGGGCTCAGCCTCACATTATTCTGGGAATTCTCTTCTATGTTATGT
Source organism: Neogale vison (assembly GCF_020171115.1). Taxonomy (NCBI): domain Eukaryota; kingdom Metazoa; phylum Chordata; class Mammalia; order Carnivora; family Mustelidae; genus Neogale; species Neogale vison. The sequence continues at coordinate 115,079,052 of NC_058102.1, forward strand.
CCCCTATTCTCATATGCCATGCCATCTTCATTCATGGTTTATTTCCTTGGAACACATCTTCCAGCACTTTCCTGAGAAAGGTGCAGAGAGAGTAATTTTTGTAGAAATAGCATTTCTAAAACATTTTTTTCTGCCTTTGCACTTTACTGATGGCTGTCAGGTGAGGTATAGTATTCTTGCCTGGGGACCATTTCTCTTAGGCATTTTGAAGACAGTGTACCATTGTCATCTGGATTCTAGTGTTGCTCTCTAGAAAGCCAAACTCATTCTGATTCCTTATCCATTCATTATATAGTATTTGTATTTTACTTTTTGGAATGTTTTTGTTTGTTTTACCTTCTGCTTGTCTCTTCTGTTCTGATATGCCTTGGTGTGTGCCTGTTTTTTGTTTGTTTTTGTTTTTGTTTTTGGTATATGCCTGTTTTCATAATTTGTGTTGGGTTCTCTACAGGCCTTTTTATTATGGAAACTCTTGTCATTCTGGGGAACTAATTTGATTTTTTCCCCCCTGTTTTCCCAGTTTTCTTTTTTCTAGAGCTTCTATGATTTCAACGGCTTGACTTACTTGATTCGTCTTCTATTTCATTACCTGCTTTTATCTTCTTTTTTCCCTTTACTTTCTGGGGCGATTTCTTCACTTCCTCTCCAATCTTCTGATTTTTCACTTGATGTGGTTTTAAATTCTAAGAGGCTTTTGTTTGGCTTTCCTCTCTGTTTTTTTCCTTTCCTCTTTCCCTGTCTTTTCATTTTCCTTTGCTACCTGGATTACCATCATCTGAACTGTCCTGGGTATCAGTGATGGTTTTTTTACAACCATTTTCTTTTTATACAGCCTGTTTTTCTCGGTGTCTTTTCTATTTGTTTTGGCCTTTGCTCCATCCTTGGGTTTTCCTCGGGGTCTGTTCCTTGCCTGCTGGCTGAGTAAGGGGTGTTAACTCGAACACAGACCCTAGAGTGTAGGCAAGGGCTCAGAAGCTGAGGTGCACAGGAGGGGCACCTGGCTGGCTAATTCCTCTGGCCCTTTGTTCTTCAGGTGGTCAGATGCCCAGGGAGAGATCGTCCAGGCTCTTGTCTAGGTGGCTTGACTCCAGCTGCCTGTGTTCCGGGAACACGTGGAAGCAGAGAGCTGGATTTCTCCACTCAGTGTGAAAATGTTCACTCATCCCCCCGTCCCACCCCATTTTCAGAGATCTCTGCAGTATAAGCCTCCAGGAAGCTGCTGAGGCACGTGGAAGCAGAGAGCTGGATTTCTCCACTCAGTGTGAAAATGTTCACTCATCCCCCCGTCCCACCCCATTTTCAGAGATCTCTGCAGTATAAGCCTCCAGGAAGCTGCTGAGGCTGTCCGTGCTGTGTGCAGCCAGGACGGAAACCGGGCTTTGCTGCTTGAAGGGAATTTCAGCTGATCCTGCGGTTTTTCTTCCCATGTTCATTCCTGTCTTCTGAGGTACTTGGTTTCCCCAATTCCAGAGCAGCTTAGGGCTTTCCCGAGGAGGTCACGTTGCTGCCAGGTTTCCCATGCAGTCCGGCGTGGGGTTCACTTTCTTGGCGTCCGCTCCACGTGTGATCATCAGCCCGGCTTCCCATCCTCCTGCCGCTCTGTTACCCTTGTTTCTCTTTGCTTTTGTGGCGATACACCTTGAAAAATACATAATGACTGTAGTTTCTGGGGGGTTTCAGGATGGGGAAGGCCGAGTACACGTGGGTCTCTTGGGTAGGATGTTTTTACCTTCCGTTTCTGTTGCGTGGCCCATTTTGTGCTCCCAGTTTAATGAATAAACTGTGCCCCTCCTCCCTGCCTGTTCGTACCTGTCCTTCAGCTCAGAATGATCTCTGTGTTCTTCCTTCCTCCATCCTGCTCATGAGAAGCCTTTCCTGAATCTTTCCAAGCAAAAGTAATCTTTCCTTCCTCTGAACTCAAAGCATTTTTATGTCTGTTTTTCTTATGACGCATGGTCTACCTCCTTTGACTTTTTGTTTATGTCTTATCTAATACATTTTAATTTCTCACAGAGGGCAGCGGTGGTTGTTTTTGCTCTCATCCTGTGTTTTGCAAGTAGTAATTAATTTTCCAATTAACACGAGTTTTCAGTTATCTTTTTGTAGTCTTATATTTACATATACTCATTTGAAAATCTGACAGGATATAGACCATTGCTGTACACATGGTCACTGCAAAGAGCCTGCTACCACGGTTTCCATTGGCAGATACTTTTCTTAAAGCTTACGTGGGTGTAAGATAGGCAGAGGCTGTGTGTTCCACAGGTCACAGCTCACGGAAGCTCGTGGCTTTGTTGCATAATGCGATGATGCTCTCTGTAGAGCTGGAAGGATTTCTTTGCAGGGCCAGTCTTTCATTAGGATTTCCCCCATACTGTTTGTTCTTACTGTGTCCTGGAATAGAGTGGGCAACACCTTTCATTGCAGCTTGCATTTTTTCAAATTACACATCTGTACTTTCATTCTCAGCTGGTCTTAGAAATGGTTCCTCTACCTTTTTGTCTCTAGCCTTAGGTCAGGTCCCTGCTCCTATTCTTAGACTGGGTGAGAAGCAGTGATTCTTTCTGTGCTTTTGTCCCTGGATTTCTTCTCGGTGGTTGGGGACCCTTGTCTGGCCGGGACATTTGCTTCTTGGTAGCTCTGTCTTCATCCCCTTGATGAACGTCATTTCTTATTTCTTGCTCGTGTGTGAGGGATTTTTGGTTGTCAGAACATAAAACTATTGTTCGGTGTTTAGATCTTTGGTTATTTTAAATGAACTAATCCTGAGTGAGACAGATTCTTATTTTTTTAAATTGAGTGTTATGTCTTGTTGGTTTTTAAACCTCATAACAGGTGTATTTATTGTAGAATTAGTGTTTATTGGTATTTTTAAAAGTGTCTTATCACAACTTTTTGTTCAGTTACATTTCTAAGTTTCTATAGCTGGGACAACAGTGGTTTCTGCTTTTAACATTTCAAAGTTTTTAGGGTGAACTACCAAAGTAGAATCAACAAACATACTCTAACTTTTTAAGAAAAGTTTTCCTTAGAGGTGCTTCACTATTCCATTGAAAATACAGCAGATCCTCTGTTTATTGAAAGAGAATTGTGTTGATGAAAGCTGCCAGTTAAAATCTGAGAGAGGCTACTGTTTGAACGAGCTGTGTTTCTCAGTGGCAAAAATGTCCTTCCTGGATTTTATACTCTAGTGGGAAGAGGTCATTTTTATGTGCCCTGTTTAGATCTGTGGGGTGTGTGTGTGTGTGTGTTATGCTCTCTTGGGATTAGTGCTGATTTCCT